>NW_016804208.1:3247890-3295527 GCF_001698545.2 Rhinopithecus bieti | reverse complement strand
TAGTAAAACTACAAACGGTTGTGATCTTATCAGGGGCTCTCTAGGTGGTGTTTCTGAGATGTGTGGGGGGATGTGTTTGTGTTGGGCTCAGGAAGTTGGGACAAAATAGGGGATTGTGTTTGTACTGGGTCCAGGACTAAGATATGTGGCAGACACCGGTAATTAGAGCAGGACAGAGACTTTCACAACGTTTGTCCTTACAATGTCCGGAGTCTATAGATAACCTAATTAACCTAATCGGTTAGGTCCGGGGTCGATCTTTAACTAGGCTGAGGGCGCCGCCCGGGCTGTCAGGGCGGCGCCCGGGCTGCTTGCCTGTGAACTTCATTTGATCTCTTTCAGTACAATGTGTAATGATCAAATCAGTGTAACTAGAAAATTTATCACCTCGATTATTTATAATGTATTTGTGCTGAGAACATTCAAAATCTCTCCCAGCTATTTGAGAATGTACAATAAATTGTGAACTACAGTCACCCTTTCATCTAACTATAATTTTGTGTCTGTTAACCAATCTCTCTTTATCCCTCCCTCCCTTTCCCCTTCCCATCCTCTAGTAAACACTATTTTCTCTACTTCTATGACATCTTTTTCCTTCCACATATGCATGAGAACATGCAGTATTTGTCTTTCTGTGCCTGACTTCTTTCACTTAACATAATATCCGGCCTGCCCATTCACATTGCTGCCAATGAGAGATTTTCATAATTTTTTTATGGTTGAGTAGTATTCCATTCACACTGTATTCTATAAATATGTGCAAAAATTATGGGACAATTAAAAATTATAAAAATTATTAAAATGTAAATACTATTTTAAATTTTAAGTTTTGGTTTAAATATTCTTCTATTTTTTAAAATGTTCCTAATAAAATCAATAAATAATTTTAAATATTTCAAAATTCCTTTTATATAATAGTGTTAATAATGTTTTATTTGTATATAAAAAAGTGTCATTTCATTTCATATACTTAGAGAAAACCATAAAGAGGGGAAAATATCTACAGTTTCACTAAGGTTTACCTAATTTTGTTTCTTTATATACATATGGTTTTACAGTAAATGACTCATCATCATAATATTTTTTCCAGAAGTAGACTTTCCTATAACACAAGTCAACTTCAGTGAACTTAAGTTAAATTAACAATAATATGTCAATGGAAATTTGACAATAATATGTCAATTGAAAGGTAAATATCTGATCTTCTCTGTTGGTCATTTTGGCTAGTGACAGTGTTACAGTATAAAATTTTAATTTTTTTCTGACAAATAGAAATGAGATTGTGTTTTTGAATTATGTACTATTTAAATTATGGCATATACTGAGTTTTAAATTTAGACAATTTTAAAGATAAAAATAAGCGTTTCCATGAACACTGTTCAGATAAAATTTCCTGAGTTTCTTAAATAACAAAAGTTATACATGCACATCAAAGCAGAATAACCGTGCATAAACTCTAGAGAAAACAATTATTTCCTCCCTAATTCCAAGGTTCTCTCCTCAAACGTTCAGTGTAAGTTGCTTGTATTCATCCTTTAAAAACTATCTCATGTTTATATCAATGGTGTCATATAATAATATTATTTTCCATATCAAAATAGTTATATTTAACTCATATATTTTAAAGTAAGTTTACTGTATTTAATTATATGGATGCAGAGTAATTTTTTAAGCACCTCATTATAAAACCGGGTTATTCGTATCAAGAGTTTATGCATAAAACTGCAATTATGTACTTTAAGCAAAATAAAACCCAAGGTGGAAATTATATTGCAGTCTGCTTTTTGAACCTTATACTATTTCTTAATAGAATAAATATGATTAGTTTATAATTTAGAGGTGCGGTTAGCCAATCACATGTTATGTGAAAGTATAACTATATTTTATTCTGCCATATTTCACCCTGACATTTAAAATTAAGGTATCTGATGGATTACAAGTACAGGTGTGTCTCACTTTATGAGTAAAAATGTCTCACTTCATGTTTGTTACAGAACTAACTATGAATATAAAGCAAGGTGTGCATTACTTTTGACAGACTCTCCACTACAGCATCTAAGATCTGGTCTTCTGCCACTCAAGGGAAGAAGGTCAAAGAGGTTATGACAGTGCTTCACCTTGGATACGAACTTTACCAGCAAATTGCAAGCTATTACAATATAATGTCCATACAATGCTGAACGCTTGTCAAAGGCTGGTAAACATGTTTTCCACATTATGATTTAAATTTGCATACAAGGCATATGAGAATTGGTGAAACTTAATAACCTGATAGTCCAGAGAGCAAACTTTTGAAAATTTTCCCTACTTAGGTAAATACCCATAATTTTGCTCTCTGGACTATCAGGTTATTAAGTTTCACCAATTCTCATATGCCTTGTATTTACCTAAGTAGGGAAATTATTCATTTAACAAAGTATTTGAGACACCAGTGATGCAAATGATAAAGATGGGATATTAGCGCACTCATTTCCAGAGTTGTAATTTTGATAAAATGAATTCATAATTGCTTCAGCTTATTATTCTAAATAACATTTTAAGATTGCTCCTTATTTTGCAACCAAGGATAGAATTACCAAAGGGAAAAGTAAATTAGAACTTCATCAAGAAATGCTTTGATTCACTAATGCATAGTTTCCTATGATGGGAAAAATATAATACAGTAACTCAGAGCGTTGAACTAGATGAACTAGGGCATGTACGATACAATTTATGTCAATTTAATTGAAATTAAATTTAGCATATGGAAGAAGCAAATTCAGAAATTAGAACTAAGCACAACCATCCTGAGAGATTTTTATTTTCCAAATACCTATAAGCATATAAGTAAATAAATCTCTGTTCATTTTCTTAAATGGCAAAATTTTGAGGCTTATTTTTGCATTTTTTGCATATATAATTAACAGAATTTTACTTTAAAAATCAATGAATTAACAAAGTCTTGAGAAGTAAAAAAAATGAAGATACACTATAAATAATATTTCTTTAAGTTTAGAGTTTGTATTTAGGAACAGGAAATTTCGAAGTTTATCTTCCATTTCATTTCATATAAAATGAACTTAATTTGAACTATTTATTACTGTTATATTTAAAATTGCATTTACTTTACATCGGCTTACAATTTTACAGCCATTTTTATATAATTGCTTATTGTTTATAACATGATATATAATTTTAAAAAACGGGCAAAGTTCTTGTTTAATACTTTTTTTTTAACTGGAGCAGCCATAGGTAAAATTAAACATTGCAAAGGCAGCAACTGCTGTAATTTTTAAAGCTTCTTAACTGAGATTTAGTTTAAAAGGTGGGCAAATTAATACTTTGGGAAAATGAAAATTTCAAGAAGGCTCAAATTATCTGTTTTCTAAAATCTGCAAACTGTATTCCTGAGAACTTACTCAATATCTTTTGAATAAGAAATACTCATGAAAATTTGCTTAGGCATGGAGTCCAAGGAAAATTCTGTTCATTTTATCATACATTTTAGAGACTGTATTTTTTCATTAAAATTAACATCCTTACTTATAGATATTTTTAATCTTTAATTACAAAAAAACCTAAGTATCTATTTAAATTGGTATGGTTAGAGCAGAATTTATCTTGTTCATGTTTTAATTATGTACTGTACATGTAAGTTTAAGAAGTTGTCTAATTGTAATCCAACTGTATGGTAACAGGGAAACGGGAACAGAAGTTTCATCAACTAATTGACAGAGAACTGACAGCCTCATATGCTCAGCTATGTTTAAGTAAACCAATTACAATTAAATCAAAAGCATTTAAAATGTGATATATGATATAATTTAAAAAGACTATGCAGAAGTAATGTTTATATTTAAATCTGGAATTTGTTCAGTATTCAAACTTAATGAACTGTAGAACTGCAAAGTGGAAGGAAAGCTGTACTTTCCCAAAATTTGCTTGTATCCAGTTTCTTTTCCCATAGCTAGCTTTTACTGATATAACTTAATCATGTACTGTAAACTCATTGTAAATTTCTGCAGCTGAAGAAGAGAAATAATGTTAAAAGATTTATTATTTTCCTGTTCATTTGGTGCTTAACTGTATTTAGGCTGTTTAGAGGTTTAATTCTTGCTTCTCTCACTACAAATGGGTTATCTTTTCCACCCAATTGCAACTACACAGAATAATAATGACCCTGCTCAATCTATTTAATAGAGTTTATTCCTCACCTAAGCTTCAGTACACAGGGTAAAATCTTGTGAAACTCTTTGTGAAATGAACCTTTCTTAGAAACAAATAATAATTTTTATACAAGTGAATGTGTAGTATGTAAAACTAGTGGAAAAAAGTTAATTATTTATCTAATGTCCACATTTTTTCCTATTTCACTTTGGTAAAATCACGTTTCTTCAAAAACATAAAAAAAGTTTCCTCCAATATCAAAATTTGTCAGTGTTAGTGCCAAGAGTCATTTTTGAAGTTTCCCCATCCTGTTTCTCATTATTTTCATTATTTCCAAAGTTTTTTGTGTAACTTTTCACTTTAGTGTCATATCACAGTCACCCACTGTTGTTACCTTTTTATGCTTTAAAACTTTAGATGTGCTCTAGAAATGTATTCGTGGAATTAGGATATACATCAGTTTATTCAGACTTTTTAAAATCAAAGAATAGTAAATTTATCATAATTTTAGAAGTTCTCCAATATGAGGACAAACCTCATATTGGAGAGAAAGAAAAAGTGGCCAGAGTTCACTCTTACATATTAGTTAACATTCATTTAACACATGTTTATTTTGATAACAGTTCTAGGTTTGGAGGATATAAAGAATAATAAAATACTCCCTGAAAAAAAAACTCCAAAAAAGTACAGTAATTTACAAAGTAAAGGGACAAAAATTATTAAATATTATTATACACTTGAATGGAGTGCATTCCCTTAGAATATATAAAAACTAAGGCAAATTTAGTTTTGTTTTATACCAAACAATTAGGAGAAAATAAGTTTCCATGCTATAGGAGCATAATAAAGGCCTGAATAAGAAAAATCAGTGTATCTCTTCAAGAAACCATATATTCACTGCAGCTAGAGCAAATAGATCTATGTATCCCTTTATGCATTAATCTATATGTGTATATATAAGGTAGATTTTATAACCAAATGTTTAACCTGAACATATATAATTCAATACCACTTATCTTAAAATGATGTAATGTGTCTGTTTGAGACATTTCAATATTTTTCAAATGATAACTGTAGAACAGAACAGGAAGTAGACTAAAGGACTACTTACATTTTATATTGCATACTCCTATAACATTAAATGTATAATAAACAATAAAGAAATATAAATTATTAATATAGTTATAAACATACACACATAATTGCAAAATATTGATTGAATATGAAAAACATTTTCAGAACAGTGATTACTGAGTGGTATGCTTCATATAAGTTAAATTTATTGTTATAATAATGTAGATCATATGAATTTGTCAAAATTCATAAATTTATACTCTTAAAGTAGGATATGGTAATGTGTGATAAATTACATCTGATTATTGTTTAATATTGGAACAATCTTTAATTGTAGACTAACTTTATAGTGTCATTTATGTGATTTTTACTATCATGCATAACTAAGAATATAGAGGCTAGAAGGTGGTTTATTTTGGGTGGGGAAATTGATTAGATGTGTTTTGAAGTAATGTTTATTAAATGTATTTGTGTTTAGTATTAGTAAGTATTCTTTATGGAGTGATCCTTTTAACATTATACAATTACTCTTTTTATGCCTGTAACTATATTAGTAATTTTAGTTTGTCTATAATTAATATGACCTTACCAGCTGTCTCGTGCTTAATACAAATAGAAGTTATACATTTTTTCACTAATCTTTTACTTTTTAACAATTGCGTTACAAAGCATATAAGATCTACCCTCTTAGCAAAATTAGAAATGAATAATGCAGTATTGTTAACTATAAGTATAATGTTGTATAGCAGATCTCTGGAGATTTTTATCTTGCATTACTGAAACTTTATATCCATTGAAAAGCACATCACCAGTACTTTTTCACACCCTCTTCCTGCCCTCTGGTGACTACCATTTTACTTCTACTTAGCATTTCACTTAGCAAAATGTCTGAGGTTCACCTAACTTCTATCATACGACAAAATTTGTTTTCTTTTTAGAAGCTGAATAGTATTTTTATTGTATGCATACACTACATTTTATCTATTCATCCATCAATGGACATTAGGTTGTTTCCATAACTTGACTATTATGAATAATTATGCAATGAACAAGGGAGTGCAAATATATCTTTGAGATCCTTATTTCATTTATTTTACATAAATGCCTAGAAATGGGATTATTGGATGATATGGTAGTTTCATTTTTAATTATTTGAGGAATATTTATACTGTGCACAGAAGCTCCAATGTCTCCAGTCTTCACTAACACTTATTTTCCATGTGTTTTATAATGTCAGTCCTAATAGTTTATGAGATTATATCATTGGTGGTTTTATTTGCATTTCCCTGATTATTAGTAATGGTGAGCAACTTTTCATATACCTGTGAGCCATTTATATGTTTTCTTTGAAGAAATGTCTAAGCCTTTTGCCTATTTTCTAATCAAACTATTTAGTTTTTTTCTTTCTGAGCTATAGGACCTTCTTATGTATTATTTATTTTGGGTTTGCAAATTTTTTCTCACATTCCTTGTATTGTCTTTTCAGTATTTTGATCATTTCTTTTGCTGTGCAGAGCTTTTTATTTTGATAGAGTGTTTTGGTCTATTTCTGCTTTTGTTGTCTGTACTTTTGGTATATTCATGAAATCATAGCCAAGGTCGATATTGGTAGATTTTTCCCTAAGTTTTCTTCCAATAGTTTTATAGTTTCAGGTTTTACATTTAAGTCTTTAATTTATGTTGAGTTGAGTTTTTGTGTATGGTGTATAAAAAAAAGTTTCCAATCTCATTCTTCTGCATGTAGAACTCCAGTTATTGTAACACCAATTGTTGAAAATATGAACATATTCTCTTTTCTCCATTGTATATTCTTGGCACTGTTGTTAAAGAACAGTTGATTCTATTTGCATTATTTTATTCCTGCCCTCTCTATTTTCTTCTATTGGTCTATAAATCTTTCGTTATGCTTGTACCATATTGTTTTGATTACTATACCTTTGAAATATGTTTTGAAATCAGAACGTGTGATCCCTTCATCTTTGTTCTTTCTAAAGATTACTTTTACTATTTAGGGTCAATTGTTTTTTACATCAAGTTTAGGAGTTTGTTTCTATTTTTATAAAAAAGTGGAATTTTGATAGAGATAACATTGCATCTGTAGATTGTTTTGGGTGGTATTTTAACAATATGAACAATATGAACATGGACATGGGATGTCCATGAACGTGGAAAGTATTTTGATTTATTTGTATCTTCTTTAATTTCCATCCACGACGTTTTATATTTTCAATTCATAAAACTTTAACCTCTGTTCTTAAATTCATTTATAACTATTTTATTATTTATTTCCTATTGTAAATGGAATTTTAAAAAATTCTAAAGCTCATGGTTACCATGTGTAAACACAACTGATTTTTATATGTTGACTTTGTATCCTACAAGTTTATTAAATGTGTTTATTAATTCTACCTATGTGTGTGTGTGTGTGTGTATAATCCATAGAGTTTTCTACATATAAGATAATGCCTCCCACAAGCAGATGTAATTTAACTTATTTATTTTTAATTTGAATGATTTTTATTTTCTTGCCCAATTGCCCTGACTAGGACTTCAAGTACTATGTTGAATGGAAGTGGTGAGAGTGGACACCCTTGTCATATTATTTATGAAAAATACAAAACTTTTAGTTTTTCACCATTGAGCATGCTAGCTGTAGACTTCTCAAATGTGGTCTTTATTATGTTGAGTAAATTTTCTTCTATTTATTGTTGAACAGAGGACAAGTATGTTGAATTTTGTCAAATGCTTTTCCTGCAGCTATTGAGATAATCATGTGATATCTATCCTTCATTTTGTTACTGTGGACCATCACAATGATTAGTTTGTGTATGTTAAACTATATTTGCATCCTAGGAGTAGATTCCTCTTGTTCTGATGCAGTATCATTTTTAATGTACTGTTAAACTTAGTTTAGTAGTACTTTGTTGAGTATTTTAACATCAATATTCATCAGAGATATTTATTTTTATTTTTTTCTTATCTGGCTTGTGTCAGGATAATGCTGACCTCACTAAATAAATACAAAAAAAGTTCCCTCTGATTCAATTTTTAGAAAGAGTTTAAAAAACATTAGTGTTAATTCTTCTGTAAATGTTTTGTAAAATTCACCAATGAATCCATCTGGTCATGCAGCTTTCATTGTTGGAATATTTTTTATTACTAATTAAATATTCTTACTTATTAGAAGTCTGTTCAGATAGTCTATTACTTTATGATTAAGTCTTGATAGGTTGCTGGAGTGTGGTGGTGCGATCTCGACTCACTGCAACCTCCACCTCCCGGGTTCAAGCGATTCTCCTGCCCCAGCCTACTGAATAGCTGACGTTACAGGCATGCGCCACTATGCCCAACGAATTTTTGTATTTTTAGTAGAGGAGGGGTTTCTCCATGTTGGCCAGGCTGATCTGAACCTCCTGACCTCAGGTGATCCGCCCACCTTGGCCTTCCAAAGTGCTGGGATTACAGGTGTAAGCCACCACGCCCAGCCCAGCCCCATAATCCTTTTTTTCTTTCTTTCTTTTTTTTTTTTTTTTTTAATGCTTCTGTTGTCTGTTGCAACGGCTCCTCTTCAATTTCTGATTTTATTTATTTAAACCTTTTCTAAATTTTTCTTTGTTTTACTAAAAGCTTGTCAGTTTTGTTGATCTTTTAAAAAATCAATTCTTAGTTTCAATGATTTTATGTACCTTTTCTTTTATTATGTTTCTCTATATCTGTTCTTTTTTAAAATTATTTTCCTCTTCTGCTGATTTAGGGTTAAGTTTGTTCCTCTTTTGCTAGTTATTAGTAGTATAGTGTTAGGATGATTATTTGAGGATTTTTTTCTTACTTAATGTAGGCATTTACTGCAATAAATTTCTCTCAGTAATTTTTGTATTCTGTATTCCATGAGTTTTGTTATATTGTGCTTTCTCTTTAGTTTGACACAATTTATTTTCTAATTTTTCCTTCATTTTCTTCTTGGATTGTTTCATTATTTAAGAGCAAATTGTTTAATTTCCATATACTTGTGAATTGTCCAGTTTTCCTTTTGCAATTGATTTTAGTTTCTTTTATTTTCATATATTTTTAGAGATAGGGGGCTCGCTTTTTTGCCCAGACTGAAGTTAAGTGCCTATTCACAGGTGTAGTTATAGAATACTATAGCCTCAAACTCCTGAACTCAAGTTATCCTCATGCCTCTGCCTCTCAAGTAATTGAGAGTACAGGTACATGCCACCACACTTGCTCCTCTGTTAATTTTAGTTTAAAAAAATACTAGGTAGAATTTTAATCTTCTTAAATTTGTTATGACCTAACATGTGGTCTATCATTGAGAATATACTATGTGTGCTTGAGAAAAATAAGTATTCTGCAGCATTGGGGTGAAATACTCTGTTTATGCTGTTAGGTCCATTTGCTTTATAGTGTTGGTCAGTCATTTATTCCCTTATTGATCTTCTATTTGAATATTTTATCCATGATTGAAAGTGGGATATTAAAATCTACTATTATTTTAGTTGCCATTTGTCACTTGAGTCTTGTCAATATTTGCTTCATATATTTAGATGCTCCAATGTTTGGTATCTATACTCTTATAATTTTTATATTTTCCTGGTGATATTTTATTATTATAGTATCTTTTTCTGTCTCTTGTGAGTTTTTTATCTAAAGTCTACTTCGTTTGATGTAAATATGTTCATCCTGCTCTCTTTTGGTTACTGTTTGAATGAAATATTTTTATCTATCCCTCATTGTCAGCTTATATGTATCCTGAAACTCAAAGACACTTAGTAATAAAATTGTTAAAAGTAAAAGACAAAGAGAGAATTTTGAAAAAAGCGAGATTAAAAGGACTTGTCACATACAAGAGAAACATGCTAAGACTATCAGCAGATTTCTCAGCAAAAATCTTGGAGGCCAAAAGGAAGTAGAATGTATATTTAAAGTATCACAACAAAGCCACCAAACAACAACAAAAAACACCAAAAAAACCAACCAACCAACCAAACAAACAAACAAAAAACCCCAGTTAACCAATAATACCAAATTTGGCAAAGTTGTCCTTTTACAATGAAGAAGAGTTAAGGACCTAGCATTTAAACAAAAGCTGAGGGAGTTCATCACCACAGGCCTATTTTACTGAAAATTCTAAAATGAGATTCTGAAATGAAAAGATACTGAAAAGCAACACAAAAGTGTATTTGAGTATAAACCTCTCTTGTAAAGGTAAACATATAGACAAATACAAAATAATATAATACCATAATAGTGCTGTGTAAGTAAATTTTAATTCAATTTGTAGAATTAAAATACAAAAGCATAAAAGAACTTGAACTATTAAGATGTGTTAATACACATTAACACATTTTATATAAAAGTCCTTTCTGTTCTTGATTTCAAATATTCTAAAAATACACCTAAAATAAACCTTCACAAATTTGATTAAAATCTCGTGTGGTGCATGTCTTCTGGCAAGAAATTATCTCTGCTTACATCTGAAAAAATCTGTATTTCAACCTTATTCTTTTAGAAAATTTTGTTTTAGAATAGAGTTAAATTTACAGATAAACTGCAAATATACTTCAGAACATTCCTATATACTTCACACCCCATTTCCCTTATTAAAATCTTAGATTACTATGTTACACTTGTTTAATGTATAAATATTAATATGTTATTGTGATTAAATTTATATTTTACCCATAATTCCATTGTTTTTAACTGATGTTCTTTCTCTGTCCCAGTAGTCCATGTAACATATCACATTCAATTTATTTGCTATGTCTCTTTAGGCTTCTCCAGGTTATAAGAGTTTCCTAGAGACTTCTTGTTTTTGATGACCTTGAAAGTTCTAAGAAATGTTAGTTGGGTATTTTGTAGAAAGTAAATCCCTCAACTATAATTTGTCTTGTATTTTCTTATGATTAGACTGGAGGTATAAGTTTTGCAAGAAGGGAGATATAGTAAAAGGCCACTTTCAGCTTATGATACTACCAATATGACTTATAATTGATATTGATTGTGATCACCTAGCTGTTGTGTTTGTCAGGTTTCTCCATGATAAAACTACTTCCTGTTCCCATTCTTAAACTACCTAAAGTAAACTATCTGAAATAAATTTTCTATGTACAGTCCACAACTATCTAAAGGATTTGTCCATCTAAAGAGAGGGATTCACCTAAAGAGAGGGATTCACCTCATTAATGGTGGAGTACCTACTTAATTTGTTTGGAATTTTCTGCAAGGGAGATAAGTGTTTACCCCCTATTTATTTGTTCAATGATTGAAATGTATCAGCATGGAGCCAGATATTTATTGTAAGTTTGGGTTAAAATCCAATAGCACTAAAGTGATTTTGTGTTTTAAAATATTCCAACTTTTGTCATTTGGAGCTCTTTCAATTGGTTCCCGAATCCCTTTTAGCTTCTCCCATCATTAATTCCATCCTTTTGGGTTTTGCTGTTGGTGGTGGTAGTGATGGTGGTGGTTGAGTACTTTATTACTTTCTGACACTATAAGATTTTCCGGGCTCACCTTCCAGATTTCTTGACCAGTATTAGAATTAACCATTTTTCCAAAGAGTTCTGTTTCCTTGTACTGGAGAATGATAATATAAACAAGATATTATTATTGTTTGTTGTATTATTGCTTGTTGTTTCTGAGGTACTATTGATTCTAGAGTATCTCAGTTCTCAGAGAATGGAAATATATGTGTGTATACTATCTAGATGGATATCTAGATAGAACCATCATATTAAACTAGGAGTGAGTTTATACTGATATCTTCAGTTCTAATTGGCTACTATGTAGATAGCTCTAGCCTCTTTACATTGCTGGCATTGAAAATCCAATTTCAACAGTGGTATAGCCTTAACCCATGTCATCATGGGTCAGAAAATTTTATCATCTAGAAGACTGCATAAATATTTTTATGCAGTTTCTTTTGCAATTAGTCTTGCATATTCCAAGCATTTTTAAGATTACTTCACAAATTTCGTACCACACTCACTTAAATGATGTTTTTTCATGTGTTTGTAATATAATTACATTAATTTATAGCATTTCACATTTTATCATCAGATCTCCTAAGATCCTAAATATTTGTTTTAAGTTTGCATACATTAAATTTAACTCTGTGTTTCGTAAATTTTGTAGGTTTGGCAAGTTTCTCTTGTAGTGTTTGCACCACCGCAGTAACATACAGAAAGGTTTGCCACCCTAAAAATTCTTATAGTCATCTATTCAGTTTCCATAACAGTGAGTCAAATGGTTACATTCTTGTGAGAATTTAGTTAGTTCACAGGAAATCTACATTTTGCAAAGATAAGGTGAACATCTGAAGAAAAAGTAAGTACAGGAAGAAACAATTGTGTAAACTTCTGAGGGTTGATGAAGGAATAATTCATCTCATCTTGCCTTTGTTCTGAAACTTGGAAGATAAGCTATAATAGACGTTATCAGTGTGGAATTGAACAGATTTTAGTTTTAGGAGCGATATTAGGATTGCAGATCTACAGTTACAATTGACATTTCCTTGGTTTAAGGAAGGATACATAGATTTTGAAAATGTTGAGGACAGCAAATAATTAACTTATGAGAGATTTTGTGGAGATAATCCTGAGGAAATTCCTAAGGTATTTTCCCTTTCCATGAGTCTAGCTAATGTATAATGTTACTTCACAAAGTTGTGAAGGAACAGTTATTCATCTGGAAAGAGGATGGCTGTGTATTGTCTCAGCTTCCAGTCTTAATTTTCCCTTTCTCATAAGGAGTTTGGAGGTCCTGTTACTTTATTTTCCTTTACACATGCTTAATTGTAGATTTGTCTTTTTCTTATCCTGCTGAAATGGGAGCATTTCCTGAGCCCCTTCTCAAAACACACAACAGGGATGTGGCTTACCTGTTTATCTGTGGCACCTACTCAAACCCCTTATAGGAGGGGGAACACACAGATGGGCAGGTGCAGGAGCTGGGGCAAGTGCTTTGGGGCTCCGGCCCCACAGTGGTGTCTAGGGGTGGGTTCCTGTGACTCCTAAAGCCCAAATGGGCATGTGTTACAGTGTACTCTTTTAGCTTTGCAGTCTGCAGTTGGCTTAAGTGTTAACCAGCTCAGTGCCCTCTTGGTACCCAGGTCTTTTTCCAGCATCCGGAAAGAATCATGTCACACACATACTTGAGGGATGAATACGGGGGATTTTATTGAGTGGTGGAGGTGGCTCTCAGCAGGATAGATGGGAAGCTGGAAGGGGGATGCATTGCGAAGGTGATCTTCCCCTGGAGTTTGGCTATCCAGCAGTGGATATCTTCTGCAACCACTCCCAGTAGAACTCCTCTCCGTGTTCAGAGACTCCTTCTCTTCTCTCTCCTGTGCTGTTCTGCCATTTTTTCTGCTCTTCTGTTTGTCTCCTTGTCTCCTTCTGAAGCCTGAGATCTGGGGTTTTTATATGTACAGGATAGGGAGGTATGGCAGGCCAAAAGGTAACTTCTGGGTGTGAAAACAGGAATAGCTGTTCCCATTTAGTGCCAGGGGTTCCAGGTTTGAGGGTGGGGCCTTTGCCAGGGAGCCGTCCTCTTCTACCCAGTATTTCCCTGTCTCCTGTCCATATCGCTGCTTGGTGTTCTTTGAGTTTTCTAGATCTGTAGTGTGATATTTTTCATTTATTTTGGAAAATCCCTAGCCATTATATCTTCCAGTATTTCTTCTGCACTATTGTCTCTCTTTTCCTTTTAGTATTTCATTTGTGTATATGCTACAGCTTTAAAATTATACCTCAGGTCTGGGATTCTGTTAATAATTAACTTTTGTTTTCTCTCTTTGCATTTCAGTTTGAAATGTTTTTAATTAACCTATATCCAAACATTATTCATTTCCGTTTAAGTAGGTTTTTTAAAATTTGTAGTATTCTCTTTTGATTTTGAGTTTTCATCTCTTTGATTAGATTATCTATTCTTGCCTGTTGTATATTTTAGAGCCTTTAACACATAATTTATAATGATATTCATGATAATTCTACTATCACTGGCATATAAGGGTATGATCCTAACGTCCTGTTTCTTCAGACCATATTTTAGTTGCCTTTTAAAATGGCTTGTAATTTGTTGTTGTTGAAAGCTAGACCTGATGAACTAAGCCGTCAAAACTGAAGTTAAATAGGTCTATAGTGTGAGGTTTTATCTAAGTACAGCCAAAATTTGGGCTGCTTTTTAAGAAATATTTTCTACAGTTGTTGGTGCCAGAGGGTTCAAATTCCTCTAGTTTCATTGTTTTTGTCTTTCCTCTTGACAAAGCTTTCCTATGTAATCTTCTTCAAGTAACTCTGTTTTGCAGCTCTTTTATTTTTAATTCACTGTGTTGTAATGGAGTCATGTTGGTTTGGTGATAAGGTATGAAAGCAGGGAAGCAAGCTATAATCATTTAATTACATTTCAGTCTTTCCATGGTCCTATGTCTCAAGGCTGTTGCATAAGTGTTTTTCAGCTCCTCATCCACATAGGTAAGACAGGAAGTTATATGTGAGCTAGAATGAGAGAAATACCCTTTCCCCTGGTGGGATAAGGCCTGGGAACAATCTTTTCCCCTGAAGAGTAGTTCTTTGTTTGAAGAAGTCCTTGAAGGTATTTCTGAAGCGTTAATTTTTCCCTTCCTGTGGGAGAGCTATTGGAATATCTTTCTTGGCTTTTCATCATTTGAACTCGATGGGGCTCCTAGAAATAAAATCCGTGCAAATGTGCAGACTTACTCATTCCTAAAACTACCAGAAAGTTTTCTCTCTTGCTACTTCATTCTTTCTCTGCCTATAGCAACTTGCCAAAATTACCACCTCAGTGTTCCTACCAGTTACTGGCTCCAGCAACTTCTGCTCCAGATAAGCAGATCTTGCTTGTAACTCTGCATTCACTTGTTTCTTCCAACTTGAGGGCAGTGGTTTTCCCACTGAACGAAGTTTTCTGAGGGGTCAAATGAGAGTCCTTTATTTTCAATCTGTTCAACTCTTTCTTATTGTAAGGACAAGAGTGATAATTTCCAAACTCAACATGTTGAAGCTGAGACCAGAGGTCTGTTATATTATTATTATTATTGAAAACCAGATATTGTATGTAAAAGAATAGTGGAATCTGTCATAAATAATATTTATGACAGTAAATTTCCTTTTTTTTTTTTTTTTTGTAAGGGCATTACTGTGAGGTTTGAGTCAATCTAGACTGTAGTTGACCTGGGTCTGGATACCCTTGTTACTATAGTTAGCTTTAGTGCACAACATGCTTCAAATTCTTACAGTGATGAACAGCCGCCACTTTGTGCTTAGTGTAAAGCCAAGACGGCCATATGGTTTATTTCAAATTTTTTACTCCTGAGATTTCAGGATACCTGAATCACAGGGATGGGTCACTCTGCATTCTTGCCCCTCTCTAAGAACACATTATAATTGCTTGTCACTGTCCTCAAGTCTTATAGTGGAAGTAAGGGAATCAAGATTTCTTTTATATTTATTTTTTTTTTCTGTCTTATGTTAGCTCTTTGTCCCTGTACCTTGGGGATAGGACTTTCTCATTATTTTCTTTCCCATAATGTCAAATAATCTCTATTCCCCTATTCATTGCCAAAACTAGTGCTGGCAGACTTTCTGTCCCTCCCACAGAGGCAGCCTACATCTGCCTGCTGTCAGTAAAAATTCAGAAATACAGGCTTCTTTTCCACTTCTGTTCCCCCAAAATATGTTCTTTGCTTTATGCCAGAGAAGGACCAGTGAGCTAGTAACTGTTCTGCCTAGTACCAGACAAGTAACTTGAACTCACATAGGATCTATAATGCTTCTATGAATCTTCTGGTTCTTCTGCCCCTTTTCCAATCTAGGCAGGCCCTTCATACTTGTGCCATGGAGGGCAGATACTTTATCAAGTCTCTAGCCATGTACCTACTGTTTCTCATGAGCACTTCTTGGAGCCCTTGGGGAAAAAAAATGAGAGATTGCAGACTTGCTTTGTATTCAGGGTTTCCAGTGATTCTAAAATATCATGCTATTTCACTCTAATTTTTTTTTTTCTAATCAGCTTTTTTTTCTTTTTTTTCACTGTCTTTTATGGTGGACCCCTCTTCTTTCCATGCCTTGGAAAAGGTGTAATAGTTTATGAATCCAATCTTCAATAGAGGATTTCCTCAACCCTTAGAATTCAGTAAATTATGGTTATCTAGTGACCTCAGATGACTGTCGGACTCAAAAAGTTATGATTCTGTAGATTATCTGGCTTGTTCTCATTATTGAAGTGGAAGACATTCTCTTACACCATTTTACACCTGAGACAACCAGGTATTCCTGACTTTATATTTAAGTAATAAAGTTTTCCAGCTTTCACTTTTTAAATTTTTTTGGTGCTTCTAAACATAATCATTTCTAAAAGCGATGCATTGTGTGAACTTACATTATCAGTTTGATTACTCTGACTACATATACTAACTAGAAAATGCCCTCACTGTACCCCTTCTAGCTGTTCTCAATTGCTTATAGAATGATAATTTTAGTGTTGCCTTTTTCACTCCCTTGGAATTCTTTTACTCTTTCCATGCCCATCGGTAGGCATTTTTATCTGTTACAGAGAAGCTTTTTTATCCCCCCGGTGGTCATTCTGTCCCAGATATTGTGCAAAGCGTTGTGAACATTTAACAAACCAGCACAAAATCTCTTTTCTCAAGGGCATCTCAGATAAATATGGTAGATAGACAATTAAGCAGTTTCAAAACAAGTTAACTTATTCTAAAAGAGTAGCATGGGAGCAAAGAGTCAGGAGTCCTATTTTTGTTTGAGGGCCTAAGGGAGTCCTACACAGAAGCAATTATGCCTGAGATCAGTTGTGCTGGTATCTCTCAGGGGTTACTATATCAGGATTTCAAAGCTTTTAATTTATGCTGTAATCAACATCTAAACTACAAGATACATTTGTTTGAGTATTAGGCATTGGCCTATTTTATGCCTAATGTTATTCATCTTTACTAAGAAACTATCATCCCACATCTAAAAATGCACATTATCCGTGTTGAACACATATGCAAATATCTACTTTGATAATCACCATTTCAACCACCTGGGAATCATTAGACTGTCATAAAACAACACCAAAAATTATCAATGTCTGTAATTTTTCAGAAATTAATAAGCAGTTATACATTAAATGCCATTTTAGTTGCAATTAATTTGATTAGACATAATACATGATTTACCATTCTATTAGCAAGTTCTGACTTTGACCTGTAGCCATGGTCTAATCCAAACTCCTTGGTTCTGCAGTATTACCCAATTTTGCTACAGTGGTGACAACTGTTATTTTTCACTTTATTAGGAGGTAAAACATCAGCCAAACAGGCTGTCACTTTTTATTATTCTAGGTTACCATAAAATGCCATACAAAATAAACCACCATGTTATAGGAGTCACAATGATCATGATGGCTACATGGTAATAATCAATATAAATCTAGCATTTGATTCTATAATCAATTACGATAAAAGACATCTTAGATGCATACTTCCAGCAAGGGGATCTACTAAACTATTGTGAATCATTGTAAATAAAGAATAAGTCTTCAAGTAGAAAGATGTTATATAATTCTATGTTTATATGCCTCAGAGTTTAAGTCAATAAGACTTTTATAAAGTAGAAATGTCAGAAATGTTCAGATTTAACCATGAATGACAAAAACATAGTACCAACTCAGGAAAATCTAAAACTCTTTCTTTGGGAGAAAATATACAGCCCAATATGCTAAAACAAGTCTTCTGCTAAGTATGTTTTGTGTGCATGTGTGTTTATGTGATTACAAATATTGTGCTTATGTACTTGGAAGAGTGGCTTTGAAAATATTAAAGATGAAAAGTCAGAAATAGGGCTTCTGATTTAAAATATGTGCACTATATTATAAATAAATGGAGGACTACAGAGAAACAAATATTAAGTATTGATATCCAGTCCAGTTAATGAAGATTTGGAAACTGATTTTTTTTAACTTCTTAATTTGAAATGATTTTAGACTCACAAGAAGCTGAAAAATAGTTCAGAGAGTTCTCAGTACCCCTTAGCCAACTTTTCCTAATAATAGCAACTCGCCTAACCATATTTATCAAAATCAGGAAATGTATATTAACACAATACTATTTTTAAAACTGCATATATGACTCAGATGTCACATTTTTAAATACACTCATTGTTTTAAAAAATTAGCTTATAGTGCTATAAAATTACATCACAGCTAGCCATCACCAAAATTAGGATGCAGTATTGGTCTGTCACCACAGAGAACCTTGCTCAAGTTATCTTTGTATAGTCACATTCTCCCCTCCTACCTAACTCTTGGCAAATACTGATATTTTCTCCAACACTATGATTTTGTCATTTTAAGAATGTTATATAAATGAAATAATACAGTATGTAACCTTTGTGGATAGTTTTTTTTTTTTTCTTAACATAATGCTGTTAAAATCCATCCAACTTCCTGCATGTATCTACAGATTTTTAACTTTTATTGTTGAATAATCTATTCTGTTTGTGCCATCATTTAATCAGTTGATATGTTTTCTAGTTTTTGCCTATTAAAATAACTCTTATGGAACACTTAAGTCACAGCATTTTTTCTGCCGTTTTAACATATTATTTTTTCTAAGATAAATCTCAAGCAAATTATTTCTAGTCTACATGTTAAGTGTATTCTTTGTAAGAAAATACAAACTGATTTTCAGTATAGCTGAACAATATCACATTTCTACCAGACATATGTGAGAAACTAATTTGCATTATATCCTCATCAGAAACCAGTATAGTCATTATTTTTATTTTTACCAATTCAATAGATATTTAGTAATATTTAGTTGTGCCTCTAATTTGCCTTTCTCTAATGGCTAATGGTATTAAATATCTTTATCTGTGATTGTTTGATAGCTGCATATCCTCTTTGATAAAATGTGGATTTAAATTTTCTCATTTTATCTGCTCATTTATTTTATTTACTTTCTTGTTGAGTTTTGAGGGTTCTTTATACAATCTGGACACAAGTCTCTAATCACATATGTGATTTGCAAATATTTTATCTGAGTCTGCACTAATATTTTCTTTTTTGTAACAGTATCTTTCTCAGAAAAAAACTTTAAATTTTATAAAATAAAATTTATTTATTTTATTGCCTTTTGAGTAATACTTTGATGTTTTATCTAAGAAATATCTGCCTAATCCAAAGTCACAAAAATTTTCTACTATTTTTTTTCTAGAATATTCATACTTTTGTTTTTACATTTATGCTTGCAGTGTATTTTGATTTCCACTTTTTAAATTTGGCTCAAGGTATTCATTTCAGTTTATATTAATTTTTTCTGTATGGATATACCATTTTTTTCTAGCCCTTTTATGAAAGAAGAAATTCTCCAGTGACTTTTCTTTGTACCATATCAAAAACTAATTAACAAGAATGGATGGATGTCTACTTCTGGACTTGACATTTCTTTCTATTGACATTTCTTTCTATTCTTTCTATTGACATTTCTTTCTCTTGATACCAAAGCCAAATTATCTTGGTTATGGTAGCTTTATAATAATGACGTGAAGTCAGCTAGTGTAAGTTCCCCAACCTTGTTCTTTTACAAAGTTAATTTTGGAAATTAAGATGCTTACACATCCTTGTTCTTATATAAAGTTAATTTCAGAATTAAAGGTGCTTACACACACACACACACACACACACACACACACAAATAGATACATATGAATTTAAGAATCACCAGGTCAATTTATACAAAACCAAGCTGGAATCTCTAGACAAATCTAGAGAGAACCCACATGATAACAATACTGAATTTTTTCTGGTCCGTAAACATTTAATTTATCTTAACAATGTTCTGTAGCTTTCAAGACATGAGTCTTGTATATTATCTGTTGATTATCATTAAGTATTTCACTTTTGATGCCATTTTAAATGTTATTGTACTTATTTCAACTTCTAATTGTTTTTAGTATATAGAAAAATAATTGATGTTTATATATAGATCTTGTATTCTGTAAACTTGATAAGCTCTACTATTTCTAGCATAATTTTTTAGGATCCTTTTCTATACAGATAATCTTGTTATCTATGAATACAAGTTTTGCTTCTTAGTTTATAATCTGGATTACTTTTATTTATTTCATTTACCCCATTGCAATGAATACAACCTCCAAGACAGTGTTGCAGAGAAGTGATGAATGTAGACATCCTTGTCTTGTACTTGATTTCAGGAGGAATGCCTTCAATAGTTCACCGTCAAATATGATGCTAGCTGTACTATTTTTGTAAATGTACTGTTATGAGGTAGATAGGGTTCCCTTTCTAGTCCCAGGTTGTCAGATCTTGTCAGAAATGGATGTTGAATTTCACCAAATGCCTTTTGCATCAATCGAATTGATTGCATGCTTTTTTTGTTCATCAGTTACTATGGTGAAATGCATTGAATAGTATTGGAAAGTAAATTCAATCTTGGATTTTCAAGATAAAGAAAATTTAGTCATAATGCATTGTTCGATTCAGTTTGGTAATATTTTGTTAATAATTTTGCTTATATGCTCCTATTAATGTGGTATAATCATTTTTGTTTTTCTACTGTTATAATGTCTTTTGCTGTTTCATATATAAGAGTAATGCTAACTTCATAGAATTAGTTGGGAAAGATTTACTTACCTTTAATATTCAGATAAATTTTAAATAAATTTATTAGTGTTTCTCCCTTGTATGTTTGATAGAAGTCTTCAGTGAAGCCACCTAGGTCTGAAGTTATTTTTCTTGAAAGCATGTTTTGTTTGATTTTTAAGTAAATGTATTCAGTATTATTGAGAAATACCAATTTCTTCTTCATTGAGCTTTGTTATTTTGTGTTTTTCAAGGAAGTTATCCAGGGTATCTTTTGTTTGGCATGAAATTTGCATAATATTCAANCTCATTTATTTTATTTACTTTCTTGTTGAGTTTTGAGGGTTCTTTATACAATCTGGACACAAGTCTCTAATCACATATGTGATTTGCAAATATTTTATCTGAGTCTGCACTAATATTTTCTTTTTTGTAACAGTATCTTTCTCAGAAAAAAACTTTAAATTTTATAAAATAAAATTTATTTATTTTATTGCCTTTTTGAGTAATACTTTGATGTTTTATCTAAGAAATATCTGCCTAATCCAAAGTCACAAAATTTTCTACTATTTTTTTTCTAGAATATTCATACTTTTGTTTTACATTTATGCTTGCAGTGTATTTTGATTTCCACTTTTAAATTTGGCTCAAGGTATTCATTTCAGTTTATATTAATTTTTTCTGTATGGATATACCATTTTTTTCTAGCCCTTTTATGAAAGAAGAAATTCTCCAGTGACTTTTCTTTGTACCATATCAAAACTAATTAACAAGAATGGATGGATGTCTACTTCTGGACTTGACATTTCTTTCTATTGACATTTCTTTCTATTCTTTCTATTGACATTTCTTTCTCTTGATACCAAAGCCAAATTATCTTGGTTATGGTAGCTTTATAATAATGACGTGAAGTCAGCTAGTGTAAGTTCCCCAACCTTGTTCTTTTACAAAGTTAATTTTGGAAATTAAGATGCTTACACATCCTTGTTCTTATATAAAGTTAATTTCAGAATTAAAGGTGCTTACACACACACACACACACACACACACACACACAAATAGATACATATGAATTTAAGAATCACCAGGTCAATTTATACAAAACCAAGCTGGAATCTCTAGACAAATCTAGAGAGAACCCACATGATAACAATACTGAATTTTTTCTGGTCCGTAAACATTTAATTTATCTTAACAATGTTCTGTAGCTTTCAAGACATGAGTCTTGTATATTATCTGTTGATTATCATTAAGTATTTCACTTTTGATGCCATTTTAAATGTTATTGTACTTATTTCAACTTCTAATTGTTTTAGTATATAGAAAATAATTGATGTTTATATATAGATCTTGTATTCTGTAAACTTGATAAGCTCTACTATTTCTAGCATAATTTTTTAGGATCCTTTTCTATACAGATAATCTTGTTATCTATGAATACAA
The DNA here is from genome assembly GCF_001698545.2 of Rhinopithecus bieti. Lineage (NCBI taxonomy): Eukaryota > Metazoa > Chordata > Mammalia > Primates > Cercopithecidae > Rhinopithecus > Rhinopithecus bieti. Next base: position 3,273,240 of record NW_016804208.1, on the reverse strand, counting down.
GTTTTGCTTCTTAGTTTATAATCTGGATTACTTTTATTTATTTCATTTACCCCATTGCAATGAATACAACCTCCAAGACAGTGTTGCAGAGAAGTGATGAATGTAGACATCCTTGTCTTGTACTTGATTTCAGGAGGAATGCCTTCAATAGTTCACCGTCAAATATGATGCTAGCTGTACTATTTTGTAAATGTACTGTTATGAGGTAGATAGGGTTCCCTTTCTAGTCCCAGGTTGTCAGATCTTGTCAGAAATGGATGTTGAATTTCACCAAATGCCTTTTGCATCAATCGAATTGATTGCATGCTTTTTTTGTTCATCAGTTACTATGGTGAAATGCATTGAATAGTATTGGAAAGTAAATTCAATCTTGGATTTTCAAGATAAAGAAAATTTAGTCATAATGCATTGTTCGATTCAGTTTGGTAATATTTTGTTAATAATTTTGCTTATATGCTCCTATTAATGTGGTATAATCATTTTGTTTTCTACTGTTATAATGTCTTTTGCTGTTTCATATATAAGAGTAATGCTAACTTCATAGAATTAGTTGGGAAAGATTTACTTACCTTTAATATTCAGATAAATTTTAAATAAATTTATTAGTGTTTCTCCCTTGTATGTTTGATAGAAGTCTTCAGTGAAGCCACCTAGGTCTGAAGTTATTTTCTTGAAAGCATGTTTTGTTTGATTTTAAGTAAATGTATTCAGTATTATTGAGAAATACCAATTTCTTCTTCATTGAGCTTTGTTATTTTGTGTTTTTCAAGGAAGTTATCCAGGGTATCTTTTGTTTGGCATGAAATTTGCATAATATTCAATTATTCTAATTATAAAATATATAGATACTGTAGTGATTATACCTCTCTAACTCCTGATGTTATGACTTATATCTCATCTCCTTTTGTAGACAATCAATTTAGTTTATCTTGTGAAAGAATTCGTTTTTGGTATAATTAATTTTGCCTATTTTTGTTTGTTTTCTCCTTCACATTCTATGCCTATCTTTTTTCTTTTTATTTTTTTCTGCTTGCATCCTGTTTCATTTGTTTTTACTTCATTTATTTTCTCAAGGTAGAAACTGAGGGTATTGTTTGAAACCTTAGTTCCTTTCTAACATAGGGCTTACTTTTACACATATTCCTCTAACAATTGTCTTAGTCACATCACACAGACTTTGATATATTGTGTTTTTTCCTTGAAATTAATTACTAATTTTCATTGTAATTTTTCCCTGACCCATACATTACTTATAACTATGTTATTTAGTTTTCTTATATTTGGAAATTTTCCAGGTATTTTCTATTATTTATTTCATTATTTAGAAAATCGAATTTGTATAATTTTAATCATTCTATATTTATTGAGACTCACTTTTTGCTATTATTGGTTTGAGACTTGAGTGGTGTATGTGTGTGTGTATGTGTATGTATATATATATATATATATATATATATATATATATCATATAGTTGATTGAGCCTATCATTCAAGTCTTCTATATCCTTACTGATTTTGTTCCTTTCTATTAATGATTGAGAAAAGCTTTTTTAAAATATCTTAATGTGCTTTGAAAATTGTCTATTTCTCTTTGCCATTATATCAATCTTGCTTCTTTGATTTTGAATTTCTGTTATGATTATGTGTACACTAATTTTGGATATATGTGCTCCCTTGATAAATTATCCCCTATATCAATATGTGCATACTTTTTATTCTTGGTAATATTATTTTCTCTGAAATTTACTTTCCCTGATATGAATATAGCCATTCTAGCCATGGCAAACCTTCCTTTATATTTTAAATTTTAAATCTACTTGTGATTTTATATTTAATGTGGGTTTCTGTTAAAGAGTATGGAATTGGTCTTGCATTTACATTCATTATCAAAGTATTTGCCTTTCAAATGAGGCATTTTATTTCTTTATATTTAATGTCATCATTGAAATAATTGGATTCAAGTCTATGTTCTTTTGTTTTCATCTCTCTCATCTATTCTGTTTTCTTTCCCTTTTCTGACTTCTTTTGTTTATACAAAAGAATTTTATATTTTATGCCTAATTTTATGTTTTATTTGATTTCCTGTTTTGTCTTCTTAGCTTGTATCTCTTAAGTTTTTATTGTTATATTTTGTTGATTGCTTATCTCTCATATTTTATCACAGTCTACCTTCACATGATGTCATACCACTGTATGTACAGTATAAGAATCTTAAAACAGTGTATTTCCTGAATTTCAGTTATTATAGTCATTCATTATACTTCTACGTATGTGAAAAACCATGCAATACATTGTCTTTTTTCCTTTAAATAATTATATTTTTTAAAAAATAAGTAATATGGAAAAAGTCTTTATATTTATCCCCACAGTTACTATTTGTGATGTTCTTCATTCCCTTATTTAGCTCGAATTTATTTGGTATTATTTTTCTTCTGCTTAAAGACTCCCTTTGTCATTTCTTTTAGTTTGGTATGGCCAAAGATGAATACTTTCAGCTTTTGTGTGTCTAAATATTATTTTTTCCTCAGTATTTTTGAATGATAGTTCTTCCTTCATAGGGATTTCTAGGTTGACATATTTTTTCAGTGCCTTGAATACATAGCTTCACTGTCTTCCAATCAGAAATCAGTTGTGTTTCTTGATATAACTCCTCTGTATATAATGTGTCTTTGTTTCTTTGGAATTCTTGTAATATTTTCTCTAAATCACCAGCAATTTCAAGAAATTTGATTAATATGTGCCTTCATTTTGTTTTCCTCATTTATCTTCTGCTTGCAATTTATTGTGTTTTTGAGGTCTATAGATTTGTATTTTTTATAAAATGTGAGAATTCTTTATTGCTGTTTATTTAAATCATTTGTGCACCTCCTCCACTTCTGACACTCTTCTTTCTAAGTCTTTTTCTTCTTGTGTTTCATTTTAGATAGTTCCAATGTCTTTATTAATATTTTCTTCTGTAATATCTAATCAGCATTAATTCCATCTAAAGTACTTTTCATCACAGACATTATAAATTCTATCATCAAAAGTTTGATTTGGGACTTTATACATATTTTCTATACCTGTATTTAACATGTACCACCTTTTCTCTAATTTTTGACATGGAAAATATTTTTAATAACTGATTAATATCCATATCTTTTGTTTTCTTCTTATGAATTGATATTTCAGGTTTTATAATGCCTTGAAATATTTTTTAGTCATCAGACATTTTGAATTTCACTTTCTTGGAGTTTGGGTATTGTATTTATTTAAACATTTTTGTGCTTTGCTCAGGAACATCATTGAGTTATTTGAAAATATTCTAATGTCTTGGAGTCTTGCTTTTAAGCATTTTTAGGTGGGACCAGAGCAGCCTTTGGTCTAGGTCTAATTTTTCTCTACTACCAAGCTAAACCCTTCTGAATATTTTACCCAATGTTAATGAATTATAAAGGTTCTACTTTGGCTAGTGAGAATAGCCATTAGTGGTGCCTTTGGTGAGCTCCAAGAGTTTCCTCTCTAATCCTCTTGGGGTTTTCTTTTCCCAAAACTTGGGCAGTTGCCTCACATATATGAGCTGATCAGTATTCAGCTGAATACTCAAAGAAGAACCTGTAAAGTTCTCTAGAGTTCTCTCCTATGTTGCTCTCCCCTTCTGTCCTGTGCTGTATGTCTTTAGCTGCTTTACCTTCCACAAAAACCCAGCCCCATTCCAGCACTCATGAAGACTTCTAAGCTCAGCCTGGATTTGTTCATCCTGTGCAATAATCACAAGACTCTATTCAGGCAGCAAGCTGCAAAAATTGTTGACCTTACCTTTGTAGTTTACCTCTCAAGGATCATAGTGCTTCTCTGTCTGATATATAGCTTATTGATGTCTATTACTGCTTATATTTTATCCATTATTTTAAGGATTTTGCAGACTAAAGTGTACTGTCATTCTTCAGGTTCAGGATCTGTTACTCCATCTTGGTTTGGTATTGTCCCCATCTCATTTTCCTTTTTCCTAGCCTCCTAAATTAACTTATTCCATATCTATTTAAAAAATCAATGGGGTAAATTATCTAATGCTTTTCTTGCATTGACCAAACAAATATTAGCTTCTTAATTTTATAAGCTAAGACAGCCCTATCAAGTCACCTATCCAAAAGGGTATCAGTTACTGAATATCTCACGTGGCTTCTCTCAGTGTTGTACAAAGAAACATGAAGATTTGTTATTTCATGGTAAAAAGTGTTAGATGTGTCTATATTTAAAAATATTATATACATAGTTGTATATGTGTGTATATACATATATATAATATATATTTAATGTATGTTTGTGTGTCCATATAAAAATGTTTGTACATCAATAGTAGCTGGGTGATGTGGTTTGGGAAGACTTTTTCATAATTTGATCAGATGTAAATTATTAGAAGAGTTTCAGTAGGGCTCAGCACATTTTTTTTTTTTTCTTCCACATGCCAGATAGTACTGCCACTGAAATGTTTTTCAGGCTTAGGGAGTTCTGTGATCTCTGTAGCAACCACTCATCTTTTCCATCATAGTGCAAAAGCAACCACAGACAATGCAAATAAATGGGCATGTATGTAATCTAATAGAATTTATTTATAAAAACAAGTGATGAACCATATTTGTTCTGTGGGTCATAGCTTACTGACAACTGAGTTAAAGAATGTCTTGAATAGCTGTAGTGGAAAATACAATGTTCATGGTCACTTTAGATCTTAAAACTTTTGGAAGTTTAAATACATACAGGTACATCTTTTCTTAAAATGTCCTTCAAAATAATTTTGTCTTCTGTAGTGAGGGCGTGAAAAGTGTCATATTTTGAGCAATATGAATGTAGTATCTGGGACCTTTGGACAATACTAAGGACAATTGACTTTTGGACAATTCCTTTAAAGAACAAAGACCATTTGAAATTTTAATTAGTTTTGGGCAATTTCTTGCTTATTCAGATAGATCCTGTGTGATGCTACTACTAAAAACTGCCCCAATTCTTTCTTTATTTGCTATACTTCAACTGTTTTTTGTTTGTTTGTTTGTTTCCCAGAATGTAGACATAAGGCTTAGGGGATCTCTGATGAGGAATTTAATAAGAGCAAACCTACTTGTAAACTTTATTGCAACTGTTTTGAATATTTTGGTTATTTTCTTTAATACTACTTAAGTCTCGCTAGAGCCAGAATTAAAAACTGGCTTGTGTCAATTAGACAGAATATCAAAATAGATTTTTGAAGAATTTGACAAAATTGATGTGTATTTAAATTTGTGAACATTCTTATTGATCTAAGTCTTTAGTTTACCAAGATAAGCAACTCTTCTACAATTTTTGGTTGATCCTGTTCAATGTGGTACTGTTTGTGATTAGGAGAATCAGTGATAGTAAGACAAACATGGGAAGGCAATGCTATAGTATTCTTGGGAGGAATAGGACTCTCCCATCCCTCAACAAGTCCACCTCCTAAGCATGATATCATTGCAGGCCGTTTCACTGTTGCTACCTGCTAGACCTTGTTTTTCATGAAAAAAAGAAAGAATGACTTAAAAACAGCAATGCTTAAAGATTAATAAATTATTATTGACTTCTATCCCACAAAGAACATAAGAAAGTCTAAAATATAATTCTTACCCTCAAAGACCTTCGATTAAAATTGATGACTCTTGGATTCTGTATCACTTGTATGCTCTGTCATCCCTTGCTGCTTGCGATGCACCAGATTGTTATGCACTCCAATAGAGAAATGTTCAGAATACTACTGAAGTACAGAAAAGGGAATAAGAAATTTTGTCTGAGGATCAGGGAAAGCTTGAGTGGTGGCCTTGTCTGAATTTTGAAATAAAATAATAATGTGCTATGCAAACCAAGATAAACTTGAGGCAGGATAGAAGTGCTTTATGTAAAATAGTCTAAACGTGACAGTGAGAATGATTCATCAGGAATACTAAAAGTGACTGAATATGGCCGTAGCATAGAATGCAAGAGGTATAATGATGAGAGGTAAGCCTGGAGAAGAAGGAAAAAATACTGACTGCTTTACTCAGAATTTTAAAAGTACTTAGTAAATATATGCAGAATCACAAATTATTTTAGATACAGAAGTATTATGACCAATTTTGTTTTTTCAGAAGACTATTTTAATGGTATTTGAAGAACTGAATTGGAAAGGTTAGGAACCTATTAGAGGTCTATTTCAGCAATACTAGCAAGAAATTATAAGGGCTTAGATTAAACCAGTGTTAGTGAGAATGACAAAACGGGATAGATTTCAAAGACATTTAGAGGGAAAATTAAACAGGGTATAATTTGTTTAAAAATTATGTTAACAACAATAACATATTTAAGCATTTTCTATATGCTGTCTGGTATGATAAGTAAATTTCTTCTTTAGTTTTCATAAAATGGCAACAGTATGAAGCAGTTATTATGGAATTATACTCATTAATGGCAAAGCTAGAATTTAAATCTGGTGTGACTGATTGGGAAGTTCATACACTTAACCACTTCACTACAAAAAATTTTAGTTTTATTTAACAAATATTTTTCTCTTATAGGCCCTTTTAAAATGTAAATTCAAGTATTAACATGTTGAGTTTGATATGTATATAAGATAATGATGGTTAAGGACTAAGTGTGTGTGTGTGTGTGTGTGTGTGTGTGTGTGTGTGTGTGTGTATATATTTAAATATATAAATTTAGTAGTCACCAGCCTATAGTTTTCACATAAAACTTTCAGCAAGTGTTAGGAAATGTGAAAAAAAAATCATGATTTGCATCTTTTCTGGATAAATTGGCTGGGGAATAAGAACTCTGAACAAAGGTAAAGAAGGATGGCTCAAAATGTAATTTATTGTAAATCATGTAAGGAGAAAGAGTAATGAATGAGAAACAGTATATAGTCTCACCTCTATATATCACCACTTATATAATACTTATACTTATTAGATAAGTATAATGTTTAAACTTATAAACATATAAGTTTAAGTAATATAAGGGCCACATTTTTTGTTGGACTTAGCAAATAAGTGTATTGATGTCATTTTTGGGGTTGTAGGAATAGAAGCTCATTTTCAGAGGTTTGAGGTAGAAATGATATTGCGTAGAAGTAGTAGTTTCATATGAAACTGGCTCTGCAAAGAGAGATGTGAAATAAGGAAAAGAAGAGAAACCCTTCTAAATAGAAGTGGATTGGAAAGGTTCTTGGAAGAAGGAGGACTTGAGGATAAAATAGCAGACATAGTGAAAAATACTCAAAATGTATTAGCCAAGCTTCAAAGACAAAAAGATTTCCAATTTATTTTGGGTACAGGATTGGGTTTGCCAGGATGGAGGATACCATTAAGCACACTTTCCCCAACAGACAGTGTGCACAATGGGCTACTTAAAGAGGCATGTGTGATGAATTGTTCTGTATGTCCTTGAAATGGGACAAATGAGTCTCATGAATCAAGTATGGTAAGGTTTGGTAGTGTCTGAAAGAGGGGCACTTTGACTTTCCTAGAATTTCATTGCTTGCAAAATTTTAAAATAATTTTTTAAATGAAAGTGTGTAAATATTTACTTGTTTGTTTATGGGTGTGTAGTGAGGAGAAAATATATATTTAATTTTTAAAGTATAAGAATTAATTGATACATGAATATAAAGTAAAATTTACATAAAATATCTGTAGGGCCAGAAAGTACCAAAACTTTATTTCATCAATCATAGTTCCTCTGTGTTTGAATGTAATTAGCAATGTGTTTTGTGCAGTTGGGTATAGCTAACTCCATTTCATAATTACACTCAAGTCCCCAATGTAGGTTTTTCCTGAGCAAGAAGGAGAAACTATAGGTTTTCTTTTCTATGTTTTTATATAACATACATAAGGGAAAGAAAGACCAATAAATCACTAGAACCCGTGTATCTCCTATATATATAGAAATATTCAGCCAGCTGTCAGAGCTTGTGCAGCCAAGAACCTCAAATGAGCTGACCTACTTTTCGTTTGGTTCAGTGTTACTTTTTCCATCTTAGTTAATTATACCTTTAGAGACAACTCACATTTGTTTACTTTTTAAAAAAGAGAGAAAAAAAAATTCTCTTTTTTCGTTAGTAATTTTGATGACCCTATGTTTCTTATGATTCTTCTAATTTTAAAATAAAACATTATTTCACTTTGAAGAAATATTCTTTTAACTTTTTTTTTTTCACTTGTAACTACTTCCTTTTCTGTGTCAGAAAGGAAAAGTCTTTCAAATTGCAGAAATGGTAGTCAAATCTCTCCCAAGTTTATCAGTGTCATTTTGCTCCCACAGGAGATGATTTTCTCTCATTTCTAAGATGTCAAATGTATACCAGAGAAAGAACATATACAAGTTGACAAATAGAAAGTGTGTGAGGATCAGGAATGGGGCTTATATCCTCTTCAATCATCGTTAGACTAAATTTTTAATCTCTCTGTGCTTCCGTAGAACTATCTATAAAATGAGGATTATGATCTTGCCACTGTAACATTCATACTGAAGGAATTAGTAAATCATTTCTTTTGAAATTATGTAAGGTTCCCATGACAAATGTCTTAGCTAATCATATGCATAAAATACATAATGCCACAGCACCAGGGCAATGTTATATTAGGTAATTACAAAAATGTGTAATTTCTGAGAAGTCAAGTTTCTAATATGGTAATTGGTGCTTAGCGCAATGTCATGCAAAAAATAGAAACTAAAGAGAAAAATGTAGAAAGTATATGAAATGACAAATGTTAGATACATTTGTTACCAATCAACATATTATTGTACTATTTATTGCTTAAAAATCTGAAAATATTTCTACAATAGTCAGAAAAGAATAAACTACATTGTGGTATCAGGTAAATTTCTCAACGAGTAGTGGTTTAACAATAAAAATTTTTATTGTTCTTTCATTTAAAGTCAAATTCAGATTAAGCAGCCCTCCTCCCTTTTGAAACTGTCCTATATGAACAAATGGGTCTGTAACTTGTCATGAAAGGTAAAAACAATATTCAAATATGAACTTTCATTTACTAAATATAATTCAGAAAAGAAATAATACATCTTGTTTACCTTCTAATCTTGAGAATTAAAGACATTAGCCCACCAAGATGCAATGTGATTCAAAACTGCAGCTTAGTTCTATGTGTAGGAAATGAAATGGTTTGGTAAACTCATAACATTGTTTATCCCACAATTCCTCAAGGAAGTATAGTTCTCAAAAATAAAACTTCACAAATAGGGGTTATTTAAAAGAAATTAGTAATCACTCACACACACACACACACACTATATATATATATACACACACACACACATATATATATATATGCACACTCTATCTATATATACAGATATTTTAAAAATTTGCAGCACATTAACACGTTAACACCTGAAACATTTTATATTGCAAACATAACTGAAATAAATATCATTTATTAAATTTACAGTTTGAGGCTTGACTTATATTTCACATTCGTGATTTAAATTTATTTCAATTGCTAGGGATGTGCTTTCTTACAGTAATGAGTATTGATCTCTCTATTTTTCTATTGTTTCTCTCTCTTTTTATTTTTTAACACAGGTTGGAGGTTTTGAAACTACATTTCAAAACTACATTTTGAAACTACATCCCAGAGTCACATTCATCTATGGTTCTATACATAATTTCTGTCCTTGAGAAACACTAGCTTGAGATTAGAATGGTACCAAAATAATTTTTAACTTCTCCATCAACAGTAATGGCAGATAACTGGGTTTCTCAGGGTCATGTTTTGAAGTACTCTTTATTCCTTTGCCATGTGCACATTTTAGAGTGAAAGAAAGTCTGTGAAGTATGCAGAAGTTCCCTGAATGTTTCTGATTTATAAGCAGCAAAAACGATTTTCAAGAAATATAGTCTTTTTAAAAAAAGAAAAAATATGTTTTGATAGAACAATGTTTCCCCATTTAAATAAATAAATAAAATTTCCACACCCTAATCCCTGGAACCTATGCATATGTTCTCTTACATGGCAAAAGGGACTCTGCAGAAGCATTTAAGATTAAGGAAATTAAGATGAGAGATAATCCTGGATTATCCAGGTTGCCACAATCTAATCACATTAGCACTTAAAAATGGAGAGCCTTTCCTGGTTCTGGTCAGAGGGTATGTGACTATGGGAGAAGAGTTAGAGGATGCAACATTGCTGACCTTGAAGACCTAAGATGGTAGGGGCTTGAACCAAGGTACATAGGCAGACTCCAGAGGCAAGAAAAGATCAGGAAATTGATTCTCCACTAGAGTCTCCAGAAAGCAATGTGGCCCTGATGACATCTTAGCCTGCTGAGACTTGCTTTGAACTTCTGACCACAAGAACTAGAAAACAACACATTCACATTTGTAAGCCACTAAATTTGTGATAATTTGTTATAGCAGCAATAAGAAGCTGATATAGGTGATTTCCTACACGCAAGGAAGAAAGATATTTTCTTTTTTTAATCAAAGAAATCAGAAAATTCCATATTGTTGTTTGAGTATTTGTTTAAATTGTGCATAAAGTCTGAAGTCTGTCCAGATTTCAGTGGAGATTATTATATTTGGAAGATTTTCAGATCTGAAGATTTCCCTGCATCTGTCCATGAATCCAAATACATAGATGGGTAGTGAAGTTGAGGGTTTGTGAGGAGGTCTTCATAAAAGAACAAGCTTGGGGGTGGTGCCAAGATGGCTGACTTAGAAGCAGCACCATTCAGAAGCTCGTGTAGAATAAAAAAGTAGAAAACATGTGAATCCTTCACCAGCAAACAAGGTGTTCAGGGTCTCTCATTAAAATTGACTAGAGTCCGACATGACCCACAGAGAGAAGGAAGAGCAGTGTGGTGTGGCAGCCCAACTGAGAGTCATACAGAGGAGAGCCCCTTCCCTCTAGCCAACTCCCCAGGGAGAGGGGCAACCAGCACTGGCTGTGGTTGCCTGCTGTCTAAGCCTTTTGAGCTCCTTGGAGGAGGGGCAGCAGCCAGCACTGGGAGTTTGAACTGCTTAACATGCTAAGATCTCTGGGTGAGGAAAGGGCGGCACACATTTCTATAGCTTCAGGGTGTGCTTTTCTGCTGCTGGACGGCTTGGTCCTAAGGCTTGTCCCCACAGCCCAACACAACAGCTGTGGCAGTCTGCAGCCAGAGTGCCTCTTCAGGTCTAACCCTGCCCCATCCTTCCTCAGTGGGCGGGGCTTCCCTGCAGGATCTCCAATAACTCCAGTCAGAAGCTGAGGGACAGAATTCGGATCTCCCTGGGCCTGAGATCCTGGGGAAGGGGTGACCACAGTCTCTATGGATCGGCAGATTTAGCCTCTCTTCCTGGTGGTTCTGAGGAATCTTGGCACTCCAGACAAGTAGATTTGCCCCCAGTGAAACACACCCTCTCCACTGAGGGACAAAGGGTTTCCTTAAACGAGTTCTGCTCCCCTTGCCACCCAACTGGGTGAGACACTCCTACAGGGGTTGTCAGATAGCCTATACAGGAGCAATCCTACTGGCATCAGGTTGGTGGCCCTCAAGCTCAGAGGTCCCAGAAGAAGGAGTAGGCACCCATCTTTGCTGCTCTTCAGCCTCCTTGAGTGACATCTCCAGGCACTGGAGCGAATCAGATGAATAAGGCCTAAAGTGAACCCCCAGCAAACTGCAGAAGCCCTACAGAAGAGGGACTTGACTACTGAAAGAAAAACAAGCAGAAAGCAACAATAACAGCATCATCATCATCATCATCAACAACAACAACAACAAAAAGGCCCCCATGAAAACCCTATCCAAGTGTTGGCAACCTCAAAGACTGAAACCAGACAAACTAATGAAGATGAGAAAGAATCAACAAAAATATACTGAAAACCCAAAAGGCCAGAATGCCTCTTCTCCTCCAAATTATAGCAATGTCTCTCCATTAGGGGTGCAGAACTGGATGGAGGATCAGATGGACCAATTGACAGAAGTAGGCTTCAGAAGATGGGTAATAAAAAACTACACTGAGATAAAAGAGCATGTTCTAACCCAATGCCAAGAAGCTAAGAAACTTGATAAAAGGTTAGAGGAATTTCTAACTAGAATAATCAGTTTTGAGTGGAATGTAAACGACCTGATGGAGATGAAAATCACAGCTCGAGAACTTCGTGGAGCATACACAAGTCTCAACAGCTGAATTGACAGAGTGGAAGTAAGGATATCAGAATCTGAAGACCTTACTGAAATAAGACTTGCAGACAAAAATAGAGAAAAAAGAATGAAAAGGAATGAACAAACCACGAAATACAGGACTTCATAAAAAGACTGAACCTACTATTGACTGGAGTACCAGAGAGAGACAGGGAGAATGGAAAGAAGCTGGAAAACACCTTTCAGGATATTACTCGGGAGAATGTCCTCAACCTAGCAAGACAGGCCAACATGAAAATTCAGGAAATATAGAGAACATCATTAAGATACTCCATGAGAAGATCAACCCCAAGACACATAATGATCAGATTCTCCAAGGTTGAAATGAGGGAAAAGCTCTTCAGGACAGCCAGAGAGAAAGGCCGTGTCACATACAAAGGGAAGTCCATCAGACTAACAGCAGAACTCTCAGCAGAAACTCTACAAGCCAGAAATGATTGGGGGCCAATATTCAACATTCTTAAAAACAATATTTTCAACCTAGAATTTCATATCCAGCTACACTAAGCTTCATAATCAAAGGAGAAATAAAATCCTTTCCAGACAAGCAAATGCTGAGGAATTTCATTGCCACCATGCCTGCCCTCAAGAACTCCTGAAAGAAGCAATAAATATGGAAAGAGAAAACCAATACCAGCCACTGCAAAAACACACCAAAATACGAAGACCAATGTCACTTCAAAGAAACTGTATCAACTAGTGTGCAAAATAACCAAATAGCATCATGATGACAGTATGAAATTCAAATATAACAATACTAACCTTAAGTGTAAATGGGCAGAATACCCCAATTAAAAGACACAGACTGGCAAATTTGATAAAGAGACAAGAACCATTGATGTGTTGTATTCAGGAGACCCATCTTACATGCAAACACAAACACAGGCTCAAAATAAAGAGATGGAGGAAAATTTCCAAGAAAATGGTAAGCAAAAGAATAATAATAGAAAGCAGGGGTTGTAATCCTAGTCTCTGACAAAACCAACTTTAAACCAACAAAGATAAAAAAAGACAAAAAAAAGGCATTAAATAATGGTAAAAGGAACAATTAAACAAGAAGAGCTGACTATTCTAAATATTTATGCACCCAATATGGGAGCACCCAGATTCATCCAACAAGTGTTTAGAGACCTACAAAGAGACTTAGACTCCCACACAATAATAGTGGGAGACTTCAACACCCCACTGTCAGTATTAGACAGATCAATGACAGAAAATTAACAAGGATATTCAGGACTTGAACTCAGCTCTGGAACAAGTGGACCTAGTAGATGTCTACAGAACTCCCTACTCCAAATCAACAGAATGTATATTATTCTCAGTGCCACATGACACTTATTCCAAAATTGACCAGATAATTGAAAGTAAAACGCTTCTCCACAAATGCAAATAAACTGAAATCATAGCGAACAGTCTCTCAGACCACAGTGCAATCAAATTAGAAATCAGGATTAAGAAACTCAGTCAAAACCACACAATTTCATGGAGGTTAAACAACCTGCTCTTGAATAACTCCTGGGCAAATAATGAAATTAAGGCAGAAATCAAGAAGTTCTTTGAAATAAATGAGAACAAAGAGACAGCGTACCAGAGTCTCTGGGATACACCTAAAGCAGTGTTAAGAGGAACATTTGTAGCACTAAATGCCCACATCAAAAAGCTCGAAAGATCTCAAATTGACACCCTAACCTCATAATTAAAAGATACAGAGAGACAAGAGCAAACTAATACAAAAACTAGCAGAAGACAAGGAAAGCTAAGACCTGAGAAGAACTGAAGGAGATAGAGATACGAAAACCCTCCAAAAAAATCAATGAATCCAAGAGATAGATTTTGAATAAATTAACAAAATAAACAGATTGCTAGCTAGACTAATAAAGAAGAAGAGAGACAAGAATCAAATAGACTCTATAAAAATGATAAAGGGAATATCACCACTGATCCCACAGAAATACAAACTATCATCGGAGAATAATATAAACACCTCTACACAAATGAAGTAGAAAATCTAGAAGAAATGAGTAAATTCCTGGATGCATACACCCTACAAAGAGTAAATCAGGAAGAAATTGAATCCCTGAATAGACTAACAATGAACTCTGAAATTGAGGCTGTAATTAATAGCCTACCAACCAAAAGAAAAAAGAAAAAAAAAGCCTAGGACCAGACAGATTCACAGCTGAAATCTACCAGAAATACAATGATGAGCTGGTAACATTTCTTCTGAAACTATTCCAAACAATTGAAAAGGAGGAGCGCCTCCCTAACTCATTTTATGAAGACAGCATCATCCTGATACCAAAACTGGGAAGAGACACAACAAGAAAAGAAAACTTCAGGCTAATATTACTGATGAACATCAATGTGAAAATCCTCAATAAAATACTAGCAAACCAAATCCAGCAGCACATCAAAAAGCTTATCCACCATGATCAAGTCTACTTGGGATGCAAGACTGGTTCAACATATGCAAATCAATAATCTTAACCATTCCATAAACAGAACCAAATTTTAAAAACACATGATTATCTCAATAGATGCAAAGGCCTGTGATAAAATTCAACATATTTTCAAGTTAAAATGACTCAATAAACTTGGTATTGATGGAACATATCTCAAAATTATAAGAGCTATTTATGACAAGCCCACATCCAATGTTATATTGAATGATCAAAAGCTGGAAGCATTCCTTTTGAAAACTGGTTCAAGACAAGCATGTCATCTCTCACCACTCCTAGTCAACATAGAATTAAAAGTTCTGGCTAGGGCAATCAGGCAAGACAAAGAAGTAAAGGTATTTAAATAGGAAGAGAGGAAGTCTAGTGTCTCTGTTTGCAGATGACATGATTATATATTTAGAAAACCCCATCATCGAGGCCGGGCGCGGTGGCTCAAGCCTGTAATCCCAGCACTTTGGGAGGCCGAGGTGGGAGGATCAAGAGGTCAGGAGTTCGAGACCATCTTGGCTAACACGGTGAAACCCCGTCTCTACTAAAATACAAAAAATTAGCCGGGCGTGGTGGCAGGCGCCTGTAGTCCCAGCTACTCGGAGGCTGAGGCAGGAGAATGGCATGAACCCGGGAGGTGGAGCTTGCAGTGAGCCGAGATCACGCCACTGCACTCCAGCCTGGGCGACACAGCCAGACTCCGTCTCAAAAAAAAAAAGAAAACCCCATCATCTCAGCCCAGAAACTTCTTGAACTGATAAGCAACTTCAGCAAAATCTCAGGATACAAAATCAATGTGCAAAAATCACAAGCATTCCTTTACATCAACAATGGGCAAGCAGAGTCAAATAATGAATGAACTGCCACTCACAATCGCTACAAAGAGAATAAAATGCCTAGGAAGACAGCTAACAAGGGAGGCAAAGGACCTCTTCAAGTAGAACTACAAACCACTGCTCAAGGAAATAAGAGAGGACACAAACAAATGAAAAAATATTCCATCCTCTTGCATAGGAAGAATTAATATCATAAATAATGGCTGTACTGCCCAAAGTAGTTTATAGATTCCATGCTATTCCCATCAAACCATCATTGACATTCTTCACAGAATTCAAATAACTATTTTACATTTTATATGAAATCAAAGAAGACCCCGTATATCTAACACAATCCTACACAAAAAGAACAAAGCTGGAGGCATCATGCTGCATGACTTCTAATTATACTACAAGGCTACAGTATCAAAAATAGCATGGTACTGGTACCAAATTAGATACATAAACCACTAGAGCAGAACAGAGACCCCAGAAATAACACCAAATATCTACAACAATCTGATATCCGACAAACTTGACAAAAACAAGCAATGGGGATAGGATCTCCTATTCAGTACATGGTGCTGGGAAAACTGGCTAGCCATATGCAGAAAACAAACTGGACCTCTTCCTTATACCTTATACAAAAATTAACACAAAGTGGATTAAATATTTAAATGTGAAACCTCAAACCATAAAAACTCTAGAAGAAAATCTAGTACCATTCAGGATGTAGGCATGGGCAAAGACTTCATGCCAATAATGCCAAAAGCAATTGCAACAAAAGCCAGAATTGACAAATGTGATCTAATTAAACTAAAGAGCTTCTGCACAGCAAAAGAAACTAGCATCGGAATGAACGGGCCACCTACAGAATGGGAGAAAATTTTTGCAATCTACTCGTCTGACAATGGTCTAATATCCACAATTTACAAGGAACTTAAACGTATTTATCAGAATAAAACAAACAACCCCATCAAAAAGTTTGCAAAGGATATGAACAGACACTTCTCTAAATAAGACATTTATGCAGCCAGCAAACATACAAAAAAAAAAAAAGCTCAACATCACTGATCATCAGAGAAATGCAAAACCACAATTAGATATCAGCTCATGCCAGTCAGAATGGCGATTATTAAAAAGTCAGGAAACAATAGATGCTGGAGAAGCTGTGGGGAAATAGGAACACTTTTACACTGTTGGTGGGAACGCAAATTACTTCAACCATTTTGGAAGACAGTATAGTGATTCCTCAAGGATCTAGAACCAGAAATACCATTTGACCCAGCAATCCCATTACTGGATATATACTCAAAGGAATGAAACTTATTCTACTATAAACACACAGGCACATATATGTCTATTGCAGCACTGTTTACAATAGCAAAGACATGGAAGCAACCTGAATGCCCATCAATGATAGATTAGATTTTTTAAATGTGGCACATATACACCATGAAATACTATGCAGCCATAAAAAGGAATGAGATGGTATCCTTTGCTGAGACATGGATGAAGCTGGAAGCCATCATCCTCAGGAAACTAACACAGGAACAGAAAACCAAACACTGCATGTTCTCACTCATAAGTGGGAGTTGAACATTGAGAACACATGAACACAGAGACGGGAACAACACATACCAGGGCCTGTTGTGGGGTGGGGGCTGAAGGGAGATAACCTAGAGAATGAGTCAATAGGTACAGCAAACCACAATGGCACACGTATACCTATGTAACAAACATGCACATTCTGCACATGTATCCCTTTTTTCTTTAAGAAATAAAGAAAAAAAAACAGAAACAAGACAATAAAAGTCTTTTTTTTTTTAAATTTGAGCTTATTCCACTTGAATCAAGAGACTTCTGAAACCACTCCAATAGTCCCATACAAATAATATTTACAGATTTTTGAATGAATATAGAAATTGGCCCTCTGTCTTGAAACTTGAAACTCAAATTTGTCTCATTTCAGTGACTTCCTTAGGGAATCAACCCTCAGGCAAGGTACTAAAATTGACCAGATCACCATGTCCAGACAATGAGAAACCCAACCTCTTATCCATCATGATTGTTTCCTTACCTCTTCATAATTCCTGTTTTGCCACCTTCCCTACTATATAAAACCCACTGATTTAGTTGGTCAAGGAGACAGATTTGAGATTTTACCTCTCATTCGCATGACTGCAGCACCACATTAAAGCCTTTATACCCTGGCAATACTCACTAACTCAGTGATTGACATTCTGTGTAGTGAGCAGCAGGACATAGATAGAATCCCTGGTGTTCCACTAGTTCCAGTAACAGTTCCATCAACTATAGTGGCTATGCTGTCCTCTTGTCTTAAGGAAGCAGGTGGATCCTTATTTCCCCAAACATTAGAAGCTAGATAAGCCTCTACTATTCTCCATTCACCAGTTACAATAGCTGAACATAAGGATGCTATTGCAAATGTTGCAGCAGAATATTATAATTGTGTCAATTCAATCACTTATTTCATGTAAAAATTTAATAAATTACTATCAGTCCAATTAGCATTTACTCATAGCTGACTTGTTCTTGAACATCCTTTTATTTCTAAGTCACTTGAAAAGACAAGATGTTTTTGTTAGTTAATGCCTAGTGCAATTAGTTTACTTTGAAATATTGATTTTACATTAAGGAAGATAAATGCTAAAGTATTGGCAATGAATGTTGTTTTTATACAGACTGACATTTTACAGATAAAAAGACATTGTGCTGTCATTGCACTGTCAGTGATGTACAATTACTATATGTACATTATTTTCTAGATACACCAGTATCTAGGACAGTGAGCCTGAACTTTTAATATCCTGGTTGAAGAGTCCAGATCAAAATCTTTATGTCTAGATTAAACAAACATGTAACTGTATGTACTTATATATCAGGATATATCATATTTCCCTCCTTCCCTTTTTTCTCTTAAGAAAAGCTACTCTTGGAAAGCTTACAGGACTTTTTTTTGTGGCTGATATGGTTTAGATTTGTGTCTCCACCCAAATCTTATGGTCAATTGTATCCCCACTGTTGGAAGTGGGGCCTGGTGGAAGGTGATTTGATCCTGAGGGTGGATTTCTCATGAATGGTTTAACATTACTTCCTTGGTGCTGTCCTCAAGATAGTGACTTCTTGCAAGATCTGGTCATTGAAAAGTGTGCGGCATCTCCGCCATCTCTCTCTTGCTTCTGCTGTGGTCATGTGGTGTGCCTACTCCCCATGATAAGCATATGTATAACAGACTAAGGTGATGAGATAACACCTGCTGTGGCTCAGTGCCACTTGAGACCCAGTGGCTGAGGTAACAACAGTGAGACAGTGAGCACACCTGTGGAGAATCATAAAAGAACCAGGGACAGGCAATTTCCTAGGAGATTTTGGAATCTTGACCTGTGAGAAATCTGAAAGCTTTCTCCTGACTTTGGGAGCTGTATCTCTGAAGGACTGCCCATAGAGGAGCAGCTTCGTTTATCACTGATCAGCACCTGGGAGAGACTTCCATACTTGCTTGAGTTCCTCTCTAAGTGGATTGGTCTCCTGAGCCTCTGCTGTGGTTCATTACACCCTATTGCCTTTAATAATTGTATTGTGAATGTTTGATTATGTGTGTGTAAATTTCTCACAATAAAGCATAAACTTGTGAATCACTCATTGCCTATTGAGTCAAAAGCAAAAGTTAGCATACCTGCTGAAGGAACATTGTTAATGTTACTGAAACACCAGGAGTTCAGTCTAGGTCCTGCCGTTTCCTCACTTTATACATTTTGATGACTAATAGGGCACAACTCTTCTTGTTTAAAATGTATCTGGATATTCTTGACTCTATTTTATCAAAATAACATGAAAATTTTAAAATTTCTTCCACTCTATCAGCACTTTCCTAGTACTTTGCCAGAAAATGTAAGAAAAATTGTATCAAACCTATAATTTGTTAAAGGAAAGATTTTAAATAAATTTATCTTAAATTTATTTTTATGACTTTTAGTCAAATTTTGTCATAAGTATTCTCCATATTTCTTGTTTCTTACATATATGAGCATTTACATTATATAAAATGTATATTTATATTACATATTATGTATAATTAGAAAATTTCAGCATCTCATGTATTTCTTTTAAATAGTAACTACTGCAAAGTGAGTTGCAAAGCAAATTTCTATAAATGTAATCATATTTTACCATTAATTGACTTTGTATCATGGGAGGAACGCTGTACTGTGTAAAATATTTTTCTAGGCTAAAATGTTTATAAGATAATATGATATTTTTCTGAAAGTAGTGACTAAATATATTGTGCTACAAAATATGATCACATCAAGCAAATTGACGCTATGTTTAGCAGGTGGCTAGAAAATATGATCCTAGGAGGAAAGAGAGATTGGTTCCTGAGACTGAATGAAGATTCAAATAAGCTGGATTTGGAGCCTGATAGTAACAGTGATATTCTGCAAATAAGCATAGACTGAGCTGTAAATCAGTAGATTTAATAAATGGAGTTTCATGCTACACAATCTTCTATTGTATCTTCTGCTTATCTCTATTTAGCAAGGCTAATATTGCTACTCTTGAATAGCTACCCACTTTTCCTTTGAAGTTTACATTCTTTATTTTAGTTGTTACCCTTTCCAAGTTTTTTCTAGTGGAGCATAATTTCTATATACATATACATATTCATATACATACATACACATGTGCATGCACACACACATATTTATGATCCTTGACAATATAGCATGATGGTTAAAAGCATAATTTTAAATTGTTTTTGCCATTTACTTGTTCTGTGATATTAACTTAATTTCTTTTGTCAACGCTTTCCTTTTGTGAAATGGGGATATCAATACTAAACATGACAAATTATTTTTGAGATGAAACAAAAATAAATACAATTATTTATAAGATATAATAAGTTTTATATCTTATAACTATAATAACACTTATATATGATAAATAATTGTACTTATTTTTGTACTTATTTTATCTTATAACTAAGATATAATAAGCATTCAACTACTGAGAACATTTTACATTAGTATAATAAATACTTAATGGTATTATTACATAGTTAAGCAAGTATGGAACTATATATTAGAACATACAGCACCTTAAAGTCATAACAATAAGAAGCATTGCCAACACAATTGTGAGTTTTGTATCGTAAAATCCTGTAATAAGTAGTAAATATATTATCAAATTGTCAGCAAGTAAGTTCGTTCTATTTTATAAAACCAATTGTATCTTTTGTTTCTATCACGGTGGGCCCTAGGCCTTTGCATTACAATAGGTGTATTAAAGGAAAGTTGAGAACCATTTTTCTGAAGCCTTCTTTATGGTGGAATATTTGAAAAAATGTTCTATTTGGAATCAGAAAGCCTGAATATAAACCCTGTCTCAGGTATCACCAGTTTTGTGGCAGTGTCTATCAGTTAAAACTTGTTAAATCTCTCTTGTATCATTTCTGAAATAGGAAGAATGATTACTGCTTATCTCACAGGCTTGTGTACTTATCAAATTAATTAGGAAAATACATTGTGTGCTTGATGCAATGCCACCATTTAAAAAATCAGTTTGGTGTGCTTATACTAAAAAGAAGTTATAATAAAACTGGCTCATGTTTTAATCTTGACTACAGTCACTTACCAGCTTTATCAGTGTAAGCATGTTATTCAACCTATTGATTTTATCTGTAAAATGCGGTTAATAATGAAACCACCTTTGCAAAGAGTGTGACCACAAAAAGGGCTAGCATGGCTGACTCCATCTTGCTTCTAGCCTCACAGGCTGGCTGTCCTCATTGAATTCTTGGCCTAAACCAAGCTAACCATAGGAGGAATTGATTTTATCATGTAACTTTAAAGCAAAGGTGACAACAGTTCCTCTCTAAAACTGACCACTCCTTGTTCAGAGACTGAAGCTGCCTTTGTAAAACTAATGAAAAGTCACAAGATTAGGATTATGGGAGGGGCCTGAATTCTGCTAAAATGTAGGCATATTTGAAGGATTATTAGCCATTGTTCCCTAGCTTGCTTTTCTATAATCCCTTACAGCTGGGGAGTCTTATGGCCGGGGGGTCACGAAATTTGTGACTTCTCCAATTAATCCTATAGATACTTCACTATTGTAGAATATGAGATTGGTCTTTGGAGATATTTTTAGACTTCTGCATTCTGGAGACTGACTGACTACACTCCCCAGACCTGTGACTCATGACTCAGCTGACCCTGTCGTCCCCATCCAGAGGCTAATTCGGGATATGAGCACCATTTTTCACACCCCTATGACTTCATGCTCAACCAATCAGCAGCACCCATTTCCTAGCCCCCTTGACCACCAAATTATCCATAAAAACCCTGGCCTCTGAGTTCTCAGGGAGGCTGATTTACCTAATAAACTCAGTCTGATGCTTGGCTAGCCTGTGTTAATTAGACTCTTTCTGTGCTGCACAAATCTGCTGTTCTTAGTGCATTGGCTTTATTCTGGGTAGCAGACAAGATGAACCCATTATGTGATAACAGTAATATTGCTCTACAGTTACTGAGATGATTAAATGAGACGGTTAATAGTTAATGCCTGCCTCTCAATAGATATAGGCATTGTTATTGTCTTTGTTTGCGATTGTGGTTGCTAATATTGTTTTTACTTACCCATAAACACTTTTATTGTCTTGTGCTTTTGAAAATGTTTAGCTAATATTTATCAATTTACTAAGAATGTCACTTCAGTCATATGTTTCTGGACAAGTAGAAAAAGGCTAGATAATATCCACTATCTTGTGTGTTACTCCTTATTTCTCTGCTTCACTAATGCCATGTGGAAAGCTACACATTGCTTCAGTGTATTTAAGGACAAATAATTTTGTGTTATCAACTTAAGAGCACCCCTTCCCATTGCTCTATTGTACTTATATTGACTAATGGTGGAAAGAACTTTTTTAGAATTTATAGAATGTGGTTCCAGTTCATTATTTTTATTCTTTAAACATCCAGATCATGAAAGCTAATCTGAAATATGTGTTACTGTCTCCACTAGTGCTGTTTTATCTTGTATATTATTTATTTGGAATCTTGCATACAGATATCAATAGCTTTATTCTTGACGTTAAACTGATTCTCCAGTCTTTTGTGAGAGCTTTCCATTTATGCAAACTTCAATAATGTATTTGTGAAATCTATATCATGTTTTAAAAGTTAAATTTGGCAAAAGCATTGCAGGGATATCTGGAGACTGTTTTCTTGTCCTATGTAGCAATATTTAGGTTTAGGATAATCAATTTTTGTCCTATCATCAAAACCAGAAATACTGAAAAGTCTTTTAGAGCCCAGCTTGATTGATTTCACTTATAATAAAGAACATAATATCTATTATGATCACTTGCCTTGCTATAATTCCTTTAAAAATATAAGATGTAGAAAGAGGAATTCGATTTAAAGGAAGTTTTTTTAAAACATGGAAAACAGCAGCATCATGGTTTTTTTTTTTCAAGAATAAGAATAACATGTTTGCCTTTTTAATATCTTGTTCTAAGGAATTTTAGTTGTGAAACATATTAAATATACCAGAACACATTGGAGACAGCCACTTGGGTCCATTCTATTCTGCTTGTGCTATCTGATGTTCACATTTAACTACTAGCCTTTCTTATACCACAGTATTAAAAATGTTTAATTTCTTAAATTGCTTTGTATCCTGGTACAAAAAAAGTTAAATGCTGTCTCCCTGGGGTATCAATCCTCAATACTTGTGTGATTAGTGCCTTCTGAAGAGTAACTTCACTGTGCTCATAGATGTATTGCTAAGGTTTTAATTTAGTAGACAGACACCTGAAAGTGCTCTATTCTATGTAGGTCATAGATTATTTGCTCAAGAAAAAAAAGGAACATTTAAGTAATGAAGATCTATAATAAAAGTACTCAGGGTAAAGTTACACTAAACCAATGACCATGTTAGATAGCCCGGTGAAATTTAAACGAGTGAGCCTGTTAATAGATTTCAGAAGTGAGTAACTTTGCTTCACCCTGATTCTAAGAAAAGATGTTCCCGTTGAAATGCTATGCCATTTCTAAGGTTTCTGGCATTTATGGTGCTCATAAAACTGTAGAACCATAAAATATCAAAGAAGTTTTACAAAATCTGCCCCAAGGAGCAATTTAAAATCAGCTGGTTAAATGAAACTGCCTTGACAATTTTTTTTTTAAAACACGTGAGAGCCAGAAAGGAGGTTAAATGGAGGTTCACTCCCTTTCCTAACTCCCCAAATGTCATGATTTCATAAGTCATTCCTCCCTATTGGTACTCAAGTTTTATTCTCCTCTGTATTAGTATTAGAGGGGAAGTAATTTATTTGAAAATACATTTTAAAAGCTACATTTTGCCTAAATCCTTTACAGTTGTTGATGTGCAGGTAGTGCTGCTTTATCCCTTTCAATCTGAGAAGTTACCAGGTAGAAGGTCAGGATTACAAAAAAAAAAAAAAAAAAAAAAAAAAAAAAAAAAAAAACTCACTTATTAACTTTTTGAAGACATTTTTCCAGTTCACATAATTCAGGAGTGCTTTTTTGCTTTTGTTGTTGCTATAATAGCTTTTTAAATTTGTATATAATATATTCCTGATCTACATCTGCATTAAAAAAAAGATCTGAAAATATAAATTCCATATTGCTCATAAATACAGTTTTATGAAGCATTAGACAACATCTTAACTTGAGCACACATACAAGCACTACTTATAAAAGACGCAAGCCTGTAATCCCAACACTTTGGGAGGCCGAGGCAGGCAGATCACCTCAGATCAGGAGTTCAAGATCAGCCTGTCCAACATCGTGAAACCCTGTCTCTACTAAAAATACAAAAATTAGCAAGGCATGGTGGTGGGCGCCTGTAATCCCAGCTACTTGGGAGGCTGAGGCAGGAGAATCACTCGAACCTGGGAGGCAGAGGTTGCAGTGAGCCGAGATCATGCCACCGCACTCCAGCCTGGATGACAGAGCAAGACTCGGTCTCAAAAAAGCAAATAAATAAATAAAACAAAATAAAAAATAAAATGTAATAAATGTCTTATGAATAAGTTAATAATTAAATACATTTTATATGTATGTACAAATTGATCTAGACAGTCATTATAAACTTTTTATAATTTCAGGAAAACACAAAATTAAATGCAAGATAAAATGTATGTTTTAGTCCATTCAGGCTAAATATGAAGTAACAAAATACCATGAAGTAAGTAGCTTATAAGCAGAAATGTGTTGCTCCAAGTTCTGGATATATGCAGTCTAAGAATCATGATAAGTCTGCCCTCATAACCTAATCACCTTCTGAAGGCCCACCTTCTAATACCATCACATTGGTGATTAGATTTCAAAATATGAATTTGAGAGGAATTTGAACATTAAGATCAAGACATCAGCAGATGCAGTGTCTGATATGGTCCTACTTCCTGTTTCATGGAATGGCAACTTCTTGCTGTGTCCTCAACATGGTAGGAGGGACGTGCTAGCTTTCTGGGGCCTCTTTTAAAAGGAGGCCAATCAGAATCATGAGGACTCTGTCCTCATAACTTAATTACATTCCAAAGGCCCCCACCTCCTAATACCATCACCATTACAGTAACTAGATTTCAAAATATATATTTGGGAAGAATTTTTAAAAGCTACAATGAGGCCGGGCGCGGTGGCTCAAGCCTGTAATCCCAGCACTTTGGGAGGCCGAGACGGGTGGATCACGAGGTCAGGAGATCGAGACCATCCTGGTCTACACGGTGAAACCCCGTCTCTACTAAAAAAAATACAAAAAACTAGCCGGGCGAGATGGCGGGCGCCTGTAGTCCCAGCTACTCGGGAGGCTGAGGCAGGAGAATGGCGTAAACCCGGGAGGCGGAGCTTGCAGTGAGCCGAGATCGCGCCACT
>NW_016804208.1:3238771-3247246 GCF_001698545.2 Rhinopithecus bieti | reverse complement strand
TATATATATATCTCATTTTCTTTCTCCATTCATCCACTTGCAGATACTAGATTATTCCATATCTTGGCTATTGTGAATAATGCAGCAATGAACATAGGAGTGCAGCTATTTCTTTTGTGAGAATGACTTTATTACCTTTGTATATATACCCAAAAGAAGAATTGCTGGATCATACAGTAGTTTAATTGCTAATTTTTTTTTTTAAATCCCCATATTGTTTTCTACATGGTCTTTTACCATAAATGTACAAGAGTTCCTTTTGTATGCATTCTCAACAATTTTACTTTTAACTTTTTTGATAATAGAAATAGTAATATGTGTGAAATAATTATTATGGTTTTGATTATATTTCTCTGATGATTCGTGATGTTGAGCACCTTTTTATAAATATGTTGGCTACTCATTTGCCTTCTTTGCAAAACGTGTCTTCAGGTTCCTTACTGTTAAGCGGGTTATTTATTATTTTTCTATATAGTTATATGAATTTCTGGTATATTTTGGATATTAAACCCTGATCACATACATGGTATAAAATGTATTTTCACAGTCTGTATGTTGTCTTTTACTTTCCTAATTACTTCCTTTGCTGTGCAGGAATTTTTAGTTTGATGTCGTTCCACCTCCTCATTTTTGCTTTTTTTGCTTGTGCTTTTGGGATCGTATTCAAAAGTCATTGCCCAGACCAATGTCATGTAGCTTTTCCCCTATGTTTTCTTGTAATAGTTTTATAGTTTAAGTGTTACATTTAAGTTTTTAATCCATTTTGAGCTGACTTTTTATTTGGTGTGTGATAAAGGTCTAATGTCATTCTTCTTTCTGACAATGTGGATTCAGTTTTCCCAATGTCATTTATTCAAGATACTATGCTTTCTCCATTGTGTATTATTGGTGCCTTTATCAAAGATTAATTGACTAAATATTTGTAGGTTTATTTCCAGACTTTCTATTCTGTACATTTTTCCATATGTCTATTTTTATGTCAGTACCATAATTGTAGCTTCATAAAATAATTTGAAATCAGGAACTGTGAGGCTTCCAACTTTGTTCTTCTTTCTTAAGGTCACTTTAAGTATTCAGGAACTTTTGTAGCTCCATGTGATTTTTTAGGGTTGTTTTCTCTATTTCTGTGAAATATGCCTTTAAATTTTATAGAGAAAATGCATTGAATTTGTAAATCACTTTGGGTAATAGGTACATTTAGACAATATTAATTCAGATTCATCAACATGGATTTTTTTCATTTGTGTGTGTCTTCTTCAATTTCTAATCAATGTCATACTTTTTTATTAGACATATTTTTCACTTCAGTGTTTAAATTTACTGCTAAGGTTTCTTGATACCGTTGTAAATGGGGTAATTTTTAAACTTAATTCATGAATAGTTTATTATTAGTATCTAATAAACACAACTGATTTTTGTGTGTAAATTTTATATCCTAGAATTTTACCAATTTTTTAATTAGTTACGTAATTTTTTGGTTACTCTTTAAGAGCTTTCTATAAATAGGATTATGTCATCTGCAAACAGAAAATTTTACTTTTCCCTTTCTGATTTGGATGCCTTTTATTTATTGTATTTCCTGACCAATTACTATAGCAGCATTTCCAGTAATATGTTGAATAGAAGTGGCACCAGTAGTTGAATTGTCCAATTTTCCTACGTTAGTGACTTCTAGTTTCATACCATTTTGGATACAAAGATGTTTTCAACTTCTTAAATTTGTTAAGACTTGGTTTATGGCCTGACATATGATCTATCCTGATAAATATTCCATGTGTGCTTGAGAAAAATGTATATTATGGTGCTATAGGTTCTGTAAATGTATGTTGGGTCCATTAGGTCTAAATTGTCTTGTTTCTGATCTTCAAGGAAAACCTGTTAGCTATTCACTATTAGTATAATGTTAGCTATCGGCTTCTCATATACGTACTTTACTGTGTTGAGGTACATTCCTTCTACACCTTACTTCCTAACCTCTTTTTTATCATGGGAGGGTATTTTATGCATAAAATTCAAGAGAGGGGACTTTCTAAAATGCTTTTTTTTCCCTGCACATATTGAGGTAATGACACATTTTTTCCTTTATTTTTTGAATGTAGTATATCACATTTACTGATTTGAGTAGGTTGGACCATCCTGGCCTCTCAGCATCTCAGGGACACATTTCACTAGATCAAAGTATCGTCTTTTAAATTTACTGTTTAAAATAGTTTGCTATTTATTTTTTGAGGATTTTTTCATATATGTTCATCTGGTGTTATTGGCTTGTAAATTTTTTTTTTTCTTGTACTGTCCTCGTCTGGGCTTGACATCAGCGGAATGGTAGCCTCATAAAAAGAGTTTGGAGAAGTCCGCTCCTTTCAATTTTATGAATAATTTGAGAAAGATTGCTATCAGTTCTTTCTCAAATTGGTATAATTCACCAGAGAAGCCATGAGGTCCTAGACTTTTGCTCGATAGAAGATTTTTAGTAACTGATTCAATCCCAAGCCATGAGGTTCTAGACTTTTTATCAATAGAAGATTTTTGGTTATTGATTCAATCTCCTTACTTGTTAGTGGTCAATTCATCTTTTCAAATGCTTTATAGTTCAGTTTGCAGGTTGTATTTATTTTTAGAAATTTATCAGTTTTCTCTTGGTTATCCAATTTGTTGGTGTCTTATCTTGCTAAGGTTTTTCAAAAACTGACCCTTGGTATCGATGATCTTTTCTATTTTTTCCTGTAGACTGTATTTCATTTATTTATGCTATGATCATTGACATTTCCTTTCTTCAACTAACTTTGGGCTTGATTTGCTCTTTTTTCTAGTTCCTTAATACGTAAAATTGGGTTTAAAATTTGAGATTTTCTTTATTTGTTTGTGTAGGTAGTTACTGCTATGAAACCCTCTTTAGAGACGTTTTTGCTGTATTCCATACATTTTGGTATATTTTGTTTACATTTCCACCTTTCTTTAGATTTTTCCCTGTTTTAATTATTTTTTGACCTATGATGGTTCAGTAATATGTTCCACATATTTGTGAATTTTCCAATTTTCCTACAGTTAGTGACTTCTAGTTTCATACCATTTTGGATACAAAGATGTTTTCAATGTTCTTAAATTTGTTAAGACTTGGTTTGTGGTCTAACTTATAATCTATCCTGATAAATATTCTATGTATGCTTGAGAAAAATGTATATTCTGGTGCTATTTGATATAATGTTCTGTATATATATGTTGGGTCCATTAGGTCTAAATTGTTTTTCAAGTCTGATGTATCCCTGTTGATTTTCTGTCTGGATGATGTATCCATTGTTGAAAGTGGAGTATTGAAGTCCTCTACTGTTATTGCATTGCTGATCATTTCTTCCTTCAGATTTAATATTTGCTTTATATGATATTCTAATGCTAGGTGTATGTATAGTTACAGTTGCTGTATACTCTTGATAAACTTATCCTTTCATAATTATCTAATAACCTTCTTTGTCTTTTCTGATAGTTTTGACTAACCATCTATTTTGAATAATATAAGTATAGCTTCTCCTGCTCTCTTTTCATTAATATTTGCACACAGTATCATTTTCCAACACTTAACTTTCACTTTACTTTCAGACTATGTGTGTCCTTAACCCTGAAGTAAGCATCTTACATGTAGCATACAGTTGAGGTTTATAAAAAGAAAAGATTCAGTCACCTTAGGTCTTCAGATTTAAAAATTTATTCCACTTAGTTATTGATAAGTTATGACTTTCTATTGCCATGTTATTGACAGTTGCTAAATGTTTTCTAGATTCTTTTTCTTTCTCTCTTGTTGTCTTCCTTTGTGATTTCATGATTTTCTGTAATAATATGCTTTGATTCCTTTGTGTTTATCTTTGGTCTGTCTACTATAGATTTTTGCTTTGTGGTTACCATGAGGTGCACATAGAATAGTTAAAGCAGTCTATTTTAAGCTGGTAACAACTTAAACCACATACAACATTCTCCACTTTTACTTTCCCCCTCCACATTCTGTTTTTGATGTCACAATTTACATCTTTGCATACTGTGGTTCCATTAACAAAAAAATTATTGTAGCTATAGTTATTTTAAATTGTAAGTCTTTTACCCTTTATGCTACAGCTATAAATTATTTAAACTCTATGCTTACAGTATTAAAGTACTCTCAGTTTGACTATATACTTTTATTAGAGGTTTTATGCTTTCATATTGTTTTATGTTACTTGTAAGTGCCATTTTTGTTTTAGCTTAAACAACTTACATTGACTTTTCTTACAAGCATATCTAGTGAAGATGAAGTTCCTCAGTTATCGTTTGCCTTGGAAAGTCCTTATGTCCTCTTCATTTCTGAAGATTTCCGACATAAAGTATTCCTAATTGGCAGTTTTCTTCTTCAGCATTTTGAATATATCATGCTCCTTTTCTTGCTTGCAAGGTTTCTGTGAGAAATCTGATGATAGACTCATGTAAGTTCCCTTCTATGTGACAAGTTTCCTTCTTCTGCTTTCAAAATTCTGTTTCTAATTTTTGACAGCTTGAATATATGTTGGTAAAGTCTTCTTTGGTTTGAACCTTTGTGAGATCTTCGAGTTTTGTGTACCTGGATGTCACTGTGCCCTCAGATTTGAGAAATTTTCATCCATTGTTTAATAAAATATGCCTTCTGCTACTTTATCTTTCTCTCTTCTCTATCTGTGACTTTCATAACATGAAAGATAGCTTTCTTGAGGTGTCCCATAAACCCTGTGAGCTTTCATTATTCTTTTTTATTTTTTTTTAACTTTTATTTTCCTTTCATTAGATATTTTCAAATGACCTCTCTTTAGTTTGCAGGTTATTTATTCTATTTGATCAAGTCTGCTTTTGACACTGTCTATTACATTTTAATTTATTCATCATATTATTCAGTTCCAGAATTCCTGTTGACCTTTAAAGTAATATCTGTTAATGAACTTTCTATTTTACTCTTGTCTTGATTTCTCAATTCATTGAGTATTTTTTGATCTGTGATTTTTTTTATTGCTAATTAAACTTCCTTCGGACAATTATTTTGAATTATTTGTCAGGTAATTTATAGGTTTTATTTACCTTTGGTTTTGAACCAAATAACCAAATAACCAATTGGTTATTGAAATTTTACCATGTTCTTTTCTGAAGTTTTCTTATTTGAATCAGGATTCAACCATGTTCATTTAGTTGTATCATGTTTCCTTAATTTTCCTGGTCCTTAAAGTCTTACATTTTCTCTTTGCCTTTAAACAAGTAGCCAACTTTTCCAGTATTTACTGACTGACATAGAGAGTAATAACTTTACCAATCAGCCTGGCTAAGGATTCTGAGCTGTCTCCAATTTTTCTATGAATATGGCTGCTCTAAACTTCTTGTTTCCTCTTGGGAGAGATGTCTTAAGGTTTTATGTCTTCTCTTTGTGCCTCAAAACCAGGCCAGATTCTCAGAGCCACATATATGTTTTCTCTAAGGTGGTAGTCTGAAATGCTCACATTTGTGTGTCTTCTCTCAATCCTGCAGAGTTGAGACAGCTATCTCTGCAAGATTTTTGCACTCACATTCAATGATTATATACTTGGGAGCCAGCCTAGGGAAAGGAAAGATGAGGTGTATGGAGAGTTTAGAGTGCCTATAGGCCAGATAAGACAGTGGGATCCACAGAGGCATCTCATATTGGCTCATGGGAAGGTTTCTTGATGAAGTCTTCAAAGAAATTAGTAGAGTACAAAGCCTCTCTTTCCTGATTCCAGCTTCTCTTAACTGCTCCGTTTTGCCAATCACTTCAGTATTTTGGATAGGGAAAGAAAGAGAGATAATTCTGGGCAGTCTCCTTGATGACAGGGTGTACTGAGTGGTCACTCATTATGCACTCACTTTCCCCCACGGGAGAAATTGCCAACTGAGAGAGTCTCTCTTGACATTAAATTGTACCTCTTTGAAGAAGGGATAACAGGGGTATGGGCAAACTATTCTCACCCTCTGCAATGCATCTACTCTTGGACTTTTTGTTGAATGGCATACTAGCACTTTTCTGGTAGACTCCTGGACTTACACAAAGGTCGTCTTCTCAGTAGATAGTTATCACAATCAACGTTTCAGTTGGGGATTATGGTGGACAGTTTTGTGTTTTAATAATTTCCCAAAATCATACATTAAAGAAAATATTTTTAAAGAAGATGTTAATTTAAAGAACACTGAGGAACCACCAGTGAGAGTAAAATGCCATATTATCTCAGGCTCATTCAGAATTGTATCACTGTCCATCAAACATATTGTTAGATTAGAAGTTGAAGGTTTGCAGGTTTTGCTTTTTATTATTTTACTTTAAATTTTCTTTAATGTTATTACATCATGTTATGGTGATGCTGTGCAAATATTATAAATTAAATTTAATTGCCATATTATCCCTTTTAAGCACTAAAACTGTGAAGTATAGTCATACTTCTACAATACAACTTTTTTGGTTTTACACACTCACACACACCAATCGGAAAAAGCAAATATATTTTCACATACATATTGTACATAGCTGTTATCATGAAATGTTGCTTGAAGGTGATGATACTGCAGTTACATAGCTTTGAATTTAGTGCAAAAACAATGCACAGTTTTATAGAAATGCTTTGCTTTGTTTGTTGTCAGTGACTGTTTTTCCAGTAGATTAAATTTTGAATTTGTCATGAAAATTATACTTTGAAAGAAAATTCCAATACCTAGAAAATGACTTACTCCATATGAGATATTTATGATTTGGAACTTACTGTTGTATGATTCAAGATTAGACGGTGGTTGAAAAAATATTTTTTAGATGAGCAATTGTTCAGGCACGAAAGGAAAAGTTTTGCCATTTGATTTTTCAAAGGATCAAAATACCAGTGGGCTGGAATAAAAGAAAATGAAACACAAAAGCAAAGCAGTTCATGTTTATGCTAAAGAATATCTTTAAACAGTATTTTATATCTATTTCAAGAAGAGATATTTTAATCAAGATTTATTTCCCATTTTATGAGGTTTAATGTTGTTTAAGCTGATATGAATGGACTCAAATCACATACTGGAAGGTAAGCATATTTTACTTACTTGAGGCAACCTTTCAAAACTTCTCAACTATGGTATCATGAAAAAAATTTTAAGTTTTAAAATTTTTATTGGCATTTTGAAGGCTACATTGCTTTATATTTTGACTAGCATTGTTATTTAATTCTCAAAACAACCCTTTGGTGTTTCAGGACAAGCATTATTTTTACCATTTCACCAATGAAAAAACCAGTGAGGTATATAGGTTGACATATAGCCACTGCAAACCATACTTAGAACTTGAACCTGTGTCTTGTGGCTTCAAGTGAAGTGCTTTTCTGTCCCTATATAACTAAAGTTCTTGATTTTTCCTGCTATAAGCAAGTGTAATAAGGTGGTCATTTATGTATGTGACAGGCAATCCAATTCATTCCTTCACTTATAGGAAACACGAGACACTTTGAACACAGTAACTGGAACAAAGAATTAAATTAATGTTTGTTGAATCAATGAATGAATGCATAACAAATTTATAAATGAAACAACGAATTAAACAAAATAGATGATGTCTCATTAGTTGAAGTAGGAAGTGAAAATAGTTTTAGCAAAACTCCATTTTTGTTTCTAGGTTTAAGTTGTTTATAGAAAGCTGACCCAGCTACTCTGCATAAAAATTATAACTACCATAAATTTTAGGATGCTCTTTAGATAATCATCAGCCTACTGTGTAAAAGCTGGATTGGGGGGATAGCTTGACAGCTAAGAAAATTTTCTGTCCCTGTTTTTAGGCCCTATTTTTTTGTCTATAGCATACAATTGTGTTTGCCCTCTTTGAGATTTGTAGGGTTCCTGCACTGTCTTATGTTGATTACTTTAAAGGGAAACAAAAAACACACAACAGACAGCAGAAAACTAACTTTGAATGTTGGATTTTTCTTTTAAGAATTTTGTGCAAATACAAGTATTTCAAATTTAGGTGACACACTTTTTTTTTTTTTTTAATTATTAGAACGGAAATTTTCAAACTGAGTTTAGTGGAACCTGGGTTTCCTGCAATGTTAATAAAATGCCAGGGCCTAGTCAAACAAGTTTACTGAATTATGTCTACAAGTGTTTTCATCATGCAGACTCATCCTTTTAAAAACTCTGGAAGACTTTTCTTCAAATAAATCAGTTAAAATCCTCAAATTCACTAACCATGAACTCCACTCTCTTTATTTTTCACTTGTGAAATTCTTCTTATTAACTCCATAAACTATTGCTGTTTAGATGTTACTCTATCATTGTGGTATACAAACTACCATATATGAGATCAGAAAGCCTAGGTTGGAGTCATAACTCTATCAGCTAATTTAGCTGCATGGATTTGAGCAAGATGCTGCTTTGGGTATCAGTTTAAAACATTTTCTTTTTGGGGTAGTTTTAAGGATAAACAAATCATATATATATGATATATATATATATATG
>NW_016804208.1:3213654-3238471 GCF_001698545.2 Rhinopithecus bieti | reverse complement strand
TATATATATTTTTTTTTTTAAAGTTTTCTCTAATAGTAAAATGTTATTTGTAAAAGCATGTGAGAATGTTATGGAGGACTGATTGTAGTAGAGTTACTTGAATTCAAAGTTCTGTTTATCTCTCTATCTAAAGATAAATAACTTTTATAAATTCACGTAAACCCATTGATTCAAAATCATTGTGTGATAGTTAACAGAGTGTCAACTTTATTGGACCAAAGAATGCAAAGTATTATTTGTGGGTGTGTCTGTGTGGGTGTTGCTAAAGGAAATTAACATTTGAGTCAGTGGACTGGGAGAGGCACACCCACCCTCAATCTGGGTTGGCACCATCCAGTCAGCTGCCAGTG
Organism: Rhinopithecus bieti; assembly: GCF_001698545.2. Classification (NCBI taxonomy): domain Eukaryota; kingdom Metazoa; phylum Chordata; class Mammalia; order Primates; family Cercopithecidae; genus Rhinopithecus; species Rhinopithecus bieti. The sequence continues at coordinate 3,238,121 of NW_016804208.1, read as the reverse complement.
TAGCTTGGTTAAAAGCAGGCAGAGAAACATGCAAGGACTAGACTGGCTGAGTCTTCTGGCTTCCATCTTTCCCCAGTGTTGGATGCTTCCTGCTCTCAAACATCAGACTCCAAGTTCTTCAGCTTTTAGAATCTTGAACTTACACTAGTGAATTGCCAAGGGTTCTCAGGCCTTTGGCCACAAACTGAAGGCTGCACTGTAGGCTTCCCTCCTTTTGAGGTTTTGGGACTTGGACTGACTTCCTAGCTGCTCAGCTTGCCAGTGGCTTATTGTGGGACTTCACCTTGTGATTGTGTGTCAATGCTGCTAATAAGCTCTCCTTTATATATTCGTCTATCCTATTAGTTCTGTCCCTTTAAAGAACCTTGACTAATACACATTGTTTCTATACACAATTTATATTAATTTGCAAAAAATGTTTTGTACATTTAGCTGTAAGTATAAAAGTGGGCAGCATCTCCTAAAATATGAAGAATTATGCAATAATAGAAGTTAAAATGCATTTAGATGTACTTCAAGTTATTACAGCTGACTACAAATGAAAAACTACAAATTCAATATTTCTCAAATTATGATATTTGGGGATTATAATGAATTAAAGGACTTTAAGCAAAGATTTGATTAATTACATAATTTGAGAATTATTGAACCATTTACAAATATTTCCAAGATTGCATTTTTATTTTTTATATGCCCACTTGAAGAATTATTGTAATTTTTTTAAAAAATTTGATAAAGCCGAACCTGGTGATTAGATTGAAGCAGGTGTCTTATTTCATCTGGTCACAGTATAGCAAGTATGTACCTCTAAAAAATCAATAGTAAAATACTTTGGAGAGTAAAATATCTACTTGGAACATTTTAAAAATTATGTCACTTTTTCTAAATGTGTCTTATAGTCCAATTTATTTGGAATAATCTGAAGTTCTTATTAGAAATGCATCTTTCTGGTCCCCATTCCAGATCTATTAAAAGTTAGAATCTTTGAAGACTAAAAATAGAGATGCTGTATTTTTAGAAAGAAATGTCACACATTATTTGGCATATATGTGTGATAAAATTGAATATTATTTTATTAGTTGATGAGGCAATTCAGTTGAGATTAAGACTGTGAATAATTTTGAATGCAATCACCATAAAAATTTGTCGTTCAGCTGGGTACGGTGACTCACGCCTATAATCCTAGCACTTTGGGAGGCCGAGCTGTGCGCATCACAAGGTCAGGAGATTGAGACCATCCTGGTTAACACGGTGAAACACCGTCTCTACTAAAAAATATGAAAAATAAATAAATTTGTCTTTCAGTGGAAACCTTTCTCTTGTACCCCTTGCTGATGTGTGTTAAATAGATTCTTTGGATAAAAGATGTGAAATTCACAGACAATCGTATACAACTAGCCCTAAATGAAGAGAAAATTCTAAAACTTATTAGTAGTTCAAAAACTGGTAGTTAATAATCATAAAGTGGTACTTTAAATCCATCAAGTTTTCAAAATTCAAATAGAAGAATACCACAGTGAAAGTAAGGAAGAGATACTCCTATATTGCTTGTGGAAATATGAATAATATTACTCTTTTTGAAAAGTTATTTGGCAATATCTATTAAACTTTGTTTATATTCCTTGGTCCAGTAATCTTATACCTGAGGCTTTACTTCATACAACCAAAAGTGCCAGTAATAAAGACTATTATAATCAAGGCAGTGTTCAAAAATTACAGAAGCCTGAAAACAGAGTGCCTTTCTATTAATTGAGGTTCTGTCATCCCAGTGGAATACTATATAGTGCCTATTTAAAGTTATACTGGTTGAATTAGAGGATTTCCATGAGATATTGTTGAGTGATGAAAGTTAGTTTTAGAGAAAAGTAGACCATAAGAGCCCATTAAATAATATAAATAATAAATAATCTATTTCTGAAGTCAGGAGAGCTAAAAAAGAAATTTTTATGGTTACTAGTATAAAATACTCCTGAAAGTCAGCCTGGTAAAAATTTCAGGATCAAGAAAGAATCATGGAAAAAATAAATAAAGAGCAACATAAACAAATAAAATTTTAAAGCTTACACAAAATGCAAGTATAAACTAAAAGCTGATATTAACTTATTTCAGTATGTTGGTGGTGAGGTGCAGGTGATAGTGAGGGAGTTGGCTATAGAATAAAAATCAGGGCAACCAGAGGCAGAAATGTGATGCTGAATTATACAATAAGCTTTATGCTTTGCTGTATCCTCTATCCTTTATTTTCCATGCAAAACTTCTGCCGACTTCCTTGCAAAGAAGTTGGTGAAAGACCTCTCAGATCATGGTGTGAACGGGAACTGTCAGTGTGGCACAAAATCACCACTTAGGGGAGAGATTCATATAATTAGGTAGATATGTGTGAGCTAACCTTCTGCTTCAAACCGCCTTTCCTCCTTCAACCTTTGTCTAGCACCTCTGGTGTTACTGGAAAATTTATAGAGACTACCACCTTTCAATGATGCTTCCTTCTAAAAGTTTAAAGGTGTATTTCTTACTACAGACTTTGCCTATTTTGGGGGTTGGAAGGAAGCAGTTCTTGGATTTATGGTTTACCCCTGATTATTTTCTTAAACACATACTAAACTTGAATTTCTCTTTCTCACTACTACACATTAGCAAACTGAGTAGACAATACTTCCAGGAGAACTTGGCTTATGTACACCAAAATACATAGACAGTGACAAGTACTAACAAGTAAAACAATCACAATAACTTGAGCAACATATTACTTATTAGTACTGATGGAACTAATATCTAAACTAAATATAATATATATTTAAATCAGGAAACTTCACCATTACTGCTATACCCAGTAGCAGAAATTTCCTATTAGAAAAATAGTCAAGACATAAAGAAGAAAGCTATATCCAGACTTTGAATAGAAGGCAATGCAAGACTGTGATCACAAAAGAAGAGAAACTATTGAGATGAGCCCTATAATCACCCTGGTTTTCTCAACTGTTGTATAGGAAGGAGAAATCCAGTCAGAGCTCAAAAGTTTTGCCAAGATAAGGAGACAAAGTTCAGAATTTCAGGAGGTTAAGGTGGCGGAAACTTGTATATTGAAAGAAGATACACAAATAAAGAGCTCCAGAAATCATAGGGAGGTAATCCTGAGTCTGTTATTGAGCAATAAACTATATGTAGAGAAAGGTCATGGGACTGGGCAAAAACAACTACCAGAAAACTATAAACTGAAAAATTACCAAAGCCCATACATGGCTGTGAGACATTCAATTCCTCTGACCAGCCAGAGGAAAGACTTCATTATACCCTTGGAATATTTTGCAGATTACCTCAGGAAGATCAAGTCTTAGTACTGGGTAAAACTTTGTCCAGAATAAGTAAGGGCTATTTAATACTCACACTAGAAAAGCTTAAAGCCAGCCTTGAAAATAGAAAGTTGATCAAAGCACAACTTAGTTGTTAGGAGAAAACAAAACAATACCCTTTTAAAAGAGAATAATATTCAAATACTCAACAAAATAACATTTCAATATCTAGCAATAAATTTTAGCTTGGTGCTAAAGTAAATTGTGGTTTTAGACCATGAATATTAAACCATTATAACTACTCTTAAACACATCTTTATTAATCAACATAGGAACCATTACAACCAACACATTTTGCCAACAAGAAATAAGTGTGTTTATTCCTGTAGCGTAAAAATCCATGCTTCAGGATTTGATGAACTCTTTGAAAGCATTTTCGCATCCTGCTGGTTGTGGAAGAGATTTCCCTGCAAAAAGTTGTCAAGATGCTTGAAGAAGTGGTAGTCGATTGGTCAAAAGTCAGGTAAATACGACAGATGTGGCAAAATAGAGCCCAATTTGTTCAACTTTTGAAGTGTTGGTTGTGAGACAGGCAGTCGGGCATTTTGGTGGGGAAGAATTGGGCCCTTTCTGTTGACCAATGCCAGCTGCAGGTGTTGCAGTTTTTGGTGAAGTTAATTGATTTGCTGAGCATGTATCTCAGATGTAATGGTTTAGCTGGCATTCAGAAAGCTGCAGTGGATCTGACTGGCAGCAGATCACCAAACAGTGACCATTACCTTTTATTGGTGCAAGTTTGGCTTTGGGAAGTGCTTTAGAGCTTCTTCTCAGACCAACCATTGAGCTGGTCATCATCAGTGGTTGTCGTATAAAATCCACTTTTCATCACATGTCACAATCTAATCAATAAATGGTTCATTGTTGATACGTAGAATAAGAGAAGACGACACTTCAAAATGAAGTTTTTTTTAATTTATACTGAACTCGTGAGGCATCTACTTATTGAGCTTTTTCACCTTTCCAATTCACTTCAAAGGCTGAGTGACCATAGAATAGTCAACATTAAGTTCTTCAGCACTTCTCATGCAATTGTAAGAGAATCAGCTTCCATGATTGCTCTTAACTAGTCATTGTCAACTTCCAATGACCAGCCACTATGCTCCTCATCTTCACCTTCAAGTCTCTCGTCTCCTTTGCAGAACTTCTTGAACCACCACTTCACTGTACATTCATTAGCAGTTCCTGGGCCAAATGTGCTGTTGATGTTGCAAGTTGCCTCAGCTCCTTTACGACCCATTTTGATCGGGAACAAGAAAATTGCTTGAATTTGCTTTTTGTCTAACATCATTTCCATCATCTAAAATAAACACAAAATAAACAGCAAGTAATAAGTCATCAACAAAATAATACATAAAGTGAGAGACAGCCATTAAAACAATATATAACACAAACACATTTATTTAAGAATGTATTTCATATCAAACAGCAAATTTCAATAATGCTTTAAAAACTGCAATTACTTTTGCACTCACCTAAGAAAAATTACTAGACTTAAATGAAGCAGGAATGCTAATGATCTTCAACCGAGAAAAAAAAAAATAAGAAAATAGAAACAGAATCCAAAAGTGATGGACATGATGAAATTAGCAGAAAACACTACAAAACAGTTATTATAAATTTGCCAAGATTTTAAAAGGAAACATGGACATAACAAAGAGGTTTATTGAAAACACTAAAAAAGACTAAATAAAACTTCTAGACTAGAAAACAAAATATCTGAGTTAAAATATTCACTAAGTGGGCATAACAGTATGTGGACATTTCAAAAGAGAGTATCAGTGAACCTACAGAAATAGGACTAAATTTATCAAATAAGCTATCTAACATATATATTTAATTTTTAAATATAAAAATTAAAAATCCACAGAATCAGTAAGCTTTGGTACAATATCACATGCTCTAATATGTGTAATTGGAATCTTAGGGAAAACATGGATTTGGCAGAAAAATATTTGAGAAAATAATGGTGAAAAAATTTTAAAACCTAATATAGATCCATAAGCCACAGTAAACTAAAACAATGAAACACGGACATAAAAAAAGTTAAACAATCTCCAACCAAGAAGAACAAAACTATGCATTGCATTGGACATTTCTCTGTAGAGAGTTCAAAATCAAAAAGTAGACATAGAGGCCTGTAGTTCATAGCAAATTTTTGAAATGCAAATATGTTTGGAGTATAATTTATATAAATAATAATTGCAGCTCTGTGTGATAATCTCCAGCAAAGAGAATGTACAGTGAAAGGAAAAAAAGGCCTAGGGTTTTACCTTGAAGTATTTCAATATCATATGCCTTGATAAAGGAATATGACCAGAAATGGGACAAAAGAAGAGCAAACAGACAAATGAAGAAAATGCAACAACCCTTATATAGCTATAATTTCACAAGACATTCTTACTTGAGTTTTTGGTGAATTAGTTGTATTCCTCAGTTCAAGGTTATTACCACTGGTCTCACAGAAAGGATTGTTTGATTAATTGATTTTTCATATCTTATACCATTTCCTGGCTATCCTCTTTCCCTAACTGAAAGAAATCACTCAGATTACTAGCATATTCAAGGAAAAGCAGCAAGTTTCCAGCCTGTAGCACTACATTTAAGCAGTTGTGGACATTCCTGCAATGTGTGCAGTACTCTACCTTCAAGGATCATTAGTTTACACACCTGAAATTTTCTAAACTGTCCCTTCTGACCACTCTTGATAACCTATTCTATGTTACTCACCACTTTCTACTCATTGTCCCATACTTAGTATCCTCTGGCTCTTTTTTAGCCTATGCTGTTCTCTTTGCTGTCACTCAACAGAAATTAATATTAACCATCTCAGCACATTCTCCTTGAAATCATCTATGATATTTTCTAAGTGTGACCTAGATACTGATGATCCTCTGAGACCCTCCTGCTCTTACAACACCCTCCAGTCAGTATCCTTGTTGTGTGTCATGATTGTGACTCAAATAGAAGAGTTAAGATGGGAAGGAGGGAATAAATCTTTGTTGCTAGTCAAAATTGCTTCCATAGAACCACCGGAGAAAGAGAAAATGAAAGATACTTAAATTATGAGAAACACCCTTAAGCAAAAGAAGGAGTATGCCATTTCTCTTAGCTGTATGTTTTATGAAGCTGGACATGTACAGTACTTGGGTCTAATAAAGCAAAGAAATCCCAACACAGTAAAAGGGACCAAAGGTACATGGATAAGTCAATCATGATAGAATTTAGTACTATGTATTTGTTTCCCCAAATATCATCAGTATTTCTGTAAAAGTTAAAATAATTTTTGAGAGTATTCATTTAAGTTTATAATGTATAGGATTTATGAATACTTCATTTTCCTTTTAAAAGAAAAAAATGTATATATTTCTTGAGATGGGATCTCACTGTATTACTCAGGCTGGTCTTGAACTCCTGGCTTCAAACCATCCTCCTGCCTTGGCCTCCCGAAGTTTTGGGATAACAGGGGTGAGCCACCAGAACCAGCTAAAGCATTTCATTCATGAAAAAATAATGCAGGAATTTCTCTGAGAAGAGCAGTACTTCTTTCTACCATTTTCCATAATTATATACAAAAAAAAAGTATTTATTTTAAAATAGCCATAACAGACAAATAAAAAAGTGCACTGATTTGTGACAGAAAACACTACATTTCTTTCAGGTACACTGGTAATTTTCCTTTAGCTCCCATCATTTCCTTTAAGTTACTTAAATTTTAAATCTTAAACATCTAGGAACTTCACTCCTTTCATGGTCAATGCAATTGATAAAGCAAGGTTGGCAATTGTGTATAAACCAATAAGAGATTAGTTTGATATTTAAAGTTTTCTACTAAGTAAACAGTTTTGCATTGATTTTAATATAAACCTAAGGCCAGGGTATTCATGGATTAAATATGTAAGAACTTGTTTACATACTAAAATCTTTTATGTGTCCTAAAGAAAAAAAATGTATGGCAACCCATGTATAGTCTTTAGAAAATTCCTGGCATTTTGGGTGGAATCCATAGAACTTATAACCTTTGGCTAAAGTAAAACTTGTAATTACTAGATATGAAAACCTCTTCATATAGACTTTGAAAGATTTCCGAGTAATATGATTATAAGGAATCTAATCTATGACTATTAGAGCCTGATATTACTGATATTAGGCAAATGTGATCCTTTAAGCAAATATGAGCAGCAAATTAGAATAAAATTAGAAACATTATTTTTTCTTAATGCAATTTGCTTTAAGTGATTTCTGCCCTTGAGTAAGCAATGAAAGACAAAATAGATGGCTATGATTGCAGTGGCATGGGGAACTTCTCAGCTTAAATGTTGAAAGAAGGATTTTACCTAACTGAAAATGATAGAAATGAGCATAGACACGTAAAGTATATTTGGACGTATGGTAGACTATATTACTGAATTAAGTGAACTTTAGTCTAATATGCCTACTGTCACAACCATTAACATATTCTTATTGTTTTACCATATTTGGCTGTATTTACAATTGTCTTCCCTCTAGAATTTGAGTTTCATGAGAGGGAAGACTACAAATAATGATCCTTCTCTTTATCTCTCAATCAGAAAGAAATTAATGAAGTGTTGATTCTGCAACACCTTCAAAGTAAATTAGAGACATAATAAAAGCTATGTGTGTTCACTTATTACGGTGTTTTGTACACTTATTTTTTTAAATGAGGCTTAATATTTATTTCACCTTTTATAAGTCACAGTTTAATTATCTATAAAATAAAGCTGTAGAAAGAGATGATACCAAAGGCCCCTCCTGATAGCTTCTGGAACTACTTTTGTGAGCAGAGCAGCAAAATCCACCCCAAACTAAAATGACTCCCTTTGACAAAACTTTTTTGGTAATGTACAACGTTAAAGCACATTCATATTCATTGTCCCACTTAATTCCTACCTCAAACCTTTGAGACAGATTTTATTATTTGCTCTTAGCTTGTGAATAATAGGGACTGAAAGATGCTTGGCTTGACCAAGGTCACCCACAAAATAAGTAGAAGATAATTAAATTGAATCCTGTTTTCTTAAATTTCTAATTCCACTTATTTTGCTACTATCTTAATTGCTTTCTTCTTTTTCAGTTTTGAATAATATTTATGTACAATATTTTTCACTTTCTTATATTAGTCTATATTCTGTTTATCTCATACAAATGCCATTTATTTTCTCAACCAACATAAAGTACCTTGTAAATAGGGACAATTTCTCTTCTTTGTGTAGTTCTCTATGCATATGTATTTCCTAGTTTACATCTTATACTGCTCTGCATATGATAGGTATGTGATAGGGGCTTACTGGATTAATGTCTGATAAAAGCGCTATTCTTATATTGATCAGTTTCATGTGTTGAAACAATTTTAATTGGAACATGTTTATAATATTAAGATCAAAACACAAACAGAGGGAAGTCTTTGAAAAAAATATCAGGTGGCTTACTAGGTTGTTAAATTAATTTTGATTCAGCTTTGGTACGTTATGCATTTTTGAACTAGTTGGGTTATTTTGCTTCCTTCCACTGCCTGGAATTTGATAGGGCCTTTTAGTCTTCTCAGGGCTTTAATGATATTCATGGAAAAGCAGAGTGCATTTTTTAAATCTAATGAGGTGTCAGCTTTTTTAGTGACTCATTTTCTCTTTCGTCCTTCACTATATCCATTCTCTGCCTCTAAAACAATATAGACTAACTAAAGCGTACGGGACTATTATCAAGAAAGCATTTGGAAATCTAAGCCAGTTACTAAAATTCAGAAGGAAAAGCCTAGATTAATTTTAATTATTAAATGTTTTCCTCATTTTTAAATTTATATCTCACAATTTACATTACAGAAATATTGCATATTTATAACAGCATTCATCAGATGATTGCTTTACATGTTTTCAGCTCCTTCAACATTTTATCATTTTGGCTCTTCTGAAGCTCCAGGAAAGAAACTTTTGGGGGATAGACACTGCAAATAGGTAGATTCAGCCTCTGTCACTAACAGCAATTTGAAGCTTTCCAAAAGTCTGTTTATACGAAATATATCTTTTATTTGCCCGTATTGTCTGAAATTCTTGTATTATATACTAATTTCTTTAAATAAGGCTCCTTATTAAGATACAAATACATTGACCTGAAAGTAACACATTTATGTGTTATTACTATTAACCAACAACAAACACCATGGGAAATGAATGTTGATACTTTCCTAACATGATTTGTCTCCCAGCAAAGGGCCACAATAGAGCACAGTTAGATAGCAGAGATGAGGACGGCAGTGAAATTAGGAGTGCTATAGATTACAATTAGGCCCTCTCTGCAGCAGCACACTCAGTGCAAACATCCGCTAGATCCTCAGACATTGAGAATTTACCAGTCTTCTTTCAATTCTTTGTTAGCAATTGCCAAGGCTCATGGCATGCAGAAATTTGTAATTTGTTGTGGCATGATTGTAAATAGTAAATTTTGTGAACACTGCATCTAAGAGAAATACCTGACTGGTAAAGGGGTCACTTGGCTCATTAGGGATTGTCCCCTGCCTTCAAAAATCCAGTTTTTTTCCCCAGTTATTTTAATAATAATTTACCTTTAAGTTTCTATTAAAATTTATTCCAACGTTAACTTGTGTGCTTAATTCCGCAACAGTTGATATTTTAATGGGTCAAGTTTTATTAAGTATTTCCAATTTTATTGATAACAGCAAGAGAATGCGGCTTGTAATAGTTCTTATTGTAACATTTCATGTTCTCTGTTCTCTTCTCTCTTTCTCTCTCTCTCTCTCCACACACACACACACACTATATATGTATATGTATAAACATACACATATTTATAATTTGAGTTTATTATATATTGTTCAAGTCCTCATCATTCCATTTTTGTCTGCTAAACTTATTTTCATTTCTGTGAGAGAATTACTTAAGTCCAAATAAATTATAGTTTTATCAAGTACTCCCTCTTTTTTCTCATGTATTTTCCATCTATCTATCTATCCATCTATTTAGTTTCCCTTTATTAACCTGTAAGTACATAGAGTTCGGTCTTTTCTCATCTCAAGAATAAATTATTCTGTAACTTATGATTCTGTTGCTATTTGAGTCTCTTCAATTTGGTGGATTTCCTTCTTCTGTAGTTTCTACAGAATGAGTATGTCAGTCTTTGCAAAGAAAGGTTTTCGCTGGTGAAAATATATACTGAATTTCTATTAACATATTTGCACATACACAAAGATCTATGGACATGACTTTGTTAACCATCAAAGATCTATTATAGTTTTAGTTGCTTCTAAACTTAGGCAGTTTCACACTTTATATCCAATTATCATGCTCTTATTTTTAATTAAGAAACACTTTTGTTTTCATCCTCCTCAAAAATAAAACACAGATCAAGTATCATGTTTATATAATATCTCATCCTCCAAAATTATTTGAGAACTCCTCTCTTTTGTTCAATTGCTACCTCAAAAGCAAACATCTGTGGTATCATCTATAAGACTTAACTGAACTTAACCTCATCTCCTCCATTATGTGACATTTCCTATTTAACTTCACTCATTTTTCTATACTTAAACCATGGCTCAGTAGTTAGAACATAGTATGTTTTCAATAAATGTTGTTGATAATGCATGAAGAAGGAGAGTGCATATGTAACAGGGAAAAAAAAAACCACAAAATAAAATGAAGTGAATATTTGGAGAAAAATGGAGTGCAAATCCAGTAACAGATTTTATCATGGGAGATAAGGTTGACTCTGGTGTATCTGTTGGAAACTTTCATGTGCATGATAATGTTAAAAGCATATTGCCATTAGCCAATTTAAAAATCTACTGTAAATACATTTCTTGATGTCTGGGTCACTTGGAAATTTGAGATATTAAAGCAGTGTTAAGGAATTTAGTTCTAAGTCATTCTCTCTTCGACTTATGAATATTATCAGCCAGTCTAAAACAAAAGAAATTAATGTCTCTTTATATGTATTGTTCTGTCTACAGAAAAAGCATCACCAGCCGCAGAAGTCTAATTGGCTAAATCATATTTCTTACTCTCAGTAGATCATGTTGTATAGATTCACATTTCTCATATTCTTACCATTATCTAATGAATAAATTGGCCATATCAGTTGATTTTCCCCTTGAGTTTAGAGAGTTCTCAGGAAATGGCTCCTGTTCAAATACTGTAGAATCCAAAGATCATTAAAATGCAATACCAGGGAAACCCTAAATGACATGATAGCACACAGCAGCTATTATATAAACAAAGAAAAAATGATAGTATCAGAAGTACAACTTTAAGTTTACTGAAAACCTAACACAACAAATAGTGCCATAAAGGACTTGCAATAATAGAAAAAATAGCTGTGACTGAAATGTGACTATAATCTAGTCATGACAGGAAGCAGAAAACCTCGAAGACAGTTTAAATTATTACCATAATTCAAGGTCAAAGAATGAAGTTCTCATGAACACAATATGGAGATAATCTGATTTTTTTGTGTGTTAGTGATGCTGTGACTTTTATATTTATTTTGTTTTGATCATAAGCTCCCTTGAATTGCCATAGAACATTGAGAAAAATATACTTCAATACTTCATTGAATTGTATCATGGTACATGCATGTAAAATTCCTTCAAATAAGAACTTATTTATTCAATATGGCTAAGGTTCAAAATAGAGCTAAAATTTAAAATCGCATTTTAGCATTAGAGGTTATAGTGCCTCTTCATTCATATACTTAGGATAGACATATCATAATGGAGGAGATTAGGTTAAGTTCAGTTAAGTTTATGCAACTTTGAACATGTAACAGAAATTCTTTAATTCTTAACACACATTTGGGAAATCTGTGTAATACTACTTACCCCACATTGTTGTCAACAGATCAAATAGTGCCTAGTAAGGGAATGACCAGTATGAATGTTTAAATAGCTACAACAGACACTTTAGTTTGGCTGACCAGAAAACATTTCCCAAGTAACTTTATCCTTGCTTGACTCTAAAAGCGAGCCCAGGTGATGGAAATATTCTTATTTCCATCATTCCTACAGCATGGAGTAGTCATTTGATACTGACCTGGGCAATAATATATAGGAAAGTTGGAAGAGTGCGAAGGCAAGAGATTCTAGAAAATCTCTGATAGAAGGAATCAGAAGCAGTTGATGGCACCTCCCACACACTTAGCTTCATTCTTCCTGTCTTGAATGACATCTTAATTTTCACAGTAGTGGAAAATTCTACTCATAAAATAAAGGGTCAATAAAATCACACAGATACCAACTATGCATCATTAAATCTACTGTATTTTATTAATTGCAAACTTCTTACTATGTGTAATAAATAAGTAATTTCTATTTTAATCACTTCAGGTAAGTTTCTGTGTTATATACAATGAAATCCAAGCCAAATTCATTAAAATGACTAATACTAATATTACTTTCCTAGGGAATTAAAATCTGTCTCTGTAGTGAGAACATTTTCACTTCTCCAATTAGCAAACATTAATTGTGTTATCAATACTTACCAGAACACTGTGACAAATATATGGCAGCACAGATACATTCACTAAAAATGCAAATAATATTATGAGGTTACATATGTTAAATTCCAGAAAATGTGTAGCTAAAGACCCTAGTCATATCATATAGTTCTTGACTCTTTTCTCCATTATTTAGAAATAGAAACAAACAGAAGCATTTTTAATGTTACATACTATCAAGTTTTAATTAAAATTATAATTTTAATTTATACTGGTTATAACTATATTTAAAACATTTGCATAATAGTCATAGAATTTTGTCCAAAACCATATTACAGATTTAGAATGTAAGACTTTTTATTAGTTAGAACCAGGTAGATGCTACTGTAAAATCAAATAATTCAGTGGCATAACAAAATAAACAACATAATAAGATAGAAGTTTCTTTCTTTCTTGCAAAATCCACCATGGTTTGAGGCAAGTCTTTAAAACGATTTATTGCCATTTAAGTACTCAGTGACTCAGTATTCTTCAAGATTTGATATCAGTGTTTTAATACAAAGATTTCATCACAATTTTATGCCGAAAGATGAGAGAACTGGAGGATCTCACACTGAAAACTAAATATTTCGGATAAAAAGTAAAGCACATCACTTCCACTTGCCATATTGAAGAGAACTAGTTATAAGCCCAAGAAAAACTACAAATGTTCAAGAAAATGTATACCAATATGTGCCTTACTGCAGAGGATGATCTGCTATCTATGAATTAGCTACATCTATCTAAATGCCTGAATATTATTAATACTTAATCCCACCAAATGAGTTAACCCACATCCTTGTAATAAGTTCTTAGTAATTTAACTTCTAATCATGATTTTTAAATTGTTTTCCAAGGGATTAACCAGTAAAGTCAGCCCAAATAGTAAATAATTGAATTTCCAACATTTCATCACTCTCCCAAAATATATATCTTATAAAAAAGAATGACATTTATTCTAATAAATAATCAAGTTTTACAACACCTGGATTTCATTGATTTCTCTCTTTTAATAGTTTCATACTTACCTAACAACTTAGAAGCACAGTTTAAGCAACATTTATTCAGGGTCAAAATGTTTTCCCAATTGCACAGCAGTTTTAATTCAATATATTCTGAATCATGACTATCAATACAGTTTCAAAAACATTCTACATTTCTATTAAATTTTCTTTTTAAAAATCTGTCTTCTGACTTATACTAATACTCTTTCCCAATATTAACCAGCATTTTTTCTTTCCTACATTTAATCTTTGTATATAGTCATAAATGACAGAACAGACACAAAGGTCAAATGATATGTATTCATTTCCATGTTTGAAATATACAAGCTTATATACATACATATATGTACACACACATACACATATATGAATATATAAACTTTATTGGGCAAATTTTATAGCATGAGTAAATCACACTTATTTCACAGTGAGAATTTGAAATGACTGAACAAAGGTTTTATACCATATCCTTGTAAAATTTTAGATGTTTAAAACATTTGAATGAGGATTCTGCCTTCTTCTAAGATATAATAACAAGGACAGAATTTATCCTCTGCCTGAAACAAATGAAAGTAGACTATATGTGTGTGTTTGTGTGTGTGTGTGTGTGTGTGTGTGTGTGTGTGTATAGAGAGAGAGAGAGAGTCTATTATCAGGTTGGTGCAAAAGTAATTGTAGATTTTGCCATACTTTCAATAACTAAAATCTATTATAGATAGACTATATATGTCATCTACATATGTAGACTATATATAATGTATGTAGACTATATATATACACATAATCTATTATTAAAAAAACAACAACAGATTTTAGAGGTGTTGGACATCAGTTAATAATGAATAGTGACCCCCAAGAGATGTGGAAAAACTAGGGTTCCCTATGACGGTCCCAGCTTACTGTGTTGAGAGAGTGTCCTGGCTTCAGCACAGGAAGCAAAAACCCAGGTGGAACCTGGTGGATACTCTGAGATCAGGAGCTGCAGAAGTCTCTCCCGCAGACCCTGACCCAATGACGGATGAATAAAATACACTGACACACAGATATTCTGCTTTGCCAGTCTAGCTGAGCATCCTGGCCACTTACAGGCTCCATGCAGAGTGCTGTTAACATTTGCGACAGTGGCCCCAACTCGCATTTATTCAGTAAATATTAATTGCATTTATTCAGTAAAGATTAATTGACTAAGGCTTGAGTCAACACCACTAGAAGGTAACTGACATTGTGGACTTCCCGAGTAGAAAGCAATTAAGCACCTGTGGTAAATCAAAAGTTAGTCTTAGGACCATATGAGTAAACAAGCTAGTTAGATAAACTCTCCACATTCCTTTGTTTCTACTCTGGTTTATTTAACTAAGGGGATAAGGCTGCCTTCAGCCAAGTTTATTACTGGAGCTTATGCAAACCCCCAGACCTTCCAAGAAGGTTTGTGTCTTACAATTTTCCCCACCACCCTGACTGAACCCCTACAAGGAGATAGAGCTTAGAATCTGGAGAGATCAAAATGGCTAGAATTCACAAGAGGAATACTGAGAGAGACGTGAGCAGAAAAAGAACCATGGAGATCTGCACAGTTTAGCAGAGTACTTATCATTAAATATGTTTGAGGAAACTACTCAAGATCAGCAGAAAAAACCTCAAAGATTACAGAATAATGCCAGGCACTCATACAGGGCTGGGAACAGAGCCTGTTCCCACCAGCCAGACTGGGGACATCCATAAGCTGTTGTATAGAGTACTTAAGAAGAATTAACCATAGAGTCAGCAATGATTTGAACTAGCCTAATAATCATAAAAGTAAGACCAGTGGGGTGCGTGGCACACACCTGTAATCCTAACACTTTGGGAGGCCGGGGCGGGTGAATGACCCGAGGTCAGGAGTTCCAGACCAGCCTGGCCAATGTGGTAAAACTCCGTCTCTACTAAAAATACAAAAAATTAGCCTGGCATGGTATTGAGTACCTGTAATTCCCAGTTACTCGGGAAGCTGAGGCAGAAAAGTCACTTGAACCTGGGAGGTGGAGGTTTCAGTGAGCTGAGATTGTGCCACTGCATGCCAGCCTGGGCCACAGAGCAAGACTCCATCTCAGAAAACAAACAAACAAACAAAAAAGCCAAAAGCAAGACCAAAAACATCCATCCACTTCAAGTAAAACAATTGTATTTCAAAACAAAGCTGAAGAATTTGTAAAAGACTTCAGAAATATCCAGCACTCAACCAGGTAAAACTCACAATGTTGATTATCTCAGTGAAGCTAATCAGGCTTACAAAATAGCTAGGACACTCAGTCTCTAATGAGAAAAAGCAGTCACTTTTAACTAACACGCAGTTAACATAGACTTTATAATTAGCAGAAAAGGACATAAACAGAATTATCATAACTGTATTCTATAAGTCCCAAAATTAGTAAGTAAAGACATGGAAGATATAAAAAGAAGACTCATATTGATTTTCTGGAGAGACCAAATGTCTGGGATGAGTAATATGCTGGATAGGATTAATAATATGTTAGACATCGAAAAAAAACAGTGAACTTGATGTTAACAGAAAAAGAAATTACCAATAAAGAAATACTGAGTAAATAAGGGAATTTCAAAAGTGACAAACAGTTTAAGTGAAATTGAGGAAAACGTCAAGAAGTCTAACGTATGTATATGTAAAATTAGTGTCACTGAAATTGCGGGGGGTATAAGAGAACAAAAATGATCGATAAAATAATGGTCAAAAAATTATCCAAATTTTATAAAAGCTATAATTCTGCAGACCCAAAGCTCAACAAACCCTAAACACAATAAATGTGAAGAAGACAACAAAAAGACATATCAAAATGCATTTTTTTCAAACCCAAGGATAAAGAAAGAAATCACAAAGTCAATCAGAGACAGTACATTATGTATGGAATAACAAAGATAATGATTAAAGGTTTTCCACCAGAAAACATAAAAGCAAGAAGACAATGGAGCAACATCTTTAAAGTACTTGATAGATAATTATCCTAGAATACACACTCAAAATATATTTCAATAATAAAGCTGAAGTAAAGGTGTTTCTACATATGGAAAATCCAAAAGAATTCATATATTTTGCACTTTCACTAAGATAAATGCTAAAAGATGTCATTCAGAAAGAAGTAAAATGACAACAATTAGAAACAGGGATCCACACAAAAAAATAAAGAATGTTGAAAACAGTAACCCCATGGATAAATATGTAAGACTTATCTTCTTATTGTTTATATTTCATTTCCAAACAAATATTTTAGGCAAAAATAATAAAATAGTCTGGGGGTTGTAATGTAAGTAAAAGTAAGGACTATCGACAACAACTTACAGAACTACAAGTATTAAGAAATATATAAATAAATGTAGTTGGAGATTACAATAATCTCTCTCAATAATTGATGAAACAAGTAGACATACCTTTACCAGTAAGGACACAGCAGACTTGAACAGCATTATTTAAACAACTTAACTAATTGGCATGGAATATTCCACCCAACAATAGCAAGATAGACATTTTTCTCAAGCACACTTGGAATATTTACTAAGATAGATGATATTCTGAGCTTTAGAAGAAATTTCAGTAAGTTTACAATAATTCAATTGGTACAGAATATTTTCTCGGGTTACAATGCATTTAAGTTGGAAGTCAATAATACAAAGATAACTACATAAATATTAGAAAATCAAATGACAGATTTTTGAAGAGATCATGGGTCAAAGAATACATCAAAAGGGATGTTACAAAGTATTTGAAACTGTGATTGTAAATGAAAGCACAACTGGCAGGAACTCAACTGAGCTGAGAAAGCACTAAGCTGCCAGGTGTTGTGTCACAGCTAATTAAAACAGCAAGCCATAGATGAAAGATTAAGCCTTTAATCCCATTCTGTGATAGCATAAGCAACACTGGTGGAAGTACTGACTTCCCTGATTCATTTTTGCCCAAGAGTGGTGCACCATTGGAGGGTAAAGTGGATGAGCACACACATGGGGGTTGTGTTACCATTGAGAAAGCACCTAACAAAAGGCTCCAGCATTTTTAGGGACTGGTGGTGAGGGGACAGACGGGAGAGTTAGAAGTGGAAAAGTACTGAGTACTGGGTCAGAGTGGGGAACAGTGTCTTTAAGGTTTCACCCTCTTCCTCTCATATGAGGATCTCTGAAGATTCTGCAAGAAGACTTCAGCCAAGGGCTTAGATAAAGAGATAGGAATGAAGGCATCTGGCTAGGTATGTGAATATGTAAATGAGCATGGCAGGTGAAGTGGGCCTCAGATCTTGACTGAAACTGGCTTCCAAGGCTGTAATGAAATGGTTATGCATCAAGTATGGTTGGGGAGGAGAGCTTTCTCCCATGAAGCATGCCGGATAAAAACCTTCATGATTGCTTATGGTCAGGCCAGAAAATTGCATATAGGTTTTAATGAGGAGCTGGACTTCTCAACAGCATACTGAATTACAAGGATACCACTGATGCAGTACTTAGAAAGATATTTATAGCATTAAGCATTTTTCTTGAAAGAAAAACGATGTTTATGACCTCACCATCTACCTTAAGAAACTAAGAAAATAGAAAATTATATACTAAGCACAAAAATGATATGAATGATAAAAGAAAAAAAATGAATAAAATAGAAAACAGCAAAATTACCAGGTGTGGTGGCTCACACCTGTAATCCCAGCACTTTGGGAGGCCGAGGCGGGTGAATCACCTGAGGTCAGGGGTTTGAGACCAGCCTGGCCAACATGGTGAAACCCCATTTCTACTAAAAATACAAAAATTAGCTGGGCATGATGGGACATGCCTGTAATCCCAGCTACTCAGGAGACAGGCAGGAGAATCGCTTGAACCAGAGAGGTAAAGGTTGCAGTGGGCCGAGATCATGCCATTGCACTTCAGCCTGGGCAGGAGTGAAACTCTGCCTCAAAAAAAAAAAAAAAAAAAAAAAAACAAAATAAATAAAATAAAAGATGTTCATTAACAAATAAATAAAATAAACTTCTGATAAGAAGAAAAAGAAACTCAAATTATCAATAATATGAATAAGAGATGATATATCACTGCAAATGCTACAGATACTAAAAGAATAATGAGAAAATATTATGAGTAACGTTGTACCTATAGATCCAAAAACAGATACAATGGGGAAAAAAATCCTTAAAGTTAACAATCACCACAGTTTACTCAAGAAGAAATAGGTTGCCCCAATAGTCATAAATATTAAGCAATTTAAATATGTAATTTAAAAATCTCCAAGAAGTAAACTACAGACCAGAATGTATTATCGATGAATTTTTAAAAATGCTTATAGAAGAGATTCCACCAATTGTACTAATCCTTCCAGAAAACTTGAAGCAGAAGGAACATTTCCCAGGAGATTTTTTAATGGGAAATTCACCCTGATGCCAATTTTAGACAAAGATACTGCAATGAAAGAAAACTACAGACTAATGTTTTCTTTATTAACCTAAGTACAAAGATTCTGAGTAAAACTTTAGCAAATTGAATTCAACTATATATAGAAAGGATAATACATACTAATCAAGAGAAATTTAATACCAGGAATAGAGTTGTATTTAACATTCAAAAATCAATCAATGTAACTCATCATATTAACAAACTGAACATTAAAATCCGTATAATTACCCCAATGCAGTTAGAAGAGCATTCAAAAAATTCTAACATCAATTTCTGAAAGCAATTCTGTATAAAATAGGAATGAATAGAAGGCAACTTCCTCAACCCAACAAAGGATATCTATGAAACACCAATAGCTAACATCAGGATTGATGGTGAAAGACTGAATTATTTCCACCTAAGGTGAGGAATGAGAAGATACGTCTGCAGTGTTAAGTATCCAGTTGAGGGTGTTGCCCGTGGTGACAGTTCTTTAGTGGTGGGAGAAGCAACGCTAGTCCATCAGTCCAGACTATTCATGTACCTTAATCTTAGCTGTGTTCTCCATTGCCAGTAAATTTGCTTTTTGCACATTTTATGAACTCCATCTCTAGCCTTTCTGTCATGCCTGTGAGCACTGATTAGCTAGAGTCCATGTATATTGAGGGCAATCAAGGATCCACATCCAAAATTAAATTTAGCTTAGAGACAGTTACATTCATTATTCCGGCCTTAAAAATTTTAAAGATATTATGTATTTTTTAAAAATGTTAAGGCAGGAATACATTTTCCAAAATATAAAATAATATAATTTCAAAGAATAGAGAGTCAATGCAGGAGAGTTGTTTGTAGCACTGAACTTTTATAAATTCACAAATGGTTTCATATCGTTGCTAGCTACAGATATTAAGACATACATGGAAAGTCAATTTTCCTATCTATTATATGGAGAAAAATGCTCACCTTTGTTGCATCAATTAAATGCTATAAATCAATTAAATTTTATATGTAAATAACAACTTTCTGCTACATTGAAAGCATTCAGCCAGCAGTAGTGTATGTGTGTGCATGTATTATTATTAAAGGTGACACAGTAACACTCCTGCATAGCCCACAATCAAGTATTGTGTCCTTCTCCTCCAAAAACAATTATCAGAATATTGCTGCCAGTAACAGATTCAAACTGTGGCTACAGGAAGTGGAAAACACCAAAAACATAATCAAGCATCAGTGATCAAAATTCATGATTCTAGATGTGAGAAATGTGAATGTTTGTAGCAGGTGAGGATGATTCTATTAAGCAGAAAGCATGTGAACTCAGGATCCAGCTTACTCAGAGAATTTTTGAACATTGAGGTCATGACTATTTTTTTTTTTTTCTTGAAAGTTGTATTGCCTCCAGTGAGTAAAATTACAGACTGTTTGGAATAAAACATTTAGCTCTACAGTCACTTTATGGGTTTGGCTTATATGAAGAGATTTATAATTTCTATCTGTTTTTGCAGGTTAAAAAAAAGGGCATGGAAATACTTGAATGTAAGCTTATCTCCTTCTCTGTTTATAACTTAGAAAAGTTTATTGTGATTATTTCATCTCTGGAGTGATAAAGGCAAAACAAATTAATTTTGGGAAAGATTCAGAAAACATTTGTTTCTGTATGAAGTGTGCAAAACTCTCCAGAGCATAACTTAAGGTTGTAAAAATAGATTTTGTGGCAAATTATTTCATTGTTTTAATTTTCAGTTCCAGTGCTTGAGATCCCAACTTATTAAGGATAAAGGAAGCCTGGTAAGTGGATAATGGTAAGGCACTGACCTTACGAGTCTGAATTTTTTTTTTTTTTTTTTTTTTTTTTTTTTTTTTTTTTTTTTTTTTTTTTTTTTTTTTAGACGGAGTTTTGGCTCTGTGGCCCCAGGCTGGAGTGCAGTGGATGAGATCTCTGCTCATGCAACCTCTGCTCCCGGCTTCAAGCTATTCTCCTGCTTCAGCCTCCTGAATAGCTGACATTATAGAACACGCCACCACACCCAGCTAATTTTGTATTTTCAGTAGAGGGGAGGGGGTTTCTCCGTGTTGGCCAGGCTGAATGAACTTCCTGACTTCGTGATTCCCTCCCACCTCAGTCTCCCCCAAGTGCTGGGATACAGGCGTGTCCACCGCGCCCAGCCAAGTCCTTCCATGAAATCTTGAGTTATGGTTAGGTATCACCCTATACCATGCACCCCTCTCAAGTAGGTTTCAGAATGTAAAATGAGCCAGCTTTGGAGGACCGAAGGCAGGCGATCACGAGGTGCAGGAGATCGAGACCTTCCTGGCTAACACTGTGAAAACCCATCTCTACTAAAAAATACAAAAAAATTAGCCGAAAGTGGTGAAGGGTGCCTGTAGTCACCCACTACTCGGGAGGCTGAGTCAGGAGAACGGCGGAGAACCCGGGAGGCAGAGCTTGCAGTGAGCCGAGATTGCGCCACTGCACTCCAGCCCTGGGCACGACAGAGAAAGACTCAAAAAAAAAAAAAATGTAAAATGTGTCGTATCTAAGTCCTCCTATTCTTTTTAAACTTGACCTTCCAGTTATCCTGCAGGATATATGAGAATGATTTTTTTCAGAGTCGCAGAAGTCTACAGTTTGATCTTTCCTTTATTTCTTTTTTCTTTTCTTTTTTTTTTTTTTAAAGATGACATTGCCCTATGTTACCCTGGCTCAGCTCAAGTGATCAATCCTCCCATCTCAGCTTCTTGAGTAGCTGGGATTACAGAAATGTGCCACCGCACCAAGAAATTTTTCTTTCAATATTAATGTTGAGTGATTTGAATTTATTTAGTTTGTGAATCCACTGTGGATATCACATTAAAAAAGGTCAAAAAAGGTTTCTGACATTTTAACCTCCATGGATTAGTTGTGTAATGTCCCATCTATTCCTAGATCTACTTTTACAATTTTTTTGAAAATTAAGTAAGAAAATAAGTGAATGCAGAGATAAAATAAAAGTATAGGTAGAATAATTTTGATAGGAATAAAAAATAATAAGGGAATTTATGGCATGTCCAGTAAGAGTGCTTATAAATAAAGAAAGTAGTAGGGATTTTAGTGAGAAGGGCCCTGAATCAAAATGGAAACACATGTATCATAAAATAAAGTGCAAAAGCAAAGTGTATTGAGACATTTGTAGACAATTTTATTGACATATACATATTGAAATTTTTTCAAACAAAAGTATATACTGCATTTAGGAGAACAGAGTTAATTCTCTGTGTTTCCTTAGACTTTCAAAGCCAGAAATACATGATGAAATACAACATACATCATGTATTTTCTATGATAATAAAATTAAATTTGCTGAATGTTACTCTATCTTTAGTTTATTGCTCAACTATCACTTTATCTGTGAAACATTTTCTGATTGTTCTATTTAAATCACAACCCAATTTCATTTTCTGCCTTTTAAAATTTTTTTTAAACTACAGCGTTTATTATGTTAAACTTTATACATTACTCTTATACTTTATAAGTTAATTTTCCTGCAATTAAAGTGTAAGGTCCATAAAAGCAAATAGTTTTATTCAACCCCCCCTTGGTGTAGCTTTACACAGTATTTAACACAATGTAGACTACAAAACTCATTTGATGAATGAATGAATGAAACAACTATCTGCCAGAAACTATTATTAATTCTTATAATACTTTATTTTAATAATCCTCCAGATACAATTTTACTTCATCTTAATCAGAAGAAAGTGAATCGCGCAGAGTTTAAGTAGCTGCCCAAGATGACACAGATATTAAATACTAGTGTCAGAGCTGTGATTAAGAAATACATGCCTAGTTCCAAAGTTTATTATCTTGTCCAGTCATCTCAATATTTCTGTGGCAAAATTAGTAAAATGATAAAATGAGAACGGAATTTTTTAAGAATCTGACTGGCATGGATCATGTTATTCCCAAATGGGAATGCATTTTAGCCATATTAGCTGATGAATATAATTCTTCCAATATAGCATACAGAGACAAGATATTAAAATATTACCACTATGGAAAGATATAATAATCAGTGAAATCATCCTTTTGTTTTATTAATATACAGTTAATAGCATATTTTAAAAGAAAAAATATTGTTACTTCATTGTAATATTTTTTACTTTGTGTAATTAATGGCACATTAGAAACTTGAGACAGTACCATCTTTTATTATACCTATGTAATAAACCACCAATATAGTTATATTTAATGAAGAATGTCATTTGTACTTCTTTTACATGCAGAATTTATTTTAAAGTGAAAAGGCTGTAATTACAGATACAATAGAGCAATACATTAATTATTGAGTATGAAGGAAAATAAATTTTATAATGGATTTATTTTATTTGTTGAATTTTCTTTATCCTTTCTCTCCCTAGTAGTGCGCTATATATACAAAGACAACATAGTTCATTCATGCAGATCCAAAGTCCTTTGAAAAAATCAGACATCTTGCATCATGGATATCCACTAGTGAAGGAAAAGATATATTGTTGATAGAGTCAACCTGGGAATACATGGAACCATAAAATACAAAAGTAGCACATTAATTACCCTTTTATTGTATTTATGAAAAGCAATTCTAAAGTTTGTTTTGCTGCTTGTACTAGTCAGGTTAGGCATTAAGACAAGTACGACTGGCTCTGGAATTTTCAAATTTAAATGTATTGGCAACTGTTGCTTTGTGAATTTCTTAGTATTCAGTTTTAGGTACATGAAAGGAGGCTTTCCTCCTTTCGTCTCAAACGGGTAAAGTTCTGTTAAATTAAACTGGCTTTATCTGTAGCATAAATTGACAAATATAACTAGCCTTCATGTACTGCTTTTCACAAGGATTATCAAACAAAAAAATAAACATCTTAAATCCAAAAGGTGAAAAGTAGGTTAGTGGAGCAACCTGAAAAAATTAATTCAGAAGAGATCACCTGGAGTTTTAATCTAAATATAACATTTAATATAAATTACATTTTTAAATTTTATAAATGATGCTTATTTCTACAGAAACAAAAAATTCAAAATAAGTTTTAGCATAACATATTGATTTGCCATATAGAGAAGAACACTAACATTTACCAGACATTCTCAAATATATTTCTTAAATTATCATGTATAACCAAAATAAGCTTATTTTAAAACCAGATTTTGAAAGTCTATTTTTTCTTTACTATATTTTATGCCAGTAGATATTAA
>NW_016804208.1:3203652-3213534 GCF_001698545.2 Rhinopithecus bieti | reverse complement strand
CATGGATTAGTTGTGTAATGTCCCATCTATTCCTAGATCTACTTTTACAATTTTTTTGAAAATTAAGTAAGAAAAATAAGTGAATGCAGAGATAAAATAAAAGTATAGGTAGAATAATTTTGATAGGAATAAAAAATAATAAGGGAATTTATGGCATGTCCAGTAAGAGTGCTTATAAATAAAGAAAGTAGTAGGGATTTTTAGTGAGAAGGGCCCTGAATCAAAAATGGAAACACATGTATCATAAAATAAAGTGCAAAAGCAAAGTGTATTGAGACATTTGTAGACAATTTTATTGACATATACATATTGAAATTTTTTCAAACAAAAAGTATATACTGCATTTAGGAGAACAGAGTTAATTCTCTGTGTTTCCTTAGACTTTCAAAGCCAGAAATACATGATGAAATACAACATACATCATGTATTTTCTATGATAATAAAAATTAAATTTGCTGAATGTTACTCTATCTTTAGTTTATTGCTCAACTATCACTTTATCTGTGAAACATTTTCTGATTGTTCTATTTAAATCACAACCCAATTTCATTTTTCTGCCTTTTAAAATTTTTTTTAAACTACAGCGTTTATTATGTTAAACTTTATACATTACTCTTATACTTTATAAGTTAATTTTCCTGCAATTAAAGTGTAAGGTCCATAAAAGCAAATAGTTTTATTCAACCCCCCCTTGGTGTAGCTTTACACAGTATTTAACACAATGTAGACTACAAAACTCATTTGATGAATGAATGAATGAAACAACTATCTGCCAGAAACTATTATTAATTCTTATAATACTTTATTTTAATAATCCTCCAGATACAATTTTTACTTCATCTTAATCAGAAGAAAGTGAATCGCGCAGAGTTTAAGTAGCTGCCCAAGATGACACAGATATTAAATACTAGTGTCAGAGCTGTGATTAAGAAATACATGCCTAGTTCCAAAGTTTATTATCTTGTCCAGTCATCTCAATATTTCTGTGGCAAAATTAGTAAAATGATAAAATGAGAACGGAATTTTTTAAGAATCTGACTGGCATGGATCATGTTATTCCCAAATGGGAATGCATTTTTAGCCATATTAGCTGATGAATATAATTCTTCCAATATAGCATACAGAGACAAGATATTAAAAATATTACCACTATGGAAAGATATAATAATCAGTGAAATCATCCTTTTGTTTTATTAATATACAGTTAATAGCATATTTTTAAAAGAAAAAATATTGTTACTTCATTGTAATATTTTTTACTTTGTGTAATTAATGGCACATTAGAAACTTGAGACAGTACCATCTTTTATTATACCTATGTAATAAACCACCAATATAGTTATATTTAATGAAGAATGTCATTTGTACTTCTTTTACATGCAGAATTTATTTTTAAAGTGAAAAGGCTGTAATTACAGATACAATAGAGCAATACATTAATTATTGAGTATGAAGGAAAATAAATTTTATAATGGATTTATTTTATTTGTTGAATTTTTCTTTATCCTTTCTCTCCCTAGTAGTGCGCTATATATACAAAGACAACATAGTTCATTCATGCAGATCCAAAGTCCTTTGAAAAAATCAGACATCTTGCATCATGGATATCCACTAGTGAAGGAAAAGATATATTGTTGATAGAGTCAACCTGGGAATACATGGAACCATAAAATACAAAAGTAGCACATTAATTACCCTTTTATTGTATTTATGAAAAAGCAATTCTAAAGTTTGTTTTGCTGCTTGTACTAGTCAGGTTAGGCATTAAGACAAGTACGACTGGCTCTGGAATTTTCAAATTTAAATGTATTGGCAACTGTTGCTTTGTGAATTTCTTAGTATTCAGTTTTAGGTACATGAAAGGAGGCTTTCCTCCTTTCGTCTCAAACGGGTAAAGTTCTGTTAAATTAAACTGGCTTTATCTGTAGCATAAATTGACAAATATAACTAGCCTTCATGTACTGCTTTTCACAAGGATTATCAAACAAAAAAATAAACATCTTAAATCCAAAAGGTGAAAAGTAGGTTAGTGGAGCAACCTGAAAAAATTAATTCAGAAGAGATCACCTGGAGTTTTAATCTAAATATAACATTTAATATAAATTACATTTTTAAATTTTATAAATGATGCTTATTTCTACAGAAACAAAAAATTCAAAATAAGTTTTAGCATAACATATTGATTTGCCATATAGAGAAGAACACTAACATTTACCAGACATTCTCAAATATATTTCTTAAATTATCATGTATAACCAAAATAAGCTTATTTTAAAACCAGATTTTGAAAGTCTATTTTTTCTTTACTATATTTTATGCCAGTAGATATTAAATTTTTATTATTTTAATAAAAAATAATTATTTAAGCAAGCTTTTTTGTTTGTTTTGAGAACAGATCTGGAGATACTTTAGCTCTAATATGAACATGCTATGGTAAATAATGATATGGTAAATTCTAGTTGACACCTGGAAAACATGTATTTTAGTTCTATAAACAAAACTAATTGCCTGAAACCAGTTAATTTCAGGTCTGAATCCAAGTGTATTGATTTGCTAGGGCTGCCATCAGAAAATACCACAGACTGGGTGGCTTAAAAAAACAATTAGGAACAAAGTCCAAAATCTGATTGCACCTCTTGTCCATGGAGGAAACTAGTAGACGTAATAACTTGTTTCACTGACATATTTGCCATGGGAACTTAATAGTGCTGCATCTTCTATTGCTACTGCTACCCGAAAAAATTGTCATTGCTCTACCAGAAACCTGATTTTATTGCAATAACTATCTCCACTAGACACAGAATCATTTTGGTTACCTGTGTATTTGTATCATTATAAAGTTCCCAGTGCAAATTGTAGGAAGATAGAGAAACTGTTACAGATTGCAGGAGACTAAGGAAACATGGTGACCAGTTAAGATCCTGTTAATAGTTTCCTAGTTAATAGTATTGTGGCAATGTTAATTTATTAGTTTTGATCAATGTACTATATGTAAACTTCTAACAACAGGGGAACCTAGGACCATGATGTATGGGAATTCTCTGTACAAGCTTTGTTATTCTTCTCTAAATCTAAAATTATTTCAAAATTAAAAAGTTTATAACAAAATATTATCAGTTGCTGCGATTAGACATGAAATCAGAAAACAAAATCCACAATTATCTGAAAAATCCAGTGAAATACTTTTCCCTTTCCCAGTTACATATCTGCTCCAAACACCTCAGCCAAAATAGTATACTGCAAGAGACTGCATGTGAAAGAAGATAAGCCAGACATTTAAAAAAAGAAAAAAAAAAAAAAAAAAAGGAAAAGGAAAATAATGTTATGCTTCTCACTATTTTTTGTTATGGAAAATAGTTCTTACATCTAAAATGTATTATTCTGTATAATATGTAATTAGTTTATTATTGTTATCAAATCAATTAATAAATATTTAAAGTTAATTTTAATTTTAAAGTTAGTTATATATTGATAGGTGTAACCAATTTAAACAAAACTCTTTGGGGGTCTCCAAAAATTTTTAAGGGAGCAAAAAACCCCTGAGACTAAAATATTTAAGAACCTCTGGCATACATCATTGATAACAAGTGCAGTGGGGTAACATCAACCAGTAATGACAAGATTCATTGAATAACTTGCAAAAAGTTATACAAATGTAGATTATAAAAAAAAAAAAAAATTAAAGGTGAAAGAATTAATTTCCACCAAAAAGTGGCATAATTATTGTCAAGTTCAGAGGCTGTATAAGAACATCTAATCTGGGATGATAATAATATTGAATGGACATAACTGGATGAACTTGTTTGGAATATGACTAATCAGGTTCTGGGTGACATTATGTAGTTACACTATATATCAAAAGTAGATTTAGCTAAATTAAAGACAGAGATTGCAAACAGGACTCAACTTGAAAATGACCAAATGGTAGAAACCTGGCAAAAATCTGCAGCCATTCATCAGGAGTACAAAGCTTGCCCATAGATATGAGAAAAAACAGCAACAGAATTTAGCTTTAAAAACTTTATTTCAGAGTATTGGCCATTGTATCATCATCTATAGGTTAGTATCAGGGTCATAATATTCACACTTCACTGTTCAGTGAAACAGTCCGTCTCCAAATAATTTACTAGGTTAAATAAGTCATGTTGTATCTTTAAGAAAAATTTTGGGAAGAAAGGCTGCCTCAAAATTTTAGAAACTTAGAGTTTGCTCTTTTTTTTTTTTTTAATTTACTGTTTTTGACATTCTAGATATTTATAGGCCTTCAATCTACCTCTAGGTTTGGTTTCACTGGCCTTGACAGTATGAGTGGACAAAAACATAAAACTGGTCAGCATGGCTAGACAAAATTAAGTAGAGGAGAATGATTTTCCAAGGATGCACTGTGAAATAATAACTGCTCTGTTGCATATTCTATTCTATTTTTTGAGTAATAATATTTTGTAAGTATACATTATGTATATATACACCCATATGTATATATGTATGGGTATACACACATGTGTATAGATATGTACACATATATACATGCATGTGTAAATATAAATATATACAAACATAAATATCTTTTCAAGATATTTAGCATAACAAATACTTGCAGGTACTAAGCTCACTTCTCGTTTTGACTAAGGCATATAAGATTGTGTTTAGACCTCCAACGTGCTTAAAATGGGAATAGTTGGACAGAAAACTAATTAAAGTCCTTTTCTTAATTTCAAAACAAGTTGAGTGCAAATAGTGAGTATTTTCTCTTTTGAAAAATAGTTACATCTCCATAGGCTTGACCAATATAGTGTTAGTAATTGATGATGTCTCAAGTACAAATTTTATAAGATTTTATTTTTAAAATGAAATAAATCCAGTTGTACTTTTACTAAAGAAAGACTATGTCAAAAGGATCCTTCCAATTTTGAACAGTCAAGCTTGAAATGACAGAACATCAGTGGCCTTCTGTGTATTATAAGAGGATATGTAATTCCAAACCAATAAATCATGTTCTTGGAAGTAAAAAGTGAAAAAAGATGGAATATCCTTCAAGTTAAGCTTAAGGAAGAACTGATAGTATTCACTAACATACACTTTCTTGAAGGATTTTCAATGTCTCCTTATAACTTCCAAATGTTCTTAATACAATTAATTTGAGAAAACAACAGGTAATACTTTACTAGAAAATATTTTTCATACTGTATTCCCACTAGCAGTATGGACAGAGTAAGGATCATTGTCAAGTAGTCCTGTTAAGTGGTAGCAAGATGCAAATAGGAAGACAAGGACCCAGCAAGATTCCTAAACAGTGACAGTTTGCTAAGTAAAATATAGTGGAAATAGTTCATGCTTCATATACTTGTTAACCCATCTTTTTAGAACACACTGCTCTTTTCCAGCTGTAATCGTAGCTAGCTTTCAGTTTGTTCATTCATGTAACTTAGTACTTTCTCGGGGCGTGTGAGGGTTCTCTTGATTTCATTCCTTGAGTTTATCCTTTCTACTTTTTTGAAACTGAAATTTTCTATTTCTCTAGAAGAGATTTCAGCTTCTCTTTTACTTGTAGCGTATGATACCTTGCTGTGTTACCACAAGAGCCACAAGACAAATGGAAAGAAGTTCTCATATTTTAACATCACCTAATGACATGGTTTGGCTCTGTGTCCCCACCCAAATTTCATATCAAATTGTAATCCTCAATGTCAAAGACAGGCCTGGTTGGGGGTGACTGCATCATGGGAGTGGACTTCCCCTTGTTGTTCTCCTGATAGTGAGTTAGTTCTCCTGAGATCTGGTTGTTAAAAAGTGTGTAGCACTTCCCCCTGCGCTCTATCCTGCTCCACCGTGTGAAGATGTGCCTGTTTCCCCTTTGCCTTCTGCCATGATTGTAGGTTTTCTAAGGCTTCCCCAGTCATGCTTCCTGTACAGCCTGTGGAACTGTGAATCAATGGAACCTCCTTTCTTCATAAATTCCCAGTCTCAGGTAGTTTTTTTGTAGCAATGTGAGAATGGACTAATACACCTAACCACACAATTTAATTAATCTATGTGTATGTTTTGTGGTTACAGAACTCATGGTGGCCAATAAAGTGCCAGGCCTACTACTTCTACAACTCACATGAAATATTTTAAATTCTCGTTTCATATTCCAGTAAAATAATAACATGATTAAACACAAGGATGTTTCCTTTGTGTCTCATAAAGATGTTCATAAAGAACTACTAAAATTATGACTCTGTGGAATATCTCTTGAATAAGAAATACATAATTTTATACTCAGCTGGATGATGTAAAATTTTTTCTTACAGTCTAGCTCAGGGCTGTCAAATTGTTAATCTTTTCAAAGAAAGACTAACACATTTTATTTATTGCCTGTGTTCAAATTAATTAATTTCTTCTCTTACATGTATTCCCTTTGGTATTCTTATTTTGAATTTAATTTGCTCTTTTTCCTAGCATTCTTAAGAAAACAGTGTCATTGATTTTAGAGCTAGTTTTATGATATAAATATTTAAAGCTCTCAAACTCCCTCTGAGCATTGTGTTAGCTGAATCTTCAAAATGTTGATATCTTTTATTTTCATTAGCAATTCATTTCTTTTTCTAAATAAACTGGTTATTGCTATTTTTATCAATAGAGATTATCTAGATGCTTTATGGTCTCATGTTTAAATATTTTCTCTAAATATTTTCTTGTTCTAAATTTCTCATTTAATTTTACTGTGGTCAGAGAATATACATAAAATGACTTCAATTATTTTAAATGTGTTGACATATTTGATGTATTGGCAGTTAGTAACCTACTCTTTGCTCTGTATTTTTAGATAGATTAAAATATTCACCTTTAACTTTTCACATGTTAATTATAATAATTTTGTATTACTTCACATAAAATACAAGAATCTTGTAATTCTGATGCCCCTTTACCTCTGTCCTTTATGCAATAGTTCACACATAGACAAAGTACAGATTACAGGCCAAATCTGGTGTGATATTTTTTGTATGGCTTCACGCTTAAGAATAACTTTTAAATTTTTTGCGAAGTATATTTTTAAAGATGGAAGGAGAAGAGGCAAGAGGAGGAAGAGGTGAATGAATATGCAACAGACACTCTGAGTGGGAGTGGCCTGCAAATCCTAAAATTGACCATCTGGCTCTGTACAGAAAAAATGTGCTTGACCCTATTTTATTTATATATGTGTTAATTTTTATACCACAGTTTTAAAGCATTTATATGTAGTTGGAAATATTCAGAAGAAAATAGTGTTTGATTTTCTAAAATTTACCATTTATGGAAATCTTTTTTCTCACAGACATGTAAATTTTTATTTGTTCTTACTTCAGCCTGAATAACTTCTGTTAAACAGTTTTTTTGTTGCAGTAATGCTGGCTCTAGAATCTGTTTTTACATACCTGAAAAGGTTTTGTTTTGCCTTCATTTTGGATATATAGTTTCAGTGGACATAGAATTATGGCTTGAAAGATTTGCATTTATTTTATCACTTTAAAGATGCTGCCTGACTTTCATTATTTCTAATAAATTATTGTCATTCTGGTTCTCCTGCATATGCCATTTAATCTCTCCTTGCACTTGTGATTTCTTCCATCTTTCTATTTAACTGTAAATAATAGGCTATAATAGGCTATGTCATAGTTATTTCTTTATTAACTTATTATTGTATTGAGATTTTCTGAGCTTCTTAAGTCTTATGTCTATCAGCTACTTTGGGAGGTTTTGGAATAATATTTTTACAATCACCTTTTCTGTCTCATCCTCTTTATTCTTTTCTTTGTGTACTCCATTTGTACATATGTTAGGCTTTTTTTGAAAATAATGTCTTAGCAGTCACTGAAAATCTGATAGTATGTTTACTTCCAATATATTTGCACTATTTTCTTTAGATTGGATCATTTCTATTAATATCTAAAGTTTTTTCTTCCGTTATCTCCAATCTGCTGTTAAGCCCATCCAGTGATTTTCTTTTAATTTCAGATCTTATGCTTTTAATTTCTAGATTTTCTCCTTGGCCTCTTTTTAGTTTCCTTTTCTGCTGAGATATTCTATTGTTCACTAATTGCACAACTATTCTTTACTTTTGTCAACTTAAAAAAATGGCACTAGATAAAATTAGCTCTAACTATACTAGGTTTACTAAAAAATAAGACATAAAGATTATAATCTGCAATGCATTGAATAGTGCGTTTGGTGAGGGAAGGGTAAGGTGAGCTTTTGTTAGCAAAAAGAGATCTACATAAGCTGCTTAGAAACAGAGTTCATGGGCTCCAGAGGTTCAATGCCAGGGTTGTTAGTTTTTTGTTGGAGATGTCATTTCTGGGTAGTATTCACTTGGGAACATCTGGTCTGAATTACTGTAGTCCCATGAAAGCAGCCAGGAGAGATGCTGTACCCTGCAAAGCCACAGAAGCAGAGTTGCCTAAAACCATGGGAACCCACCTCTTGCATCAGCATGACCTGGATGTGAGACATGGAGCCAAAGGAGATCATTTTGGAGCTTTAAGATTTGGCTGCCACCCCTGCCCCCCGTCCCCAGATTTTGGACACGCTTGGGACCTGTAGCCCTTTGTTTTGGCTGATTTCTCCCATTTGTAATGGCTGCAGTTACCCAATGCCTGTATCCTCATTGTGTCTAAGAAGTAACTAACTTTCTTTTGATTTTACAGGCTTAGAGGTGAAAGGGACTTGCCTTGTCTCAGATGAGACATTGAAGTGTGGACTTTTGAGTTAATGCTGAAATGAGTTGAGACTTTGGGGAACTGTTGGGAAGTCATGATTGGTTTTGAAATGTGAAGATATGAGGTTTGGGAGGGTCCAAGGATGGAATAATATGGGTTGGCTCTGTGTTTCCACTCAAATTTCATCTTGTAGCTCCCATAATTTCCACGTGTTGTGGGAGGGACCTGGTGGGAGATGATTGAATTATGGGAGTGGGTCGTTCCTGTGCTGTTCTAGTGATAGTGAATGGGTCTCGTGAGATCTGATGGTTTTAAAAATGGGAGTTTCTCTGCACAAGCTTTCTCTTTGCTTGCTGCCATCCACGTAAAATGTGAGTTGCTCCTCCTTGCCTTCTGCCATGATTATGAGGCTTCCCCAACCATGTTGAACTGTAAGTCCAATAAACCTCTTTCTTTTGTAAATTGCTCTGTCTCAGATATGTCTTTATCAGCAGTGTAAAAATGAGCTAATACATGGGCTCTTTTATGGTTTTATATAATTTTTTTTCCTAATCCTTTAAACAATGTCAATGGTAGTTTAATGCGAATAGCATTGAGTCTATAAATTACTTTGGGCAGGGTGGTCATTTTCACAATATTAATCTTTTTATCTATGAGCATGGATTTTTTTTTCATTTGCTTGTGTCTTCTTTGATTTCTTTGAGCAGTAGTTGTATTCCTAGGTATTTTATTATCATTGTAGCAATTGTAAATGGGAGTTTATTTATGATTTGGCCCTCTGCTGCCTGTTGTTGGTGTATAAGAATGCTAGCAATTTTTGCACATTGATTTTTTTATCCTGAGAATTTGCTGCAGTTGCTTATCAGCTTGAGAAGCTTTGGGGCTGAGACAATGGGGTTTTCTAGATAGAGGATCATGTCATCTGCAAACAAGACTCTCTCTCTTCCTATTGGAATAGGCTTTATTTCTTTAGCCTGATTTCCCTGGCCAGAACATCCAATACTATGTTGAATAGGAGTGGTGAGAAAGGGCATCCTTGTGTGGTGCTAGTTTTCAAGGGGAATTCTTCCAGCTTTTGTCCATTCAGTATGATATTGGCTGTGGGTTTGTCATAAATGGTTCTTATTATTTTGAGGTATGTTCCTTCAATATCTAGTTTATTCAGCATTTTATTTTATTTTAATTATTTATTTATTTATTAATT
>NW_016804208.1:3144359-3203442 GCF_001698545.2 Rhinopithecus bieti | reverse complement strand
TTATTTATTTATTTATTTATTTTGAGACAGAGTCTCCCTCTGTGGCCCAGGCTGGAGTGCGGTGGCCGGATCTCAGCTCACTGCAAGCTCCGCCTCCTGGGTTTATGCCATTCTCCTGCCTCAGCCTCCCGAGTAGCTGGGACTACAGGCGCCCGCCACCACGCCCGCCTAGTTTTTTTTGTTTTTTTTTCAGTAGAGACGGAGTTTCACCATGTTAGCCAGGATGGTCTCCATCTCCTGACCTCGTGATCCGCCCGTCTCGGCCTCCCAAAGTGCTGGGATTACAGGCTTGAGCCACCGTGCCCGGCCTATTGAACATTTTTAAAATGAAGGAATGTTGAATTTTATTGAAGGCCTTTTCTGCATCTATTGAGATAATCATGTGTTTTATGCCTTTAGATCTATTTATGTGATGAATTACGTTTACTGATTTGTATATGTTGAACTAGCCTTGTATACCAGGAGTGAAGCTGGCTTGATTGTGGTGAATAATCAATTATTTGCTGCTGCATTTGGTTTGCCAGTATTTTATTGAGGATTTTTGCATTGATGTTCATCAGATATATTGGCATGAAGTTTTCTTTTCTGTCATATCTCTGCCAGGTTTTGGTATCAGAACGGTGCTGGCCTCATAAAACAAGTTAGGAAGGAGTCTGGCCTTTTCAATTGTTTGGAATAGTTTCAGAAAAAAATAGTACCAGTTCCTCTTTGTGCCTCTGGTAGAATTCAACTCTAAATCTGCCTGGTCCTTGGCTTTGGCTGGCAGGCTATTCATTACTGCCTCAATTTCAGAACTTGTTATTGGTCTATTCAGGGATTCAGTTTTTTCCTGGTTCAGTCTTGGAGGGTGTATGCATCTAGAAATCTATCCATTTTTTCTGTATTTTCGAGTTTATATGCACAGAGATGTTTATAGTATTCTCTGATGGTTATTTGTATTTCTGTGGGGTCAGTGGTGATATTCCCTTTATCATTTCCGATTACGTCTATTTGATTTTTCTCTGTTCTTCTTTATTAGTCTAGCTGGTGGTCTATATATTTTATTAATTAAAAAAAAACAAGCTCTGGGCTTCAATAATTTTTTTGAAACTTTTTTTGTATCTCTATCTCCTTCAGTTCTGCTCTAATCTTGGTTATTTCTTATCTTCTGATAATTTTGGTGTTTGCTCTTGGTTCTCCAGTTATTTTAATTGTAATCTTAGGTTGTTGATTTGAGATCTTTCTACCTCTTAGATGTGGGCATTTAGTGCTACAAATGTCTCTCTTAACACTGCTAACTGCATCCCAGAGATTCTGGTATGTTGTCTTTTGTTCTCATTATTTTCAAATAACCTCTTGATTTCTGCCTTTATTTAGTTATTTACTCAGGAGTCATTCAGGAGCAGGTTGTTCAATTTCTATGTTATTATTTGGTTTTGAGCAAGTTTCTTAATCTAATTTGATTGCATTTTGGTCAAAGAGGCTGTTATGATTTCAGTTGTTTTGCATTTGCTAAGGAGTGTTTTATTTCTAACTATGTAATCAATTTTAGAGTAAGCGCTATGTGTCAATGAGAGGAATGTATATTATGCTGTTTTGGGGTGGATAGTATTGTAGATATCTATCAGGTCCACTTGGTCCAGAGCTGAGTTCAGAACCTGAATATTTTTTGTTAATTTTCTGTCCTGATAATCTGTCTAACATTGTCAGTGGGGTGTTCAAGTGTCCCACTATTGCTGTGTGAGTCTAAGTCTCTTTGTAGGTCTCTAAGAACTTGCTTTATGAATCTGGGTGCTCCTATATTGGGTACATATATATTTAGAATAATTAGCTCTTCTTGTTAAATTGAAATCTTTACCATTATTAAATGCCTTTTTTTGTGTTTTTTGATCTTTGTTGGTTTGAAGTCTGTTTGTTCAGAAGCTAGAATTGCAACCACTGCTCTTTTCTATTTTCTATTTGTTTGGGAAACTTTTTTCAAACCCTTTATTTTGAACCTATGTGCATCTTTGCATGTGAGATGGGTCTCTGGAATACAGCACACCAGTAAGTCTTGACTCTTTATCCAGCTTGCCATTCTGTGTCTTTTAACTGGGACATTTAGCTCATTTACATTTAGGGTAAATATTGTTATGTGTGAATTCAATCCTGTCATCATGATGCTAGCTGATTATTTTGCAGACTTGTTTATGTAGTTGTTTTATAGTGTCACTGGTCTGTGTACTTTAGTGTGTTTTTGGAGTGGCTGGTAATAATTTTTCCTTTCCATATTTAGTGCTCTTGCAAGGCAGGTCTGGTGGTGATGAATTACCTCCACATTTGCTTGTCTGAAAAGGATCTTATTTCTCCTTTTCTTATGAAACTGAGTTTGGCTAGATATACAATTCTGTATTGCAAATTATTTTCTTTAACAATGTTGAATATTAGCCTCCAATTTTTTCTGGATTTTATGGTTTCCTCTGATAGGTTACTGTTAGTCTGATGGGCTTCCCTTTGTAGGTGACCTGGCCTTTCTCTCTGGCAGCCATTAACATTTTTTCTTTCATTTCAACCTTGAAGAATCTGATAATTATATGTCCTGGGGTTGACTTTTCATGTAGCATCTTACTGGAGTTCTCTGGATTTTCTGAATTTGAATGTTGGCATGTCTTGCTAGGATGAGGAAATTCTCTAGGATGATATCCTGAAGTATGTTTTCCACCTTCATTCCATTCTCCTTGTCTCTTTCAGGTACATCAATCAGTCGTAGGTTCTGTCTTTTTACAGAATCTCGTATTTCTTGGAGGTTTTATTAATTCTTTTTCACTCTTTTTTCTCTATTCTTGTCTGCCTATCTTATTTCAGAAGGATAGTCTTTAAGCTCTAAGATTCTTTCCTCCACTTGGTCTATTTGGCTATTGATATTTGTGAGTGCACTGTGAAGTTCTTATGTTGTATATTTCAGCTCCATCAGGTCATTTATGTTCCTCCCTAAGCTGGCCATTTTGGTTATCAGCTCCCGTAATGTTTTATCATGATTCTTAGCTTCTTTGCATTGGTTTAGAATATGCTGCTTTAGTTCAGTGTAGTTTATTATCACTCACCTTTTGAAGCCTACTTCTGTCAATTCAGCCATCTCAATATCAGTCCACTTGCGTGCCCCTGCTGGAGAGGTGTTGCAATCATTTGGAGAAGAGGCTGTCTGGCTTTTTGAGTTTTCGGCATTTTTGTGTTCTTTCTCGTCTTTGTGGGCTAATCTACTTTCAATCTTTGAGGCTGGTGATCTCCGAATGGGTTTTTTATGGGGTCTTTTTTATTGATGTTGTTGCTGTTATTTTCTGTTTGTTTTTCTTTAAACAGTCACGTCCCTCTTCTGTAGGGCTGCCATGGTTTGCTGGGTATCCACTCCAGACCCTAATCACCTGGGTTTCTCCCACACCTGTAGGTATCACCAGTGGAGGCTGCATAACAGCAAAGATGGCAGCCTGCTCCTTCCTCTGGAAGCTCCATCCCAGAGAGGCACTGACCTGATGCTAGCCCAAACACTCCTGCAGGAGCTGTCTGGAAACTCCTATTGAGAGGTCTCACCCAGTCAGGAGGAACAGGATCAGGGACCCACTTGAAGAAGCAGTCTGTTTGCCACTTAGCAGAGGAGTGTGCCACATTGGGAAAAACACCTGGACTCTCCAGAGCCAGCAGGCAGGAAAGGCTAAATCTGCTGAACTGCAGAGGCTGCCGCCACTACTCTTCCCAGGGGCTCAGTCCCAGGAATATAAGAGTTCTCTCCATAAATGCCTGGCTAGAGTTGCTGAAATTACCAAAGGGAGGCCCTGCCCAGTGAGGAGATATGTATTGGGGTCCCACTTAAAGAAACAGTCTGGCCATGATCTGCCATAGCAGCTGTGCTGTGCTGTAGGAAATTCCTTCCTGTCCAGACCACCCAGACTCTCTGGAGCCGGCAGGCCAGGACGACTGACTGGATATGCAGAGATAGTGGCTGTCCCTCCCTCACTGCAAACTGGGTCATCTCAGGCAGTTTCTCGCCTGCTGCCATTGGCCAGTTGGAATTCCAAGTCAGTGGGCCTTAACTTGTGAGGCACGGTGGTAATGGGGCCCGCTGAACAATGCCACTTGGCTTCCTGTCTCCAGCCTCATTCCTACAGGTATGGACAGATCTCCTGTCTCACTAGAATTTCCGGGCCAGAGTATGCAAAAACTCCTGCATCTCCACACATTCCCAAGCAGCTGCCAAGAGTCTGCACAGCTCTGTACTTTGGAACCAAGGTCCTGGTGGCATGGGCTCATGCAGGGATCTCTTGATCCATGGGTTGCAAAGATCTGTGGGAAAAAGTGTGGTTTCCAGGGCGGGAGGCACAATCACTCACTGCCTTTCTTGGCTGGGGGTGGGAGCTCCCCTTGCTCCATGTCACTCCTGGGTGGGCCTTCACCCCACCCTGCTTTTCCCTGTTCCCATGGGTCACGCTGACTGCCTAGCTGGTCCAAATGTGAGAACCTGAATATCTCAGTGGAAGGTGTAGAATTCACTATCATTTTCATACTTCTCCTTGAGAGCTGCAGATCTCAGTTGCTTCATCAGCCATCTTGGCCAGTCCCTGATTTTATTTTTTAATATAGCCTCTAAGCCATTTTAAGAAATGTATTGTTCTAATAAATAAATAATTATTAATTTTATATAATTACATATAAAGGTAAAATATATATGGAATACAATTGCCATACAAGGAAAAAATAAATAGGGAATACAACTGCATCTTTCCTAAAAAAGTGATCTATGCATGCATATTTTTGAAACTTGATTATGAAATAAAACGTGTAAAAGAGTAATTTTATTTTTTAAAATTCTACCTTTAAGCTATACATTGTTTTCATTTCTTATTTGAAGGAATAAAATGTGCAGCTCCCAACTCCTATTAAAGATTACATATTTAGGAAGCTCTTTTAACTACTTATAGTGTTCAATAAATAGCAAAAACAAATCTTTATCAAATTACGTGCTCTGAAAAGTGTATATATGAACTCAGGGTCATGAGGACATACTTTTGAGGGCAAGATTTTGTTTTTGAAACAGACCAAACCAAATGTCTCCTTGAAATAGATCTAGCCCTTTTGAGGATAAATATCTTAAATGATCTGAGGTACATTAAAGGGGAAAGGTTATATCTTTTATTAAAAATCAATATTACTTACTTCATAAAATATATGTAGGCTGAGTCCATGTAGAGACCTGCTAGGATCTTCCAAAATCTTATTATAGAATTTTAAATCTCGCTTGAGGATGAGGCAGAGAATGAGAAATAAAGCATTACATGTTAAATTCTCATTCAGTTCACCCACAGCATACTGACTGTGTGCCTGGCAGCATACCTGACCATGGCGTTTCAGCCTGTAAATACCAGGGGTTTCTGACATTTAATTAAATAAATAGTTTTGAAGAGTTAATGTAATTTGCTCATGATGTGATTTAAAAGGTGGGTCCAATATTGTTACATATTGACTACATAAGCAATTTCACATTGCGGGAACCTTGCCAGATTATGTAAGATGACAAAATCTGTCATCCATTGCATTATTTAAATTGTAACTTCAGAGATGTACTTTTTTTAACTTTGAAAATATTTTTAAAAACCTATAAGAAAAAAGAATAAAAAAGACTGACATAACAATCAGATTTCTTATCAGATTTGCTTGGTACTAAATATGAAAATAGCAGCTTTACAGTAATTGAAGACTCGGTGCAGAAACTTGCAGGTTTCTGTGTATCCCAATAATAAAGTAAATAATGGATTAGGAATTATTTGTACTGCCCAAATATTTCTACAGGAGAGGATGCAGATATTTGCAGTAACATGGCAATTAAAAATAATATCTGTACCCAAGACAAATGCCTGACAGAGCTTGCCCTTTAGTGTTTTTCTATCAATGTTTATGTTAAATTGATCAATCACTTATTAAACAAGAATTATTCTACCTGTATGCTGGAGCCTTCTATACACAGATTCTTAACAATGCTACCAAAACTTAGAAATAAAATGATTATAAAGTGTCCATTTTTTGTGGGGGTGGGGTGCGGGTGTGGGGAGGGCAGGGTATTGCTTGGAAATGGTGAAAAAAAAAAAAAACCAACAACTTCCCCTTGGAAAATCTACTCATAATCTAATTAGGGCTTCAAACTAGAATCTTATGTTATCTATGCTGAGAAAAAATACATAGAAAATGCCTCTTATTTTCAATAATAAATAACTATTAAAAGGTAAAGAAAGAATTTGAAAATTGACCTTTATTTCTGACAGATTTATTGATAATTTTAGCTGTACTAAAGAGGTACATCATATGGAGTTGGTATTTGGTGTTAGCTATTTTATATGTATTCATTCATAACTTGTTCTGAAGACTGTGCAAAGTCTTGGAGGGGTAAACACTACTTGTTTTCACAAATGACAAACCAGAAATATTGATTAAGTTAAACTGGAAACAGGTCATAGCTCTACTGAATTACTGCATGAACTTGTCCTCAGATTAAAGTTTTACAATATGTAGATGACATTCTTCCTGTGTTTCAACTGAGGAAGTATCTCAGGAGAGCAATCATGTTCTTAATTTTCTGGCTAACAGAAGACATAAGGTCTCAAAGTCTAAGAGTCAGCTCTGTCAGACTC
Source organism: Rhinopithecus bieti (assembly GCF_001698545.2). Classification (NCBI taxonomy): domain Eukaryota; kingdom Metazoa; phylum Chordata; class Mammalia; order Primates; family Cercopithecidae; genus Rhinopithecus; species Rhinopithecus bieti. The sequence continues at coordinate 3,196,807 of NW_016804208.1, read as the reverse complement.
CAGTGAAGTACCTAGATATAGTCTTGTCAGAGGAGACTAGGGCTCTTGAAAAAGAAAGGATTAAGCCTATATCCTTCTTTTTCCTCCCCCAAACCCTTAAACAAGAGAGGGGATTTGGGGGCATTACAGGATTCTGCAGATTATGAATACCTGAGTATAGTGAGATAGCTCATCCCTTATATCATCTAATGAAGAAAATTCAGGCAGCTAAGACTCACTCCATAATTTGAGAACCAAAGGCTAAAAGGACTTTTGAACAACTGGAACAAGCCTTGCTTGAGACATCAGCCTCTAGTCTTCCCACAGGGAAGATGTTCAATCTTTATGTATCAGAAAGGAATGGAATGGCCCTCAGAGTTCTAACCCAGGCCTGAGGTCCAGTCCAGCAGCCTGTAGACTACCTAAGCAATGAACTTGGTTTGGTGGCTAAAGGGTAACAAGCCTTCCTCTAGGCAGTTGCAGTGGTAGCTTTGCTTGTGGAAGAGGCTACTAAGTTAACCATAAGGAATAATGTAACCATTTATTCCCCATATAATGTGGCAGGACTGCTGACTTCTAAGGGGAGTTTCTGGCTAACAAACAACCACTTCCTCAAATATAAAGCTCTGCTATTGAAAGGACTGACAGTTCAGTTAAGAACTTGTCCCTCCCTAAACCCAGCTACCTTCCTCCTAGAGTAAGCTGCTGAGCCTGAACATGACTGTGAACAGATAGCAGTGCAAGCCTGTGTGGCCAGGGAGGACCTCAAAGAAACCCCTTTAGATAACCTAGACTCTACTCTCTATACAGACAGAAGTTCTTTTGTAGAACAAGCAATCCATAAAGTAGGGTATGTAGTAGTCACCCTGAATGAAACTATTGAGAGTGCACTGCTCTCCTCAGGCACAGGTGCCCAAACAGCTGAGCTAATTGCCCTCATGATAGTGCTTGAATTAAACAAAGGGAAAGCAGTTAACCCTTATGCTGGTTCTAAGCACATTTTCCTAGTCCTACATGCCCATGCCAATATCTGGAAAGTCTTTCGACTTTCTCACAGATAATGGGTCTCTCATTAAATATCATTAGGAAATTAACATACTATTATATTTGGTTTTCCTTCCATGGCAGCTAGCAGTAATACGTAGTAAAAGTTACCAAAAGTGGATGAGTAAAATAGCTGAGGAAAGTGAAGTGGCAGATCAAGCAGCTAAATCGTCAGTGAGAGGCCCCCAGGTTTCTGATTTATTGAGGTCCCTCTGATCTCGGAGGGCTACATAAAAGAAATAAAACCTCAGTATGTTCCTGTGTAAATAGAATGGGTCACCTCTCAAGGGTTCATCCTTCAACCCTAGAATAGCTACAATCAGAGGACAGCAAACTTCATCTACCAGCTTCCAGCCAATGGAACATTCTTAAAATCTTGCACCTAGCCTTCTGCCTAGAAAAGGATAAAACCTGTTGATTGACCCAAAGGTTTTCCCTCAGATAAATTCTGCTAAACATGGTAAAATAGGTTGCTAATGCTTGTGAGGCTCGCCTCAAAAATAATCTCCTAAAGTGATGGCTTCTCCCTAACCCAGAACCCAAATAATGCAAGGCTACCTGGGGAAAGACTGGCAGATGATTTTCCCCCATATGCCAAAGATAAGGGGTTTCTGCTACTTCCTGGCATACGTAGATACCATCACTAACTGGGTAAAAACATTTCCATGTTGAACAGAGAAAGCCTCTGAGGTGATAAAAGTACTAATTAATGAGATAATTCCTGGCTTTGGACTCCCTAAGTACCTCCAGAGCAATAATGACCCCTCATTCAAGACAGCTGTCACCCAGAGGGATCTCAAAGGTACTAAGGATACAATAACCATTTCATTCTACTTGGAGACCACAATCCTCAGGAGAGGTAGAAAAGACAAATGATATTATCAAAAAGGCACCTCAGAAATCTATCTCAAGAGACTCATCTCCCTTAGATTACTTTTTTTTTCCATGATCCTACCATGTGTCAGAAACACACCTTTGAAGCTGAGTTTAAGTCCCTTTGAAATGATGTATGGATGGCTTTTTCTCATGAATGATTTCTTGCTAGATGAAGAAACCTCTGATTTGCTTAAACATGTAACTTCTTTGGCCCATTTCCAACAATTTCCATTGTAATATACAATGAGGAGCTAAAAAGCTGTTGGAGGCCCAATCCCATTAATTAGGGCCACCTGTATTCAACCCAGGGGACTTAGTGCTGGTGAAAGCTCGTTGCTCTCTTTCTCCCTCTCTAGGCCTGGGTTGGGAAGGATGTTACACTTTACTTCTTTCTATTTCTTCAGCAGTAAAGGTCACTGGAATATATTCTAGGATTTATCATACTTTAGTAAAGGTCTGGGAAACTGAGAGAGTCACCTTTAATGACTCAGAGGAGCACCAGAAGCACTAGTGTGAAGAAATTGGAGATGTCAAGCTAAAGATCACAGAAGATAAGAGTCAATAAATAACCTCCATAGATATCCTGTTCATAGTCTTGCTTATGCTTGCTGTCCTCATTTTCCTTCTGTTCCTCACCATAAGGCATCTTTGCCAAGGACCCTTTAATCCTGAACACCCATGGGATTATCTACGTCTCTAAACAGCTTTCTCTCTTCTAAAATTTAACTGCCCTCCCCCACACATGATGTAATTTCTTTCACAAGGGTGAAACCATTCTGGCCACAACATTGTTTTCAGAATTGTTATTTTATTTTACTTCTTATTTCTGTTATCTCTGGCATTAGATGTTTTCCCTTTTTAGCTCCTCATTGTATATTACTCATATTTTTGTCCTTGCATACTTAACCTCCCTGTAAAATTTGTTTTTTCTTGTGTAGATGCAATCAAACTCCAAATGGTTGTGCAAGTGGAGCCTTGGATGATTGTTCCCTTTTTACTGGAGACCCTTGGGTGGCCTCCAAAAAAGATCTGACTTCCATTTTCCCAAAACAATGGCACCTGTTTGCATGAAACAATTAGAGTGGTCATTGTCCCTATCCTAACAGCAGTTGGATGTACCTTTTCAGAGGGGGCATTGATAGTGATAAAAGAAAGACAAATTCCTAGACAGACAGGGTTGGTTCCCCAGTAGAGCATGATCTTCTACCTGAGGACTGAGCTGCCAGTTCCAGATAGAGTCCATGACCAGGGTGAGAATTTCCAACCTCATCTTACCCACTCTATCTCAATTCGTTCCTTCTGGATGATGCCTTTTTACCAATTGAATGGTGCTTTTTCCAAGACTATTCATGGAATAATCAGCATGAATTTCCCCATTCTAGGCATATAAAAACCCCAAACTCAGCCTCACAGATGGCTACTAGTTTTCATGATTCCCTCTCGTAGCTGAGAACTTTCCTTCTGTTGCTCAGTAAAATTCTTTTACTCAGTAAAAATTTTATCTGCCTTCCTCACCCTCCATTGTTCACATGCTTTATTCCTCTTGATTGTGAGACAAAAACCTAGAACTCACTGAGCCGTGGGCAGCAGAAGTAAAAGACCTATAACCCTCCCTCCTGCTCACCAAACTATGGGAGCAAAAAAGCCACTGGGTGCTACCCCCACCCCTGCACTCACTGAACTGTGGGAGCAGAAAAGCCACTGGGCACCACTCCCTCCCCCTTGCCAAACTACTGGAACAACAACACAAGCATAGGCAACCAAAGCAACAATGGACAAATGAGATCATGTCAAGTTAAAAAGCTTCTATACAACAAAGGAAGCAATCAAGAAAGTGAAGAGACAACCCACGAAATATGAGAAAATATTTGCAAACTGCTCATGTGACAAGGGATTAATAACCAAAATATATAAGGAGCTGAAACAACTTTACAGGAAAAAAATCTAATAATCCATTTCAAAAAGGGGTAAAAGATCTGAATATACATTTCTCAAAAGAAGACATACAAATAGAAAACAGGTACATGAGAAGTTACCCAAAATTATTCTGTATTAGAGAAATGCAAGTCCAAACTATAATGAGTTATAGTTAAAGTGGTTTTTATCCCAAAGTCAGGCAATAGCAAATGCTGGAGAGGATGTAAGAAAAAAGCACCTTTGTACATTGTTGGTGGTAATGCAAATTAGTACAACCACTACAGAGAACAGTTTACACGTTCCTAGAAAACTAAAAATAAAGTTACCGTACAATCTATCAATCCCACTCCTCAGTATATACCCAAAAGAAAGGAAATCAGTATATCAAAGAGATATTTACACTTCCATGTTTATTACAGCACTATTCACACTAGTCAGGATTTTGAAAGCCACCTAAGTGTCCATCAGTGGATAAATGGATAAGGAAAATGTAGTGCATATATACAACAAAGTACTATGGGCCATAAAAAAGAATGAGATCCCATCATGAGCAACAACGTGAATGTAACTGGAGGTTATTACGTTAAGTGAAATAAACCAGACACAGAAAGACAAACTTCACATATTCTCCTTTATTTATAGGTACTAATAATGAAGACAATTGAACTCATGAAGATAAAGAATAGAAGGATGGTTACTAGAGGCTGGTAAGAGTAGTGAGGAGATGGGGGTTAGGTGGAGGTCGTTAATGGGTACAAAAACTAGAAAGAATAAATAAGATCTAGTATTTGCTAGCACAACAGGGTGACTATAGTCAAAAATAATTTAATTTTACATTTTAAAACAACTGAAATAGTATAACTGGATTGTTTGTAACACAAATAATAAATGCTTGTGAGGAGGAATACTGTATTCTCCATGGTGGGATTATTATACATTGCATGCATTTATCGAAATATTGAAATATCTGATGTAATGCATCAATATGTACACCAATATGTACAATAGGGTACACCTATTGTGAACCCACAAAATTTAGAAATAAAAATGTTTCAAAGAAAGAAGTGAAGCCTGAAGATGTGACTGAATGGCTGCAATCTCATGATAAAATTTGAATTTGTGAGGTGTTATTTCTTATAGATGAGTAAATAAATTGGTTTCTTGAGAAAGAACCTATTTCTAATGAAGATGCTACAAACATTACTGAAATGAAAACAAAAGATTTAGAATATACATAAACTTAGTTGATAAGTTATTGGCAGGGTCTGAGAGAATTGACCTCAATTTTGGAAGAAGTTCTTCTGTGGGTAAAATGCTATCAAATGCCGTCATATGCCATGGAGCAATCTTTCACGAAAGGAAAAGTCACTCTATAAGGGAAACTTCGTTGTTGTATTACTTTAAGAACAAAGAAACAATAAACTTTATTTTAAGAAGTTATCACAGGCAGCCCAACTTTCAGCAACCACCACCTTGATTGGTCAGCAACCATCATCATAGAGGCAAGACCCTCCACCAGGCAAAAGAGTTTGACTCATGAAAGCTCAGATGATTATTAGCATATTTTAGCAATAAAGTGTGCACTGGGAGGCCAAGGACAGAAGATTACTTGAGGACAGGAGATCGAGATGAGCCTGGGAAATGTAGGGAGATGCTGTATCCCCCCAACAACAAAATAGCCAGGCAGGGAGGCACACACCTCCTGTCCTAGCTACTCAAAAAAGAGTTTTTTATTTGTGTGTGTGTGTTTTAGAGACAGGGTCTCCCTCTGTCACCCACGTGAGAATGCAGTGGCATGATGATAGCACGTTGCAACCTGAAACTCTTGGGCTAAAGCAAGCATCCCTCTTCAGCCACCTGAGTAGCTAGGACAGCAGGTGTGTGCCTCCCTGCCTGGCTATTTTGTTGTTGAGGGGGGATACAGCATCTCCCTACATTGCCCAGGCCCATCTAGATCTCCTGACCTCAAGCAATCTTCTGTCCTTGGCCTCCAAGTGCACTGGAATTACAGGCATGAGCCATTGCACGTGGCCAATAAAGTATTTTTTTACTTAAGGTATGTGCATTGTTTTTGAGACATAGAGTGACTGCACACTTAAACTACAGTGTAATATTCACATGTCTTTTATATGCACTAGGAAACCAAAATTTGTATGACTCACTTTTTTGCAATACTCACTTTATAGCTGTGGTCTGGAACTGAATCTGCACCATCGTTAAGGTATGCCTGTAAAAATATACCATAAATTCAAAGTGTAGAAGAAACGTAGGCAGCTTTTACTGATGCTCACACACACATAACAGATGTTGTCTGCATTACCATTTTATATGGTAATAAGTTATTCTCTCCTGGTTTTCCTTTCTTCTCCTTTCTCTTTCATTATTAGGTTAGGCTTTATTGACTTCACTTTTAAAAAATGTAAATATTTATTGTTGTTAAAATTATTGTTGATGTTAGTAAAATACTTGCTACACACGTTTTAATTTAATTAATAAAGTGTCTAATTTTATTTAATAAAACAGCATATTTCTTTTAAAGTATGTGTAAGTCACTAAGGAAAGGAGGGCTAGGCAGGTGTGAAAAGGGAAAAAACTGGGTAGGGATGGTGTAGGTAAGAGAGTCAAAAAAGAAGAGACAGGAAGAGGATGGAGTTGAAGAGATTTGTGCAGGAAATAAATGTGCATTGGCAGAGGAAAGAGAGGAAAGGGCACACACGTGGGCAGAAGACACATGCTCACATAAATGCCAAATAGAAATATTGTATATATAAAAAGACTTATCTCCAGGTAAAGCTATCTCCATAGCAAGTTCTCAATTCACCTCACTCTCAGAAATCTGATACTTACCTGTCTAATCCCACCTAATCAAGCTCTCAGTTTCTAGTTGTTTTCCCTACGTCCGATCCACCATCCCAGTTTATCCAGAAACTCCCAGGTTACATCTACTGTCCTGAGTAATTACTAATAGTATTCTCTTTTACTGTCACCATTGGTCAGAATTGGACAATTACCTGGTCATTTAAATATGTTGAAATAAACAAAGACCACTCAAATGAGAACAAGCAGAGGTTATGTATTCAGAGCTTGTTTTACTTCAGCTACCTTCATTTGCATTTGGTAGATACTCAAAGATAGGCAAGGGAGTATAAAAGCTTTGTAGTGAATAAAGGGAAAAGCTCAGTTAAGCTCTGATTGAAAGTTGTTTGCTAGGAATGCTGGAGGTGAACTAACCATAAGCAGATATCCTATGCGATTTGTTAGGAAAGAGTAATTGGCTTTCTCTGGTTGATCCTAAATTGGAAGAAGGAAGAAAAATTAAAGAAGCTGTTGGTTATGAACTAATTCTTGGCCATTTTGTTTTCAGTCACTATGGAGATTGTGGTTTGGTCTTCACAATAGAGGCTGATGTTTTGTGAGTCAGAGTTCTGCACAAATACATGGTTTGGCCATTGTCATTTTGTATATTTGGTCCCTCAGAAGCTGCTCATATTGGTGTTTCTTTTCTCAAGTAAAAGCAATCATTTATACTTTGCCTTCCTATGGGATGCTGAGATAGAAGTGAGCTGAAGAGTGACTGTCATTATAACTGCCTGTATCTCAGTTGCATAAGTAAGATAAAATTGCTTGGAGACAACAATAATCATATTTATAAACAGCTTATCTACATTTACCATTAAACATCAAAGTTAAATTATAAATAAAACTTTGGTTTTCTTCAGAATACTAATGCTAAAGAATGCATGTTATTTTGTTTTCTTGAACCTCAGATTCCATATCTATAAGACAATGTATTTGAAATAGGATGTTTGAGCTCCCATCCATCTCTCACATGCTATGATTTTGGGATGAGTCTTGGTCAGCATGAGATGACAAAATTACAACATTTACTTCAGAACTTTGAGAATGCCAGTTAATTCAGAATCCAGAATGTATGTGATTATTCCTTTAGCACTGCATTCACTTTTCTCTTTGTCTTTTGCGTAAAATACCCCACCTGAATGAGGTCTCCCTCATTCAAAGATATCCAAAGACTGTATTTATTTAAGAATTACTTGTCTCTAATTAATCTATGTTCTATTTCTTCTCTCCCTGTTCAGAAAGCTGCCTAAAATACTTTATATTTTTTCTTAATTTGGGCCTAAATTTAAATATAAAATGGGGCAAGATAATTAATTACATTAAAATTAACTTCATAAAAGGTATTTAGGGAAAAGAGGAAAGCTTACTATAGTTTGCACCTAATCAGCTCTTCTTATTAAATATTCAGAGGTTGTATACTGCATAGGATGGCACAGAAACCTGCTATCAAAGCCCTTCAGGAAAATCTTTACACCCTCTCTACAGAGAAAAACCACAATCAGCAAATCATGAAATATCAACAAAAGTATTCAATATGAAAAATAAACAGGACAATGCCTTTACATCTCTTAACAATTCCGTATTTAAGAGGAAAAAAATGAAGAGAAAGGCAAATTGCCAAAGTAGAAAGCTAGCCATAAATAAAACCATTGAAATATAATGAAAATAATTTGGCAGAGAGAGGAATTAAAGATTTGCTGTTTTGTGTTTTATGTTGGCAGAAAATAAATGTGTCCTTATAGGAAAAATACATTTTTAATTTAGGATTAAGCCTTCTTAAGGTGTGCTAATATATATGTGAAAAGATTTTCTTCATATTCTGACGAAACCCTAATTTAGAAAAACTGTAACCGAAAGATTTAATTACAAGAAATATAAATGCAAAATTTATACAAAAATGTACTATTTAAAAGTGCATGTAGGATGCAGTTATTTTCATCAATTTCTAAACCTAAAAAACTACTTTAAAAATTACCCAACAATGTGATCTTATATATGTAAGAGAGAGTCAACATGTATATTTTTGAATGTATCTTTTATTTTTCTCCTTATGAGAGGAAGAAGAAAAAATGACTACCTTTCAGATCAGTTCACTTTAGTGTGTATGTGTTCATAGTATGTGGTGTGTTTTCTTGATCTTATTTTACAAAATAGGATAATATACTTATATAATATTTTATCCTGATTTTTTATTTGATCCTATTTTAGCATTTTAATGTGCCATCTTTTCAACAGCATAGTTTTAATAATTGCAAAATATTCTATTTCAAACTTTGAATTTCCAGTATACTATTATAAAAAATAAGTCAATACGCTTCCTTCAATGGGCAATTCATAAGAGCACTTTATTATTTCTATTTTTTGTATTAGTCAGGTAGAATATATGGACTTTATGGAGGCTCTTGACTCATATTGCCATGTTGATATTAACGTTTGGACCAATTTAATTTTTGACCAGCTTTGCTGAGAAAAACTATCATCAAACAATTGCAAGCATGGCATATGATCAGTTACAGAAACATTTGAACATTTGATGTTACAAATAATATGCTATATTACAAAAATAATTGTTAAAACATGTTTCATTAGTCACTGATAGGTTTTGGAAGATTTTAATTTTTTTACTTGAAAATGCTCACTGAGCTTCATACTATTAATTTGGAGATGAATATAAATAAAATCAATTACACTATAATGTTTCTGAAAACTTGCATTAGCTTTAATTGTTTGCATGCCAGCAATAATTAGTATAATCTCAAGCCAGGAATGTAATAATTCCTGAGTGTATCATCCAGAAAATATTAGGGTTTTCTCAATGGGGATATAGTGGTTTCAACTTTAGAAAGCTTTAATTTTAGCTTTCATATTATGTCTCAATTTTCAAGTGCTATATCAGAGTTGTAAATAAACTATAGAGACATCTAAATACAGAATGAAATTAACAGTCTCTTATACTTATTCTGGTTTGACAATATCCAGCATAAACTTGGGTAGGTCATTTATCCCATTTGAGCCCTGTGTCTACAGTTTTACTGTAGAATTCCTGAAATTCCTTCATAAAGCTTTTTCATAGCTAATTAACTCTCAATGTAAATAAAATGCCCTTCTTAATTCTATTTACAATGTCATCAAAAAGAATAAAATACTGAGATATTTACTTAACTAGAGTCACAAAAGACTTGTAAAATGAAAACCAAAAAAATTCAGAAAGAAATTAAGGAAAGCATAAATAAATGGAAAGAAATCCCATGTTCATTGATAGAAAGACATAATATTGTGGAGATGTCAATACTGTCTCCAAACAAACTACAGATTTGATACTATCTCTATCAAAATCACAACTTTTTTGTAGAAATACAAATATCCTTCTTAATCCATTTTAAAATTTGTGAGAAATCTCAAATGACTCTAGATAGCCAAAAGAAACATGAAAAAGAACAAAACTGGAAGATTCACTCTTCCTGATTTCTAAACTTACTACAAAGCTACAGTAATCAAAATAGTGTGGTACAAGTATCAAGATAAGAATAAACACCAATGGAATAGAAAGAATAGACAGTCAGAAACACATCCTTGCATCTATCATCAAATGATCTTTAACAGGGATGCCAAGACCATTAAATGGGGCAAATTCTATGTTATATATATTTTATAACTATTTAAAATTTTTTCTAAAATTCAAAAATTAACAAAGGTCAGATGCTGCAAAGAGAAGCACTAACAATGGCACTAAGTTCAAGCTAGTGTAATACAGCAGGGCCAATATTATGAAGTTTCTCAGATCCTTAGGTAATAAAAATAGAATTGGCCAGGCGCGGTGGCTCAAGCCTGTAATCCCAGCACTTTGGGAGGCCGAGACGGGCGGATCACGAGGTCAGGAGATCGAGACCGTCCTGGCTAACATGGTGAAACCCCGTCTCTACTAAAAAATACAAAAAAAACTAGCTGGGCGAGGTGGCGGGCGCCTGTAGTCCCAGCTACTCGGGAGGCTGAGGCAGGAGAATGGCATAAGCCCAGGAGGCGGAGCTTGCAGTGAGCTGAGATCCGGCCACTGCACTCCAGCCTGGGCGACAGAGCCAGACTCCATCTCAAAAATAATAATAATAATAAAAAAATAAAAAATAAAAAATAAAAATAGAATTAAGCTTCGAAGAGGTGAATTTCTTTCCAATAGTCTCTCTATTGGATTTTTAGGAAACTGTAACTGCTAAATGGCTGAGTAATCAGAATGATTGCCCATAATTTACAATTTTGAAGCTTGCTTATAAAGTTTTCACTTTAAGCATTTATCTGCCAAGATCCAGCAGTGTGAAAATCTTACTGTCCAATTAAAATATCTTTTGTCCTTTTATTTTGAAAATATTACCAACAAATTGAAAAAGCTCATAGACTGGTTAATAAAACGTTGACTATTAAAGTCATTACCCTGCTACTATGTTATTTTCTTAATTAACATAACCATAGGAGTTACCTGTAAAAGCATTATTTAAAAAATGCATTCTAGAAAAGTAAAATAATTATAAAAACTAAGTGGATTAGATAAATGAGAAAATAACTTAAAATGGACACCTATAGATTTACTTCCCTTAAGGCTGTACTAGTATTTATAAGGGAAGAGCTATCCAGATTTTTTTTTCTTTCTTAAAAAGTAAGTCTTTAACTTCCTTTTTGTTGTGGAGGCAGATACTAAGCAGAATAGTGTCCGCTTTATAATTGCAAATATAGAAAACATATTCTAGTTAATTATTAAATAAGTGACTTGCCAGTATTCAGAAGAACAAAAGAACAAACTCTGGAGGCTATGTAGCTGGGATAAGTGCTAAAATAATATTCGAAATCACCCTTGAATTTACTCCTGCCAGCTTGTACCACTTCCCAGACACTAAGTGACCCAGCAAGTCCTTCTCATACCTGCTTGCAGTTAGGTGTGGCTCTTGCTGTCATGCTTCTTAAGATGAATTCTGGAAATCCCCTGCTTGTTCATCTAAGTTGTATTTAGATCACAAGATGGACATAACTGATTTGTAGGACCTTCATAATGTGCTAAGCCTTACAACTATGGAAGGCTGATAGAGTAAAAAATTGCTATTATCAGTTTTGATGATAGGAGATGCAGAATTGCCAAGACAAACATTGAAATGCTGAGTGCTGAAAAAGAATAATAGATGCTCTCAATAGGGGTCAAGACAGAAAATACTTCAGCAGGCAACTTGAGAATTAAGGTTCCATTATTAGCTTCCTGTGTGATCCTAATTAAATGACCAGAATGGCCTTAGTGTTCCACTCAACTCCACTAAACTTTGCACAGCATTTTCCCTTACTGCAGGCCCCTGACATCCCTTTTCCTTGAGCATTTACTTTATAAAACTTGCAACTATAAATTATTTATCTGTCCCTTTGAGATGTAATTATTCTTCTAGTTATTTGCCAGTTTCACAACCTAGAAATGTCTTTCTCAAGAACTGAGAGGATCCCTTTGTAATGTAATCATCAAGAACATTAACCTTTTTTCTCCCAGTCTCTGTGGGAGAGTAGGAGCCTAAGCACCAATTAGCAAATACCGATGTCCTGAACACATTGACCAACCTCACCCGTAAACTNAAAAAATAAAAATAGAATTAAGCTTCGAAGAGGTGAATTTCTTTCCAATAGTCTCTCTATTGGATTTTTAGGAAACTGTAACTGCTAAATGGCTGAGTAATCAGAATGATTGCCCATAATTTACAATTTTGAAGCTTGCTTATAAAGTTTTCACTTTAAGCATTTATCTGCCAAGATCCAGCAGTGTGAAAATCTTACTGTCCAATTAAAATATCTTTTGTCCTTTTATGAAAATATTACCAACAAATTGAAAAGCTCATAGACTGGTTAATAAAACGTTGACTATTAAAGTCATTACCCTGCTACTATGTTATTTTCTTAATTAACATAACCATAGGAGTTACCTGTAAAAGCATTATTTAAAAAATGCATTCTAGAAAAGTAAAATAATTATAAAACTAAGTGGATTAGATAAATGAGAAAATAACTTAAAATGGACACCTATAGATTTACTTCCCTTAAGGCTGTACTAGTATTTATAAGGGAAGAGCTATCCAGATTTTTTTTTCTTTCTTAAAAGTAAGTCTTTAACTTCCTTTTGTTGTGGAGGCAGATACTAAGCAGAATAGTGTCCGCTTTATAATTGCAAATATAGAAAACATATTCTAGTTAATTATTAAATAAGTGACTTGCCAGTATTCAGAAGAACAAAAGAACAAACTCTGGAGGCTATGTAGCTGGGATAAGTGCTAAAATAATATTCGAAATCACCCTTGAATTTACTCCTGCCAGCTTGTACCACTTCCCAGACACTAAGTGACCCAGCAAGTCCTTCTCATACCTGCTTGCAGTTAGGTGTGGCTCTTGCTGTCATGCTTCTTAAGATGAATTCTGGAAATCCCCTGCTTGTTCATCTAAGTTGTATTTAGATCACAAGATGGACATAACTGATTTGTAGGACCTTCATAATGTGCTAAGCCTTACAACTATGGAAGGCTGATAGAGTAAAAAATTGCTATTATCAGTTTTGATGATAGGAGATGCAGAATTGCCAAGACAAACATTGAAATGCTGAGTGCTGAAAAGAATAATAGATGCTCTCAATAGGGGTCAAGACAGAAAATACTTCAGCAGGCAACTTGAGAATTAAGGTTCCATTATTAGCTTCCTGTGTGATCCTAATTAAATGACCAGAATGGCCTTAGTGTTCCACTCAACTCCACTAAACTTTGCACAGCATTTTCCCTTACTGCAGGCCCCTGACATCCCTTTTCCTTGAGCATTTACTTTATAAAACTTGCAACTATAAATTATTTATCTGTCCCTTTGAGATGTAATTATTCTTCTAGTTATTTGCCAGTTTCACAACCTAGAAATGTCTTTCTCAAGAACTGAGAGGATCCCTTTGTAATGTAATCATCAAGAACATTAACCTTTTTTCTCCCAGTCTCTGTGGGAGAGTAGGAGCCTAAGCACCAATTAGCAAATACCGATGTCCTGAACACATTGACCAACCTCACCCGTAAACTACTCTATACTTCTCCAGTAGCTCACACCTGCACTTTAAAAAGCCCCTACCTTTTTCTCTGATGGAGCTGAGTTATCTCTCTCTCCATTGCAATAATATTCTTGACCTCTATTGCAATAATATTCTTGACCTCTATTGCAATAGTTTCAAATAAAGCCTTTCTTACCTATTTAACTCTGTCTAGAGCAATTTTTTCTTAGCACAAATGTTTAAAATATGGACAATTCAGTAAATACATAAAGATATAGATAGCCATAATATGGATGATACATGTATATACACCCACATACGCACACACAGGTACTACATAATGTGTGTGTATATAGGTAAGTATATTGTTATAACATTTTGAAAAGATACAGTCATAACTCTCATACAGATATAAAAATAAACCCTGTTAAAATTTGTATCATCAAATGATAAATAAGAACTAGGCATATGTTTTAAGTGGTTAAAAAAAAGTCAAGAAATCACAAATTTATATGAGTAAAAATACTGAAATCAATTACTATGGAGAAAAAACTGACTTTTGGGAATGCCAAGTTAATTAAATCATTAACAGGACAGAATTTACATATCTTATCTTTCAATTACCAACACTTATAAAAAGTTAAACAATTTCTCAAATATTAGGATAAGATTAGAAACCGATAACCTGGAAGGGTACACTATGCTCAAATATTAGGATAAGAATAGAAACCGATAACCTGGAAGGGTGCACTATGACAATACATAATTTTCTATTGAAACATAAGTTTTTTTACAATGCACAATATACAACGTGCTTTTGCACACACACACATATAGGTATTGTAAACCAAAATGTATCTGAGACAAGTCTCATTCAATTTGGAAAGTTTATTTACTGAGGTTAAAAATACACCCATGATACAGCCACAGGAGGTCCTGAGGACATATGCCCAAGGTGATCGGAGCACAGCTTGATTTTATATATTTTAGGGAGACATGAGACATCAATCAATATACATAGCATGGACATTGGCTCAATCCAGAAAGGTGAGAGAACTCAAAGTGGGGAGGGTCTTCAGGAATATTTGGTTACTTCTGTAGCATACAACAATTTTAGAAAATAATCATTACTACTACTGATAACGTATGCTAAGACATATCAGAATAACAGAAATTTCATAAAATTCTGGAATACAAACTAATAACACATTTATGTAAATTTAATACAAACAAAGTTAAAGACTGTTTCATATTTGACAATACCTTTTGTATGATTTTATGATATCAAACAAGCCAAATATGTCTCCTGGACTTTAGGGGACTAATATCAAAAAAGTAATGAGGACTGAAGTTAGAATTTGATTTTGGAAAGTTTGTCAAATATAAAAAGTTTAAAATGCTGGTTATCACAAAATAGGATCACAGGTCATTGGAAGATAAATCATTCATTTATACATAGATTACACAGATTTATACATAGATTTATACATAGATTTACACATAGATTTATACATAGATTACATGACATACATACATACATACATTTATACATAGATTACATGATAACTAAGATTTCAAAAAATAAGGTGAAAACCTTTATTCTTTGACAGAGGGGGCTTAATTTTCCAAACAATAAGTCTTAACAACAAGAGCATGAAGGCAACTGAATGTTTTTCAAAATTTTATTAAAAAATGTATACAATTTTAATCTCAATCATAATGTGTCCAGAATTTATTCCTTCCGGTAGGTTCTTGGTCTCGCTGACTTCAAGAATGAAGCCGCGGACCCTCATGGTGAATGTTACAGCTCTTAAAGATGGTGTGTCCAGAGTTTGCTCCTTCAGGTGTTCAAATGTGTCGGAGTTTCTTCCTTCTGGTGGGTTCATGGTCTCGCTTACTTCAGGAATGAAGCTGCAGACCCTCGCTGTGAGTGTTACAGCTCTTAAACGTAGTGTGCCCCAGAGTGAGCAGCAGCAAGATTTATTGTGGAGCGGAAGAACAAAGCTTCCACAGCATGGAAGGGGACTGAGCAGGTTGCCACTGCTGGCTCGGGTGGTCAGCTTTTATTCCCTTATTTGGCCCTGCCCACATCCTACTGATTGGTCCATTTTACAGAGCGCTGATTGGTCCATTTTACAGAGGACTGACTGGTGCATTTACAAACCTTTAGCTAGACACAGAGCACTGACTGGTGTGTTTGCAATCCTTTAGATAGACCAAAAAGTTCTCCAAGTCCCCACCGGACCCAGAAGCCCAGTCAGCTTCACCCCTCAATCCCCCCTCTAAACAGGACACCCCAACTGCTGTTGGGAATTGGGTGATGACCACTCTAGCTACTTCCTCCTGGATAGGGGCGAAGAAGGGACCTGCAGTTGTAGTGTCCTCCAGAGGGGAACTTTTTAGGCCAATGAAAGGGCCAGCAGGTCGGTCCAGAGGTCCTCGGTAGAAGTTGTTAGTTGAGCTAATTTGGGCTGCCATTTGTAAGACCATCTGTAGCTTGATGGCATCAATCCTAGGGGAAACAAATTTGACAAAGAGGTTAAAAATACAGGACCCTAAGGTGAGTAATAGTAAGATGGCTAACACAGGACCTAGAAAGGGGAGAAGCTATGTTACCTAGCTCCAGAGGTTGGTATAAGAATTTGAAAGGCATTGTCAGATTTCAGAATCCTTTTCCTGTAAAAATGCCAGGGGGCATCTCATACTATCCCTGAGTGGTTAGTGTAAAAACAACACTCTTCCTCTAAGAAGGTGTAGAGTCCTCCTTTCTCAGAAGTGAGGAGGTCTAGGCCTCAGCGGTTTTCGAGAGTCACTGATACCAAAGTCTATTTGGGATTTTAGAGTATGGATAGATTTCATTATTTCTTGAAAACTGTCTGAGAAATCCTTTCAGAGTGTGTGGTAGTAGGAATACGTGTTACACTGTTAACTTTTTTAGCAAACTTTACTTTTGTTGAAAACCTTGTAAGTTTGGAATTTTAATTTTTCTTTTCTATTAATAAAAACTCGTTCAGTCCATATCAACTTAGAATTGGTATAGATGGCGTCTTTCTGATTCTGTAAGTACTTTAAGGTTTGGCTGAGTGCAAACAGCTCGCAAGTTTGAGCAGACCAATTATTAGGCAATTTTCCTAACTCTGCTTCTACAAGACTTTCCTTATCATTTACTAAATACCCATTGTGTCTTTTTCCCTTAATCGCCTGGGAGAAATCATCTATCTTCCTGTCCTGAAGAGAGTTCCTCCTAGGTCTGGTCAGACCTTTGTATGGTAATTAGTTAAGATTTAGATCCACTGTTAGGAAATCTGCTGGGTTAAGGATTTTTGATAGGAAGGCTATGGGCTGTCAGTGGCCTCAGTGCTTTTGGGCTACACCCTTGTCTACACTGACAACAAGGAGGTATTGGAGTGTTATAGGGTTACAGAGAAGGCCTTCAATTATCAATTATACATTTTAACTTTACCCTGGCTTTTAAAGGAATAGGGTACCCTGTTTTTCTTTACTACTTCCATCTCTTTTTCTCTTTGATTTCTTCATCTCTCTCTTTCTGACTCCCTCTTTGTCTTTTCCTCTCTCTCTTTGACTTTCTGTGTCTCTCTTTCTCTCTCTCTGATTCCCTCTTTGTCTCTATCTCTTCCTCTTTCTCTCTTTGACTTTCTGTCTCTCTTTCTCTCTCTCTGACTTCCTCTTTGTCTCTCCCTTCCTCTCTCTCTCTCTAACTTCCTCTTTGTCTCTCTCTTTCTCTCTTTCCTTTCGGCTGGTCTTTCCCTGCCTCTGTCAGCTGCTTATGCTGCTGTTCTCCCCTCTCCTTCCCCTTTTTGATGGCTTTGGCAGTGTAAGACTGCCACCTCCTTGGGTTTTTACACTGCATGCAACAACTCCATGATTTCCTTATGGTATTCAATGGGGGTTCCCCCAGAGGTTTGGAACTCCCTTTCTTTCCATACTGCAGCATGGGCATGTAGGATTAGATAAGCATGCTTACTATCTGTATACACATTTATTCTTTCTCCCTTTCCTAGTTCTAAGCCTTGGGTAAGTGCCACAGATTCTGCTAACTGGGCATTGGTCCCTGGAGGAAGAGGTTTACTTTCAAGTATGGTTACGTCAGTAACTATGACATAGCCTGCCCTTTGCATCCCACTCTGTACAAACGATCCTCCATTGGCATATAGGTTAAGTTCAGGATTAGCCAAGGGGACTTCCCAAGAGATCATCTTGGGTGGCATAAGTCTGGACTGTAATTTGTTGGCAGCCATGCTCAAGTGGCTCCCCATCCTCTGGGAGAAAAATGCCAGAGCTGAGGGCCACACACATATTCACTTGAAGCACTGATCCCTCAAAGAGTAATGCCTGGTATCTAAGCAGGCAGTTGTCTGATACTCATTAACTTCCTTTGGCACCTAGTATGCCGTTTACATCATGAGTAGTCCAGACAGTGAGATCCTTTCCTTGTATCATTTTGATACCCTCTGACACTAAGATAGCCACCACCACAACTACCCATAAACAGTGAGGCCAGCCTTATGCTACTATATCAATTTCCTTACTTAGGTATGCCAGTGGTTGTGGGGTTGTACCATGAGTCTGAGTAAGGACCCCACGAGCTATTACTGCTCTCTCTGTGACATATAAAGAAAAGCTTCATCCTGTGAGAAGGCTTAAGGATGGAACTTGAGTTTGTTCCTTCCAATGCCCAGACTTCAGGGTTGATTCCCTCCTGAAGCAGGGGACAACAAATGGGTAACTTGTTCCCCATATTCATGTGGATAATAGCTCCAGCTTTGGCTAATATATCCCTCCCTAATAAGGGTATGGGACTTTCAGGCATAACAAGAAAGGCATGTGAAAAGAGCAAAGTCTCCCAATTACAACTGAGGAAGTGGGAGAAATACCTGGTTACAGGCTGTCCCAGGATCCCTAGGATGGTAACAGACCTTGAGGACAGGTGTCCAGGACAGGAGATTAACACTGAGACAGCAGTGCCAGTGTCCAGGAGGAAGTCAATTTCCTGGCCCTCAATGGTTGTACATACCCAGGGCTCAATGAGAGTGATGACATCAGCTGGCACTTGCCCTGGGCACCCTCAATCAAGTTGTTGGACCATCTGGTTGGGGGCTTCTGGCCCAGAGAATCATTGCACTCTGAGGCAGTACACCTTCCAGTGATTGCCTCAGCATAGCAGATATGGACAAGGGGGCGACTTGTTTCTCATTAGACAATCTTTTTTAAAGTGTCCTTGTAAACCATACTGATAACAAGCCCTACCCGATGATTTTCCTGCTCCATTTTCTGTCCTCTCTGAACCACCAAGGTTTGTCTGTCTGGGGGCCATGACTAAGGCTGCGGCCTTTCTCTGATCTCACTTTTCTTTTTGGGCCTGTTCCTCTTGGTCCCTATTATAGAAGACTGAGGTTGCCAGGTTTAATAATGCTTCCAGATTTTGTTCAGGGCCCAGGGCCCACTTTTGGAGCTTTCTCCTGATATCTGTGACTGACTGGGTAATAAACTTATCTTTTAGGATCAATTGACCCTCTAGTGAGTTGGGTGATGGAGGAGTATATTTTCTTAAGGCCTCCTATAGCCACTTGAGGAAGGCAGAAGGATTTTCTTCCTTTCCCTGAGTTATGGTGGACATCATTGAATAATTCGTGAGCCTTTTCCTAATTCTCCTTAGTCCTTCTAGAACACAAGTCAACAGATATTTGCAACTTTAGTCCCCATGATCTGAGTAAAGGTCCCAGTGGGGATCCATACTGGGGATGGCTTGCTGACTGGTAGGGAATTTGTCCCTTTCTTTGGCTGTCATTCTATCATTTACTTGGCTAATATACCAAAGCATCTCCAAACTCTTGGGCTGCAGCTAAAGCCACATTCTTTTCAATAGCATGCTATCTAACAATAGCATGACATCTCTCCAAGTGAGATCGATGGTTTGCCCTAGACCCTGTAGGACATCTAGATACCTATGAGGATAATCTGAAAACTTCCCCAAGTCTGCCTTGCCCTGCTTTAAATCAGAGAGGGAGAAGGGGACATATACCCTGGTTGGGACAAATTCCCCTCCCGCTACAGTTTGAAGGGGACATAACCGATAGCCCAGGGGTTTTTGTGGTCCTTTGGAGATTTCTTTGTTTGTTTCCTTCTGGGTGGGGGAGATTGGAGGAGGTTTATTAATATGAAGAGGAGCTATAGGGAGACTAGCATATGGGGATAAACTGAGAGGTCCTCCTCTGGGATGTAAATTGCAAGCTTTGCATAGTTGTGGATTCTCCTTCAATTAAAAGAAAGCTTGGACATAAAGTATTTCACTCCATTTGCCTTCCCTCTTACAGAAAAGGTCAAGCTGCAGGATAGTATTGTAATTTATACTTCCCTCAGGTAGCCATTTTTCCCCATCAGAGAGAGAATATTGCGGCCAAGCTGTAGTGCAGGAAAAAAAGTGAGCCTCCTCTTTTTCCAGGTTTGTGGGTCAAATTGGTCCCAATGACTTAGGATGCATTTCAAAGGTGAGCCTGTTGGTGCCTGAGTGTTTCCCATTGCTTGGTGACAGTCCCTTTGTGGTCACAAAAATGTGTCCAAAATTTATTCCTTCCGGTACGTTCTTGGTCTCGCTTACTTCAAGACTGAAGCCATGGACCCTCACAGTGAGTGTTATAGATCTTAAAGATGGTGTGTCTGGAATTTCTTCCTTCAGATGTTCAGATGTGTCCAGAATTTCTTCCTTCTGGTGGGTTTGTGGTCTTGCTGACTTCAGAAGTGAAGCTGCAGACCTTCGCAGTGAGTGTTACAGCTCTTAAAGGTGGCACGTCCAGAGTTGTTTGCTCCTCCCAGTGGGTTTGTGGTCTTGCTGACTTCAGCAATGAAGCTGCAGACCCTCATGGTGAGTGTTACAGCTCATAAAGGTAGTATGGCTCCAAAGAGTGAGCAGCAGCAAGATTTATTGCGAAGAGCGAAAGACAAAGCTTCCACAGTGTGGAAGGGGACCCAAGTGGGCTGCCACTGCTGGCTTGGATGGCCAACTTTTAGTCCCTTATTTGGCCCCACCCACATCCTGCTGATTGGTCTATTTTACAGAGTGCTGATTAGTGTGTTTACAAACCTTTAGCTAAACACAAAGCGCTGATTGGTGTGTTTACAATCCTTTAGCTAGACAGAAACGGTCTTCAAGTCCCCACCTGACCCAGAATCCCAGCCAGTTTCACCTCTCACTAAGATATAATTTCCATAAGCCTTTGTATAACCTTTGTCCCCTTTTTTAAAGGAGTGGGTTAATGCTTCAAGAAAACATAGTTAATCTGACACAGGGGCCCATATGCTGGTTTTGTATCAGTGTGCCTTCAATATTAATGGTTAATTTATAGAGGAAAGGAACTTACTTTACATTTCTTAATCAGCCCTTACAATCTCACGCACCTACCTTTTCCATGATAGTCCCTGGGCCTTGAAGAGTTGAAGAGTTTTACTTTCTGGCCCTGTGTCACAGTTTGTTTTGATTGGCATCTTTTAACAGCTCTGAAAGTGAGTCTTTAACTTCTGTTAGTATTTAAGATTTAGCAGGCTTAATGTCCTTTTTAGACCCAGGAGTCAAAGCCCTATAACTTAATGGTACAAGGACTTTAAAACACATTCAAAAGTTACATGTGTGTAATAACTGTAATGAAAAAAATATTTTATCTGTTTTTTCTAAAACAGTAATAAATAACATAGGAATTATTTTGTTAAAGT
The DNA here is from genome assembly GCF_001698545.2 of Rhinopithecus bieti. Classification (NCBI taxonomy): domain Eukaryota; kingdom Metazoa; phylum Chordata; class Mammalia; order Primates; family Cercopithecidae; genus Rhinopithecus; species Rhinopithecus bieti. The sequence continues at coordinate 3,175,365 of NW_016804208.1, read as the reverse complement.
ATAAAATCCCCGTTCCTTTAACTCAAAACAAAAAGAAGACCTTTTGGCAGTGCAACTGCTGTTCCCTATGGGGAGTCCATTTAGATACAACTTGCAAGTCAAAACTAAAGAAAAGGGTGCTTGAATTAGTTAGACATGGAATAGAATGTTTCTGGGTCCACAAAGTCAAAATTTTCACATTCATAAGAACAACTTAAAAAAGAGCACAGAATAAATTGTTTGTAAAGAATCACTTTCCTTTAAACCCTTTCAGGTAAAACATTTTAGGCTGTCGCCACAACCAACAGTTAACTAATAGAAACCTAAGGCGGGGGAAAACTTAGAGTAGTTGAAACTGAAGTTGAAGAGGAAGAGTTAACTTCAGGCCCTTTAAAAAGGCAAAGAGAAAAGGTAAAAATAGAGACACAATAAAAGTTGATCTTTGCATTAAAAAAAACACCCATATAATACGACTTGTAATTTTTATTAAGAATGAAGGCAATACCACTAAAACATTTTGTCTTCTAAGTGATTCGTTAGTGGATAAGCTGACAATGTATACAAGGTCAAATCCCAGTCCTCTAGGAAAGGCCTTTATAAATAATTCACTTTAATATAAAACATTTAATATATATTAAAGTTGTTTTTTCATACATTCCTCTTATCATGACTTACAAAGACATTCCTGAGCTGCTTGGATTTTCTGTTTTGCGCATGAAGGCATGCCTTTTTCTTAAACAGCCAGTCATTTTATTCTTGGGCCCCAAAAATTTACCATACAAATTTTTTTTCTCAACATAAAATTATTTTCTTAAATTTTCCTTACCAAAAAATACCCTCTTTATAACTATAATATTAGCCATCTTTCTTATTTTCTAGTTTCTTTTACCTTGTTTTATACATAATCTTTAAATAATAGGCATTTGTTTTTTTTTTGTGACACCAAAACAAAATATTGCATCTCTAGACAGGAGCACACATTATTTTAAGAAAGAATGTTTGCTCTACAATCGGATATAGCTTGTTTAATTGGAAAAATAGCCATTACTGAAATAATACTTATATATATCATTTAACTTTAATATAAATTTAGATTCTAAATGATGACAAATTTGTCTACAAGCCTTTATCCTACTACATGTACCTAATTATTTTAATACTTTACCTAGGTCGTTTATGAAAACTGTGATAGTCATTATTTAAAGTTATTTTCCTGTCAACAGTTTTATAGCCTGTAAATTTCATGTGTTTACCTAAGAACCATAAGATTAAATATATGGTTATTTTACAAAATAATTCAAGATTTAGTTGTTTTATTAAATCAATATTAATTTTAGTTTAACAAATATTACACAAGCAAAATCATTCTGTTTTGACTGGGTTTACAGTTTAATAACTCTTATGCCAAATTTTGACACCTTATAATATTTGGCAGGGACAAGTATGAAATTCTTTGATTAATAAATGCAAACAAATATGTATGCTGACAATTCTTAAGCCACTTCTAATATTAATTTACCAAAAATTTTAAAGCTAGCTTACTCAAACTTTTATTTAAGTCCTATGAACTTGAAAAGCATTTCGGCTAATTATTTAATTTATGAGTACTCTTTAACTTTAAGCCATTGTGGAAACTTGTGGCCAAAAAAAATAACAAAATATGTGTACGTACACAAAACTACACACACACACACACACAAAGATTCTATAGTTTTACTTCAGATTTAGCCATGAGATATTAATACAAACTCATCACTTTGTAAACAACAACAAAAAGAAATGGTTGTTTGCAAACAGTGGATTTTATATTAGTAGAAAAGAAACAGCAGTCTTAAAGCAGGAAGAAAATAAAGCACAGAGATAGAGAACTTAGGAACATACAGTTGCAGGTCAACCTTTGGGATCTGAATTTTCCTTGATGTAATTTGCCCATCAGTTTAAAATCTGCACAAGAGCAGACCTAATATGTAACCAGCTGGAGTATTAGAAAACCTGACATGCCCTTCCATTTATCCAACCACTTGTAAGTAAAGACACCATAAAACCAAATGAAATAACAGATTGGGGTTATTATTCTTTGTCTTTCTACATTCTTAGATGATTTATTTCACACATATTTTCTTAAAAGGAGAAACTGAGCTGTGGCCTAGGGTTTAGTGTAGCAGATTAAAGTGTACTGGTTGTAAGCAGGACTCCATAATATGTCAATACTGAGTCATTTCCACCCTCTTACATGTCTCCATTTCTCTCTCTGGAGTGATTAGCTCCTGTATGTGCTTCCTAAATGAGCCCTTTTAAACTAATTTTGTGGGGAGTTCCCTGTAGGGCCTCTGCATGTTGTCAGAGGTCAACATCCCAGACACTTCCACTTCACTTCCTGTCACCCAGCGGTGCCTTTCAGCTGGGAGGAGCAAAATGCCCTTTCTTTTTGGAGACAAGGAAACTCAGTCTCTTATTTATCCATGAAAATGAGAGTTCAGTTCCACAAACAAATGCAGACAAGCCAATCGAGATTACTTTTTTGGGGGTGGGGAAGCAATGGGGAAGACTCCTTGGAATGCACTCTAACCTAGAGTTAGGATCCCACACAACAGCTCCCAAGGAGTTGGCAGGAAAAAAAAAAAAAAAAAACTACAGCTAAACACACAGATTCTCCATTGCTAGGGAAAAGAAAACAGTTAAAACCACTCCCTGTAAACTGTCCTAAGCCACCTTTAATTTTGTAGCTCTCATCCATCATTATACATGCCAAAGCCAAATTCTCTCACAGTGCAAAGTAATCTCTGATCTCTCCAAATGCCTGTAGAAGTCAGGTAATGCAATACAGTGGAGCAGAGCTTTAGCTCTGAGAAGAATCTGCCTGAGATTCTTGAAACACCACAAAGAAAACAGAATACTCTAAAACGGGGTGAGTGGGACTGTTGTTTCAAATTCTTTGAGGGGTTTGAGTCATTAGAAGCCCTTGCTAGATGTTTTCTTGGTACTGAAGATGGTGAAGGGAAGGAAGAATAGGGTGTAAGAAATGTAAGACAGGAAGCAAACACAAGTTTGCTGTTTTCAAGGCCAGACTTCCTTACTCTGTTTGTCTTCCTGTCCTGGTAAACAACTTCCCTGCCAGTCCTTATCTATAGATCCCACATTCCACATCTGCTACCCACTCTGTAAATTACCCCTCCCATCACAATGGCCTTTCCCACTGACACTGTCCTTCTTGCCAGTGTAACTGCATTCCTGCAATTCTCAAGTTAACCAACCAGGTTCAGCTTAGATTGTGCAGTTCAACTGCAGCCAATGGAGGTAGGATGGAGTAGCAGGGATGAGCTGCATTAGGGATAAAAACCCCTTCCCTCCTTTGCTCGGGGTGCTCTTGTGGTGACCAGACCTACAAGAAGCATGCTTCTGCAGAAATAAGTTTGCCTTGCTGAGAAATACTTTGTTCAAGTGTTCACTCTCTTTGTGATTCCAAGCTTTTATTTCCATGAATTCTGGTGGCCCGTATGGGGATCACATTCTCCTTTGAGAAAGGGTCTTTGGTCACCTCTTGGGAGGAGATGTGTCCCACTGCCCCACTGCGGTAGACTCAAAGACTGGAGATTGAGACCTACCCATTGTGATAAATAAATCCAGGTTCTTTGCAAGGCAGAGAGAAAAAAAACTTACAATACCATGGCGACCAGGTACTCTGCACAGAGCAAGGCAAGAAATGTCGCAGTGGTGACAAATTATTTCCTTGGTGGTCAGGAGGTTTTGGAGGTTGAACATGCATGAATAGTAACAAGCACTAATGCTGTGTGGAGTGAGTGAGTCCAATCTGTGGTTCCATGGCCACCTCATACAGCTTATGGCGGCCCTCTTGTAGGGATCCTGATGTGAGGTTTATGCTGTCTTGCTGAAGCTGAGAGAGACCTGAAACATTCCCATGAGGGAAGAGGCCAGAGAAGATGAAGTGAAAGGAGAAGGGTGCAAGGAGCCTCGAGCAGGCGGGGCTAAACCTCCAGGAAAGGCAAGGCAAGAAATCTCTAATATGAGGGATTGAGCCTCAGCAAGCCTCCAGAGAAGGGAAAGCAAGAAATCTCTATACAAAGGATTGAGCCTAACCAGTACCCAACATGGGAAGTAACCCAAGTAAGATGGAGAGTAAAAAGGATAGTGATAACAACAATGATATTTCCCCTGATAGTCCCCTAGGTCTCATGTTAAAATATTAGAAAGTTAATGAAAGGACTAAACATAAGAAAAAACAACAGATGATAAAATATTGTGGTTTCATTTAGACTCAGGGACCCATCTTTAAACCCTCAATTTTCTGGCTGAAGTTTGGGTCAAAAGAGGATGTAATGTGTCAGCTTGTAATTCAATATGTAAATGATAAAAGTCAGGAACTAGATTATGTTCTTTGTTGGAAACAGGAACCTGTCCTCCTTTTTCCCTTAAAGACAAGTGAGAAAGAGCCCAATTTAGCACCTCAAAATGAAAAGTCAGACAAGCTAGTTCCCATGCCTAAAGAACCCATGCATGGGATCCCCTAGACCATTTTCCTCTACTCAGTACCCTCAATCCTTCCACTCAGGCAGCTGCTGCCACCCCAGATCCCACCCCAGATCCTTCAGGGCTGTTCACGTTGTTTCTCCTCCTTACACCCCTGACTCTTGGGAATTTCTGTCCCATGAGTCTGTTCCCTACCAGCTTAATTGTTCCTCTCTAAAGGGACTCCAACGTGAGGTAGAGAAATGAACAAAAGACATTCAGAACTCCCCTTTCCCCCTCACACCTAAGGAGTCAACCCCAACTCTCTTCCCCTTGAAGGCAGTGCCACAAGGAGGGGAAGACATTGACTTCATGAATGCTCCCGTCACCAGTTCAGAGGTTTGAAATTTAATAAAGGAACTCAAGCCTCTGTTAGATGACCCTTATGGAGTGGCAGATCAAATTCATCAATTTTTAGGACCTCAGTTATACACTTGGGTCAAATTAATGTCCATATTATGCATTCTCTTGCTGGGGGAAGAAAAGGGTATGATCTGTAGGGCTGCTATGGTGGTTTGGGAACATGAACACCCTCCCATTTATAACTTTCCCACAGCTGATCAAAACTTTCCTGCTGAAGATGCCTGGTGGGGTAATAACAATGCAGTTTACTGGGAAAACATGCAGGACCTATACGAAATGATAATAAAAGATTCAGGAATCAGTAACTAGAATTCAAAATCTCTCTAAAGCATTTGATATACAACAACAACAACAACAAAAAAAAAAAAAAAAAAAAAAAAAAAAAAAAAAAAAAAAAGAAGGGCCCATGAAATTCCTAGACAGACTAAAAGAGCAAATGAGAAAATATGCAGGTCTGAATCTAGAAGATCCCCTAGGGCGGGGAATGTTAAAGCTCCATTTTGTCCCAAAAAGTTGGCCTGACATTTCAAAAAATTTACAAAAAATAGAAGATTATGAAGACTTTCTCCTAAGTGAACTTCTCAGAGAAGCTCAAAAAGTATATGTGAGGAGAAGTGATGCAAAGCAAAAATGAAAAAAGCAAAACTCATGTTATTCACTGTTTGGCAGGTGGCCCTAAACCTGTATGCTTCTAAACAAAACCAGGGGTCAGGAACTATAAATGGTCTTGATCCCTGTTTAAACGACCCAAACCTCCAACTAGAGGACCCAGGCCCTCCTTTACCAGGCCCTCTAAAGAGTATGAGGGAGCAAAGTCAAAGAATCCCAGAACTGAGTGGGAGGAAGAGCAGTATAGATGCTTCAAATATGGAAGGACAGGTCAGTTCAAGAGAGAATGCTCTGAATCGGAAAGGTAAAAATAAGCACTTCCACATATGACTTTCGAGGAAGAGTGTGGGGAAGGGGTCAGGGGATCTGTCTCTTTTATCTTGAGTCCCACCAAGAGCCACTGATAAATTTAGAGGTGGGACCTAAATATGAGCTCATCACCTTTTTAGTAGATTCAGGAGTTGCCCGCTCTTCTGTTTTCCTCCAGTTAGTGTTGCCTGCTCTTCGGAAGAAACTTTTGTCTCTAGGATAAAAGGAGAAGTATTTAAAGCAAAAATTTTAGAAAACACAGAAGTTAGATACCAGGATTGATCAACTCATATTCAGTTTTTGTCAAACCCTGAAGCAGGGACTAATGTATTAGGGAGGGATTTAATGTTAAAGTTAGGCACAGGCCTACAATTTAACCCAAAAGGATTCCTCACCTCATTAAACCTACTCACCACCACAGATGAAAAACACATTAATCCTAATGTCTGGTCCAGAGAAGGAAACCAAGGGAAACTCAAGTCTCTACAATCCACATCAAGCCAAAAACCCCTGGGGAAGTAGTAGGGAGGAAACAATACCCCATTCCTCTGGAAGGCAGGATAGGGTTAAAACCTATAATTAAAAGTCTCATTAAGGACAGGCTCCTTGAACCCTGTATGTCTCCTTATAACACCCCAATACTGACTGTCAAGAAATCAAACAGGTCATATTGACTGGTGTAAGACCTCAGAGCCATGAACCAAATAGCCCAGACCACCCACCACATTGTCCACAACTCTTACACCATTCTCAGCAAACTTCCGAATAATCATCAATGGTTTACTGTAATAGATTTAAAGGATTCTTTCTGGGCATGTCCCCTGGCTAAAGACAGCCAAGACATATTTGTTTTGAGTGAGAGGATCCCCATTCAGAGTGGAAACAACATTATTGATGGATGGTCTTATCCCAAGGGTTCATGGATTCACCCAATCTTTTTTGTCAAATTTTACAAGCTAGAAAAGTTTCTGTTTCAAAACAATTATACCTGCTTCAGTATGTGGACAATATTCTCATATCTGGTGAAGATATAGAGAAAGTAGCTGGCTTCTCTACACATATTCTTAACCATGTGAAGTTCAAGGGGTTATGGGTCTCAAAGGAAAAGCTTCAGTATGTGGAGCCTGAAGTTAAATATTTAGGCCACTGGACAAGTGCAAGCAAGCAAAGAATAGGGCCTGAATGAGTTGAATGAATCGTGTCCTTAGCCTTGCCTCAAACTAAGCAAGAACCCGTAAAATTTTAGAGTTAGTTGGATACTGCTGCTTATGGATTGACTCATATGCACAAAACAGTAAACTTTTACACCAAAAACTTGCCCAGGGGAAACCTGACCATCTCCTGTGGACTTCTGAGGAAGTCGATCAGGTTGAAGAGCTGAAAGAAAGGCTCATAACTGCCCCTGTCTTAGCATTTACCTTCCCTAGAAAAGCCATTTCACCTTTTTGTCAATGTGAATAATGGGGTAGCTCTAGGAGTGCTCACTAAAGAGCATGGAGGCCGCTGGAAAGCTGTAAACTCCCTATCAAAAGTTTTAGACCCAGTAACCTTTGGATGGCCCAAATGTATCCAATCCATTGCAGCCACCACAGTGTTAACTGAAGAAAGCAGAAAATTAACCTTTGGAGGAAAATTAGCAGAAAGAACACCTCACCAAGTTAGAACTATCTTAAACCAAAAATCAGGGAAATGGCTCACTGACTCAAGGATCTTAAAGTACAAGGCTATTCTGTTAGAGAAGGATGATTTAACATTAACCTCTGATAATTCACTCAGCCCAGCAGGTTTCTTAACAGGGAATCCAAACCTAAAAAGGCAGCATAAATGTTTACATTTAACTGACTGTCACACAAAAGTTAGGCCCTATTTAGGAGAGAGCCCTTTCAAAACAGGGTGGAACTTGTTTATGATGGCTCTTCCCAGGTAATTGAAAGAAAGAGACATATGGGTATTCAGTAATTGATGGAGAAACCCTCAAAGAGATAGAATCGGGAAGATTGCCTAACAATTGTTCTGCTCAAACTTGTGAACTGCTTGCACTCAGCCAAGCTTTAAAATACTTGCAAAACCAGGAAGGAACTATCTATACTGATTCTAAGTATGTCTTTGGGGTAGCTCATACCTTTGGGAAAATTTGGACTGAACAAGGTCTCATTAATAGTAAAGGCCAGGACCCTGTCCACAAAGAATTAGTCACCCGAGTGTTAAATAGCTTCCAGTTGCCAGAAGAAATATCTATTGTAGATGTCCCAGGACACAAAAACGTCCTTTCTTTTGAAAGTTGGGGAAATAACCTTGCAGATCAAATAGCCAAACAAGCTGGCACCTTCAGAATCATGGACCATCACTCCAGGGCTCACCCCCACCAAATTAACCCTAACAGGGCTTAATAATCACATGTTTATTTTCCCTTTTCTTTCCATCAGAAGGTCATCTTGCCATCAATGTGACTCTGACTAATCATCCTTTAACCCTTCAGTTCGACACTTGTTCAGTCATCCTGTGTGGAGATGAGCAAGCTCAAAGGAAGCTGTCTCATGTAGATAAGTATCTATGTCCATACTGTAAAGAGACAATCAAGTATAAGTATAGAGCCTTAAAAAGTCCCTGTAGTGACTGGGCAGATGTTTTCTGAACCACTTAGTATAGAGGGTGGACAGCCAGGCCCCCGTTTACAAATAAGTTGCGGGGACTGAAACAGAAACTCCAACTAATTTGTGACCCCACCCCACCAAATTGTAAGCCATTGCAGTGTAACCCCTTATTGCTAATTATAGATAATTCCCCCAAAATGGCTCAAGAACCCTCCATATTCAAATGGTATGGGTTAGAAGCAGATGTTACAGGAGGGGATCCCATAGGAAACTTCTCTCTGAGGTTATCTAAACCACTGGTTAGCAATAATAAAGAAATCCAGACCCAGATTCTGGGAAATGTGTGGAACCCAATGCTCTCCCCGAGTATAGTGCACTCAGCATCCTCCTCCCATCTCCAGAGCGACCCAACCAAATTAACAGTTGTGGAGGTAAGGGATTTAAAGCAGACTATGGCTTCAGAGACAGGATATCAAGATGCAAATGCCTAGCTGGAATGGATTAAATATTCCATCCACACTTTGAACAAAAGCAAATGTTATGCTTATGTGCACCACAGACCAGAGGCCCAGATTATCCCTTTTCCACTTGGATCATCTTCCAACCAACCAGGCATGAGCTATATGATAGCTCTCTTCCAAAACTCCACAGCCTGGGGTGACAAATCATGCCAAGCTCTTTCTCTGCCATTCTGTGAAGTTCGATACCCCGTAGGTCAGCCCCCAAGGGCCATCCAACTTCTGTCTCTCAATGCCAATATTACTTCATATCTCTTGTGAGAGGGAGAATACTTGGCACTCCTTGGAGCCTTAACAGGATGTAGTGAGTTTAAGACCCTCCCAGAGCTTACCCATCAGTCTTCCCTTAGTCATCATCAAGCGGATGTATGGTGGTATTGTGGTGAACCATTACTGGACACTCTGTTGAGTAACTGGAGTGAAACCTGTGCTCTAATTCAATTGGCCATCCCTTTCATTCTGCCATTTCATCAACCAGAAAAGAGAGAAACCAAACACCATAGAACAAGAGAGGCCCTTCATGGGTACTTTGACTTCCATATTTACATAGATGCTATTGGAGTCCCACAAGGAGTGCCAGATGAATTTAAGGTCCAAAATCAGATAGCTGTGGGATTTGAGTCCAGTTCTTCTGGTGGTTAACTATAAATAAGAATGTGAGTTGGATAAATTACATTTATTACAACCAACAACAATTTGTTAATTATAAGAGATATTATTAAAGGGATAACAAAACCATCAGGATCCACCAGCCAAATGGCCTGGGAAAATAGAATAGCATTAGACACGATACTAGTGAAAGAGGGTAGAGATTGTGTCATGATTGGAATCCAGTTCTATACTTTTATCCCTAATAATATTGCTCCCTGTGAGACCATAACAAAAGCACTACAAGGTTTTACTGCCTTATTGAATGAGCTAGCCAAAAATTCTGGACCAAACCATCCCTTCATGAATTTAATAGGAAAATGGTTTGGCAAATGGAAGGGACTTATGTACTCAATCCTCACCTCTCTTGCCATCGGAATAGGGTTGCTTATTCTTGTAGGATACTGTGTCATACCCTGTGCCCGACGATTAATACAAAGGCTTATTGAAACAGCTTGCACCAAAACCTCCCTCAATCCTCCTCCTCCTTATTCAAATGAGCTTTTTCTTTTAGAAGACCAACTAGAACAACAGAGCCAAATTATGTTAAAAAGGTTTGAAGAAGAAGTACTATAAAAATTAAAGGGGGGAATCATTAAATGCAGTGAGAATTTCTTCTTCAAAGATTTAGCTTGTTTAAGTTTCCTTGTCCTTTGGTCCTTGCTTTCAAGGCCAAACTTTCTTACTCTCTATGTCCCCCTGCCGTAGTAAACAACTTTCCTGCCAATCCTTATCTATAAAGCCCACATTCCACATCTGCTATCCACTCTGTAAATTACCCCTTCCATTGCAATGGCCCTTCCTGCCAAAACTGTCCTTCTTGCCAGTGTAACCGCATTCTTACACTTTTCAAGTTAGCCAACAGGTTTCAGCTTAGATTGTGCCGTCCAGCTCCAGCCAATGGAGGCAGGACACAGTAGCAGGGACAAGCTATGTTAGGGATAAAAACTCTTTCCCTCCTTTGTTTGGGGTGCTCTCGGGGTGACCAGACCTGTGAGAAGCACCCTTCCACAGAAGTAAATTTGCCTTGCTGAGAAATCCTTTGTTCAAGTGTTTGCTCTCTTTGCAATTCCGAGCTTTTATTTGCAACATCAGAGATTCTCTGAAGGCAGGGTAGCTCCCACCCCCACCCAATTGTCCTATTGATTTGAACTATAAAGATAGTTCAAGCTGGTACCAAACACCAAACAGAGATTTGTCAAAGGTCAGGGCCACTTCCATTCAGAGTTGCTTTGTGGTCACCAATATGTAAACCAAAAATTATCTGAGACAAGTCTCAATCAATTTTGAAAGTATATTATGCCAAGGTTAAGAATGTGCTCCTGATACAACCTCAGGCAGTCCTGATGACCTGTGTCCAAGGTGAGGGGGACACAACTTGGTTTTATACATTTTAGGGAGATATGAGACATCAATCAATATATGTAAGATATACATTGGTTCAATCTGGAAAGATGGGACACTAAAAGTGGGGAGGGAGCTTCCAGGTTATGGGTAGATAAGAGACAAACAGTAACAGTGTTTTGGGTTTCCAATTAAAGTTTTAATGAATACACAATTTACCGGAATAAGGAATAGTCACTTATGCCTTAGAAACACTAGGGCAAGTGAAGCAATCATATATGCATTTGTCTCACATGAGCAGAGGGATGACTTTGAATTCTGTCTATTCTTTGTCCACAAGGACTTTCCTGTGGGTGAATTGTGAGGGAGGTATATAGCCTTTTGTTTTAAATCTCTGTAGCTATCTTATTTAGGAATAGAATGGGAGGTAAGTTTGCTGGAGACAGTTCTCAGCTTGACCTTTCCCTTTGGCTTAGCGATTTGGGAGGTCCTGAGATTTATTTTTCTTTCACAGTATTAAGAATGGTATATGAAAAATTTTATCATAAAGTACTGAAAAATAATAATTTGGTTAGGAGCCACTCATTAGTGGCCCATGTAAAGGAAATAGACACTCATTAATTATCAATGGAAACTTAAAATATTTCAACATCATTGGAAAGAAATTTGGCAGTATTTGATAATATTTTAAAATTATATAACTCTTGAGATAATAAGCTTAATTTTATAAATTTATTTTACACAAATATAGGTACATATAAGCAAATATGTGTGTGTATGCACACATAAAAGAACACTTACTCTCACTTTTAAAATAATAGTGAAAGGTAGAGACAATATACACGTTCATCAGGATGATTGAGGCTAAATCAATTGTGGTACAGCTATACAATGAAACACTTTGTGAATGATTAAAATATGTGGCAGATCTATATCTAATTAATAGAATGACCTTCAAAATATAATCTTAAGTGAGAAAAATACGGTTCATGTAATTTAAGTGGTTATAAAGAAATCTATTATTTTCTATGTGTGTACAGTAAGTTTCTCATTCCATGTAGGCAGCATTGGTGTCACTACAACTTGTAAATGTTTATTTTACATAGATTTCTCCAGGATTATGTTTTGAGAAATCTCCTGGTAAGGTTGTGTACATTTTTGCTTCTAGCCATTGTGTTGCTCAGTTTTTTCTGTTGCTGTTTTTGTTGTTGTTTTATGGAACTGAGTAGAACAGTAGAATAACATATTTCTTTGAAGAAAGATAAGCTTCTGAGTTTAGTAGCAAATAATATAATGCTCTTTTGGTTTTGCCTTCCTAGCTTGCAGTAAAGACCCTCTGAAGAATCATCTGAAAGGGCATTTGAAAGTCCGTAAATAAATGTACAAAATATTAAGATAAATTATATTGTCAACAAAGTATTAAAGAATGTGTTCTCAACTGAGTATGTGACTGCTGTGATATTCATGGCCAACTCTGACCCAAGAGGATGAATGTAGTGCATTTCTAATTAGATGTTCTTGCATGGGAGAGAAGAATCATAATTTTAATCCCTGATATATAGCATTTTAGTATGCTGACCTTTTAGTAAAGGTGTATGCTTGATTAGAAAACATTTGAAACACACTTGCCATTGGAAGACAGAGTTGTAAATGCTAAAAGCAATGAAATGAGCCCCCAACTCAATATAGACTCTCCAAAGGTCAAAAAGAAGCAGCCCATGTATTTAACTGCCCAAGTATATGAGGCATTCATCCCAGTACAAGGCAGTTTCATGATAAAACCATTAAGAAAAGCAATGGCACTACATCAAGCCAGTTTTAGTCTGTATTAATAATATTTGTATATACACATATTGACATTTTAGTAATAAAAATTTCAAATTTAGAAGCTATAATTTTTTCTTTGGCATCACATGATAGCAATTTTTATTCTAACGTTGATCAGATTAAGAAGGCTGCCAGTGAAGTAGAACAGGCTCATCAGCAAGAAAACGATTCCTAATGACTTTCTAAAATAAAAACTTCCTTCACTAAAATTTGTTGTTGTTTTGCTTTTCTGAAGGAATTAATGGATTATGTTCTGCTCCATTGAATTTTTAAACTTCCTAATATTTTCTTTTTTTTTTTATTATGCTTTAAGTCTAGGGTACATGTGCATAACGTGCAGGTTTGTTACATATGTATACTTATGCCATGTTGGTGTGCTGCACCCATCAACTCGTCAGCACCCATCAATTCATCATTTATATCATGTATAACTCCCCAATGCAATCCCTCCCTCCTCCCCCCTCCCCATGATAGGCCCCAGTGTGTGATGTTCCCCTTCCCGAGTCCAAGTGATCTCATTGTTCAGTTCCCACCTATGAGTGAGAACATGCGGTGTTTGGTTTTCTCTTCTTGTGATAGTTTGCTAAGAATGATGGTTTCCAGCTGCATCCATGTCCCTACAAAGGACGCAAACTCATCCTTTTTTATGGCTGCATAGTATTCCATGGTGTATATGTGCCACATTTTCTTAATCCAGTCTGTCACAGATGGACATTTGGGTTGATTCCAAGTCTTTGCTATTGTGAATAGTGCTGCAATAAACACACGTGTGCATGTGTCTTTGTAGTAGAATAATTTATAATCCTTTGGGTGTATACCCAGTAGTGGGATGGCTGGGTCATATGGTACATCTAGCAATTCCTCAAGGATCTAGAACTAGATGTACCTAATATTTTCTTTAAGCCACTGTCTGCAAAGGCCACCTTTAGAATTGTTGCATCAGCACAAATGAGTAAGTTTGAAAAACAAAATAATAAAGCAAAGCAAAACTGGTGACTTGAAAAATAAGATTTCAAAGAAAACAGAAAGGGAAATAATTTCAAGTTTGGACTTTCAGTGTTTTATATTTTATGTTCTTAAATAATATATCAGGGCCCACTAAGACATTTCTTGGTACATAGAGGGAACTCATTAAATTTCTGAAATATTTTATTTACTTCAGTTTTGTAAAGCAAGAAAAGATAATAGGATTTTTAACAAGTATTAAGTATTACTGTAAAATAGAGATGAGATGTAAATTCCTAAAATCCTGAGAATTGCTATTTGAACTATTTAAATAATGATTTGTCAGGTTTGTTACCCTCATAGTAATTCAAATTGAATATGTAGCCTGATTGTTTCAACTCATATTCACCATTTCATCATAATATTACACAAAAATTATAAAAAGCCCTTCACATTCACAAATATTTTGATATTTCAATATATGTTGCGTAAATACTCTGCAGATACTGTAGGTTTCTTAGGTAGTGATAACTATCCTCAAGATTTAATTCACTCTTTGGCGTTCATTGAGTATACTGTTCTATTTTTCTTATTCATACCTTCAACCTACATGCAGGGCAATGGGGTTTATGTGAGATGGATGTTCCTTTGTAATTTCTAAGCAGTATGCTCATTTTCTAACATTTATAAGACATACTCTTAATATTTTTCAGGCCTCATTGCTTACCACTAATGAGAACTGGAGATCACAATCTAATACAAGAAAGAGTGAGAAGACTAGTGGTAACAAATTAAAATACCATGAGATATCTTCTGTGAAAAAAAAAAAAATCACGAATTGTGTACATTTGTGAAACAAAATAAATAAATAATTACCAACATTAGAGGATCTTTAAAGGATCTAAACAATAACAACATTGAATAGTGAAACTGAACAAGAAGCTACTGAGGAAGAGAAAGTAAGGCTATTATTCCTATGTTAAAACAAGTAAGCAGAGAAAATGAAGAAAAGAGAAAAGGAGTAAATGACTTTCATTAGTCAGAAAAGCAATTTAGTAACTGAGGCAATCATTTCACAATGGTACTAGGCCAAGAAGTTCAAAGCATCATTTTCTCTCTGTGCAAAATCCAAACTTTCTGACTACTAAAGTGTAAACGATGTAACAATAGTATAGTCAGCTATACAAAGGAGGACTAAGTATGTTCTGAGATAAGGGTAAGGAAAGGGCTCACTGTTGGAAATAAATGGTCCAGGAGTGATCTCACTCAGAAAAAGAAAACTATTGTGCTTAATTGTAGCTGTAGAAATTGCTGGAGTTGTTTTAGGTTTACAGAAAAATCTGCACACACATATAAAGATCCTAACCCCCTCCTCACTCTTTGCCGGTGTGTCAGTCCACACATTGTTTAGTAATCAAGATTGCTCAGTCTTTGCTTTTACGATGAATCTGACCTAATCATAAAACCAGTGAGTAATTATAAGAGGGAGTTTGGGCATTGTTAACAAATAATTTGAATTATTAACCACTCTCTAGAAATCAAGATAGAAACACAATATTTCTGGAACCTAATTGAGAACATGAAAGAGCCAGGGAGCAAGTGGGTTGGGATAGCTTGGTATGAGGGCAAGATCCTGGATATATGAAGGCTGATTAAGCATTTGATATTTAGGAACATTGAATTAATACATTGAACTATAATTTTGATTCCCAGTGCAATGGTAAAAGAAAAAAAAATGTGTCTTTCAGTCTCTCTTGTATGCCCTAAACATGAATAATAAGGTCCTAATTATTCTTTAGTTATTTTCTTTTATTTAGACATATTAACTTAAAACTCAGTACTTGTCTTTTTAAAGGTAAAGTTTTAAGTCACTTCTTCTCCAAACTATTGTTTTTGCTGAATGTGTGTATTTTGTGGTTGTCCACAGAGTGTGAGAGCAATCTCTACCTCATCCTAAATTAAACTTCATGTTAAGACTGATGGCATCATACATTCACCAATAAGGTGTGAAAGAATTTCTTACTCATGTATTGAGGATTTCTAAGGACAGGCAGGTAGTCACCCAAGCTGATCTGAAGTGGCTTGATTGAAGGGAGTGACAAGTGTCTGGTTCTAATTGTTAATGGGGGAGGGACAGAGTGAAGGTTCACTAGGCCAAAGTTTGCATGGTTTGAACTTCCTCCCTAGCTCAAGGGAGGGAGGAAGAGGGCAAGCAGGCATTTTTGTCTGTTTGTTCATATGCAGGGCAAGAGGACAAGAGGGAAGAGTGGGGCTGAAAAGGGCCAGCATTCAAATTTCAAAATTGAGTTAGCCTAAAAGGAAAACCAAAAGAGAATGTAATTTTATTTGGAGACAGAAACATCAGAAATTAAATAAAAAGTCAAACTCTATACTCCAGTTTTCTGTTTTAGTCATGAGGCCTAATAGAAACTTTCCTCTATGAAATGAGGCTTTTCTCATGATTCACTTGAGATGTACCTACTCACCCTCAACATTCACTGCAAATGACAAAGGTTTTCTATTTTTAGAAGACCTACCTTGAGTCTCCAGATGGAGTTAAATTTTTCTCCTCTGTGTTTCCCTAGGGATTTATTTATATTTCTATTATAACATATCCCATTGTGTGTATTTATTGGTTGCATTGTCAAAATGTGTTTACCCTGCTTTCCAGAATTTTGGATGAAAGCCTGAAGCTTAGAAAAGTGTGTTTGTAAGGACTCTGTGTTGGATGTCTCCCATCTGCTCCCCTTCTCCATCTTTCTTCATTCTCCTCTCTATTCCATGTGAAACATATTAGATTATCTTCCCCTCTGGCTCTTGTTTCATTTTAGCCAGTGGGGGACACTAACAGATTCAGAGGAAATAGAGTGAGGTTAGGTGATTTATTCCTCTGGCTCCATCTCTACAGTTCACCTCGGAATGACTACAGCCTTCATGGGAAGTTCACAACCTTCCTCAAGGGAGCCACTCTATTCACTTTCTTTTCTAGTTTCTAATAGGGCCTCCTTCCTCTTGTTTGTCAGATTTCTCAGGTTCTGGTTGGTTTATGAGCCTAGGATCGTAAATTATCTTTTATGATTTTTGTCACCTTTGTCAGTAGTCTTATTATTAAACTCTTCCTGAAATATCATGAGTGCCATTAACTTGTTGGAGATATGATTTATAGATACTCTAAGATTTTTGAAAAGTCCTAGACATACTTATGCAGAAATTACCAGGGGATGAACTGAAACTGGAAACTTTTATCTTTATCTTACCATCAAACTTCTTAAAAGGAAACCAGAAATTCAGGAAGTTCATTGATAACTTTTAAGCATAGAGAACACTTTGACTTATTCCTTCTCCTTCCAAAAAGGTAGATAAATAGGTTGTCAGTAGTAGGAAAAGCCTGGCAGTATAGTGTCACGTTACAGAATTGTTGGGTTACAAATATTATAGAACTATCTCCACATAGTTTCTTCAATGAAGTGTGGCATATTTGTTGTCTATTGCTGTCATAACACATTGCCACAAACATAATTGCTTGAGGCAATATACATTTATTATTTTATAGTTTTGGAGGTGAGAAATCTGAATTGAGTCATATAGGGCTAAAATCATAGTGTCTTAGAGCTGCTTTTCTTCAGGATGCTCTAGGGAAGAATCTCTTCCTTGTCTTTTTCTAAGAAAAGAGGCTGGAACATTCATTGGCTCATGTCCACATCACTGTGACGTTTGTTTCCAACTCCTTTTTCACTGACCCTTCTGCTTTCTTATTTTAAGGACCCTGTGATAACACTGGACCTAGCAAGATAATCCACTCATTTCAAGATTATTTATTTAATCACATCTGCTAAGTCCCTTCTTCATATAAAGTAGCACATTTACAGGGTCTGAGAATTAGGGCATGTATATCTCTGCAGAGGGTACATTTTCAGTCTATCACATGTAATGAGAGACTTTTGGGGAAAGAGGGATATGTGTACCTTGGAAATTGAAACATTGTGAAAATAGACTCTGATTCACGATTACCAAGTGAAAAATTTGGAAACTAAAGGAAAAGTGTTGCAGCTGGCAAAAATACGATAAAGAGATTAATTGTCATTTAAATAAATTGCATTTTCATCGTTTGAGCAGAACTAGACTATGTGGTCTTCTCTGGAATAAGTGAACTCCTAGGAAGTAGATAGCTTGAGTCATTGTGGAGGGACTCAATTTAGAAAGGTCTTTCTAGGTGGAGAAACCTCAGCAGTAAGTAGTTGTGTGTGGCATACCACCAAGAGCATACTTTGAGACTAAGCATAATATCACAAGATCAGTAGGAGAGGATCATATCTCTTGTCAGAGAATAATGCAGTATGTCACTGCAGAGAGTCCCTAACGTAACCAACCACAAATGCAGTGGAGAAAACATGTGAATGTCTACAACAATAGCAGGCATGATGACCCGGGAAATATCATACAAAGAGATCATTAAAGCAGCACCAAGTGAATAAGATGATCTTAGCTCCTTTTCTTCTGCCCTTTACCAACCATGACCCTTAAATAACAGGGAGAGGAGAGGAGATAAAAAAGGAACATTAAATAATTGGCCAAGCTTCTCTTTGCTGCACATGATTCCTGAATCACAGGAAATAACTAGATGAGGAAGGGAGAAATCATTGGCATTATGTGATATTCTACTTTGTATTATACTGGACTGCACTTTTACTAAGTAAACACAGATTTTTCCAATTATAGAAATTACCTAATATATGCTCAGGAAAGGGATAAAAAATCAGAGAGAATATTTAAGAGCAGTGAATTTAAAATACATACCAATTTATTTTAAACATTTTCTAATCAGCCCATTAAAAAAAGGAGGAGAAAAAAAAAAAAAAAAAACTGGACTAAGTTAGGCAGTCTTTCTCTTTTTCAACTTTATAGATTCTAAATCCAGAAAGCAGAATTTTTTTCCTACTCATCTGACATCTGATAAGGCTGGGCCTCTGAATCCCTCTCTTCATCTTTCTACCCACGAAAGGAAGTCTACAAATTAATGCACCAAGTTATGCTGGAATCCATGAATTATAAAGAAAAAAATATTTTCCTGTAAATACTCTTTTCTGACAAATGTGAAACACTTTAAAAATCTCTAAAGGATTGAAAGAATATTCCTCATTATTCTCATGTGCAGCCTAGAAAATTGTTTTTGTGTTTGTAGGGCATCAAAGTGGAATAAAGTTAACAAAAGCAGCAACAAAAAAACAATAACACAAACACATGAAACAACAAATCCAGCAAACAAGCAAGAAATAAAAAATTATTTAAAGTTGGTGAGATGATAAAGGAATAAAAATATGAAAATAAAGGAAAACCAGAAGTATGTCATTCATATTAACTCCATGAACCTTAGAGTAGAAAAGAAAAACTACATTTTCCGTCACTTTCTAGAAATCCAGTGTGTTTATTATCTGCAAATACAGTATAGTAGGCACTGAATAGACATTTTCAGAATATATGGAAATTTTCATCACTAAGATAACATTTCATGGGTCTGTGTCTTGCATTCTATGGTTATCTACCACTTAATTTCCTAAAATATGATTGGTTTACTAGCATATTTACTTTGAAAAACTTTCAAAACAAAATTTAGTTTTTTGTTTTTCTTGTTTTGTTTTGTTTGTTTTTTAGAGACAGAGTCTTGCACTGTCACTCAGGCTGGAGTACAGTGGTGTGATCTTGGAACTGCAACCTCTGCCTCCCGGGTTCAAGCAATTACCCTGCCTCAGACTCCCAAGTTCCTGGAATTACAGGTATGCACCACCACACTCAGCTAATTTTTTTATTTTTAGTAGAGATGGGTTTTCTCCATGTTGGCCAGGCTGGTCTCGAACCCCTGACCTTGTGATTCACCAGCCTCAGCCTACCAAAGTGCTGGGCTTACAGGTATGAGCCACCACGCCCTGCCCAAAATTTAGTTTCAGTTAAAGCAAGGCATATAGCCACCATATCGGAATTCTACAAGAATGAAAAGAACTTTTTTCTTAATCTGTGTAAACGTTATTAATAAATATATAACTACAGAATAATTTAAACTTATCATAATTATTTGGATTAATATATTTTTGAATTTATTTACAATTTTTTATGTTAGCCTGCTTTTCCTATATAGAGTCCCCATATATGAGTATAATAATAAGATATAGGCAGTTATCGTGAACCAGTAGCTACTATTTCTCCATTTATCCTCAGATGTTAAATAACATAAAATTATCATTATACCTAGTTGCTGGTTTTTATTAAATTGAATTGATATTTTTGTTTTGAAAAACCATGTATATAATAGATCCCTATATTCAGTGATGTGGATGTAATTATCCTAAGGTATTTTTGAAGGGCTACACCATTACTTTATCAAAAGATTATTTTAGATGTTTTTCAAATTAATGTTATGAATGGATTGTTTCAACTATAGAAAATATCTTTTTTATATTTCACCCTTAGTGTAGGAAGTGTAGAAAATGAAATATGCAACTTGTTTATAGCCATCGATTTATAAATCTAGTCCACTTATTAGAGTCCTGATATTGCTGGAGGGCCTTTATAAAAGTTCCTGTGTATTAGGTCTGCATTAAATTGTAGCAGTTAATGTGTAATTACTTTAGGTTTTCTAATTCATTGGTTTAAGGTAGAAACTTCACAACAGTTGTGTAAACTTTTGGCAAACACAAGGGCAAGGGCCCATGGTAGTAATAAACTTATTCATTTTGGAGATTTTGCTGACCGTGTCCTTGTTCACTTTGAATTTCCATTTCTGCTAGGATTCATAGATAGATTAAATATTTGAATGTGAAAGATTCGTTTATCATTAAAACTACTTAACACATCTGTTGACAAAAAGGGTTAAATTCTGTAAAATATTTGAAGAGATTTATTCTAGGCCAACTATGAGTGACCATGGCCTGTGACCTAGCCCTCAGGAGGTCCTGAGAATGTGTGCCCAAGGTGGTTGGGGTACATCTTGGTTTTGTATATTTAAGGAAGTCACGAGACATCAATTACGTACATTTAAGAAATACATTGGTTTGGTTTAGAATTGCGGGACAACTCAAAGTGGGGGCTTTCAGGCTGTAGGTAAATTTAAACATTTTCTGGTTGACAATTGGTTGAGTTTGTCTAAAGACCTTGACTCGATAGAAAGTAATGTTCAGGCTAAAGCTAATGAATTGTGGAAACCAAGCTTTATTGTGCAGAGGAAGCTGTTAGCTGACTTTAGAGAGAGCATGTTGTAAATTGTTTTTTTTTTTTTACTGGACTTAAAAGGGTGCCTGGCTCTTGGTTGATTATCTCCTAGATCTGGGAAGGAAGGAAAGAAAACAAAGGGAGAAGAGATTCTCTATAGAATGTGGATTTTTCCCATAAGACACTTTGCAGGGCTATGGCAAGGAAATATATTTTGGGGTAAAACATTCTGATTTTCTTCCTTGTTATGGCAGAGTTAGATTGGAAAGTAAGTCACAATAGGGTTAAACAAAACCCATCTGATGAGAATTTGTAGGGTATGACTCCTCAGACCTCCTAGATAGGAATTTGGGCAAGACTAAAAACCAGAGCTTAGTCCCCACATTCATAAATTGTATTATTTCCTTCCCAATGTACCCACATCATAATTTTATAGAATTTAAAATTAAAAATAGAAAAGAACCCATAGGAAATTTGTTGGAAAATCCTAAGGTTCATTAACAAATTGAAACCCCTATCTTTAATCTCAGAAATGAGTGATGAAATAAAGCAGGAAATACACATGCCTCACCTGAAGTGATCGATTTTGGAGATAAATTACCTAATTTGGCCAAGTCTTTTAATTTCATGGAAAAGATAAGTTACCTTGAAAAGTGCCTTGCCCTATTTCCGAAAGAAAGCACACTTTATTCTTCTAGCCATAACATGACGCTCACATCTGACAACAATTAAGAGAAATGGCAGAACTTAGCCTCCTGAACTGCAGCAACCACAAGAGAGCAAAGAATTGGAGAAATAACTATGAAATGATTGAGTACAAATGAACCATTGTATGAAATAATTCAGATAAGTATTTCAAGTCCAGTATAAGAAATAATGTTTTCGGGGAACGTTACTTTGACTAGTAATTATGTAACTTGTAACTATGGTGCCAACTGACTGACTTTTCAGATTTTGTGAGTAATTTTAACTTAGAAATATATTGTTGGGAAACCACACAGTTTTTAGTTAGTCAATTAGAAATAATCAGGAGGTTCTTCTAATAGAATTGCAACTTATCATGTTTTTTCTCAGTATTTTTGATTCAAGTAACATCTGTTATAGGCTAGGCAAGCATTATCAGTGTAAATTTTTCTCAGCCTATTTTTTAACTCTAGAGAACTAATACTGCCAAAGATTTCTCAGAATATATATCAGCAATTCCCTTACATGACTCCTGGGTCACTGAGAAATTGCTAACATTTAGTGAACTTTACACAATTAGCTCTGTCCTTTGGGTTTTCAAACACATTTCCCTTATCTTTACACTGTGTATGGGAAAGGAAAATTTACAGTGGAGATGTAGTCTTACAGCCTTCTTCATTAAAGTCTCCCATGACACTTTACAATCATTAAAAGTTATAATTAGCACTGAAGTACATTCAACTCCTGAAAGGATCATTTTTTAAACTAATAACTTTTTTCAACATCTGTATTTTAAAATCTCAAAACAGTTTGAAGTGCTCCCGACTTCAACATCTAATGACTTCCTAAGCATAGAGGAAAGAAACCAAAGTGTTTTTAAATGCTCTGAAACATATTTCCGGATACCCTCTAGACTTGCTCATTGAAAACAGTCAACTGTTTATCTAATTGAAATAGGGTTTCTTTAATTGTTTTTAAAAAGTGTTACATAAAAAGATGAGTAAGGAGACTGTGGTAAGAGTTATGAATTTTACTCCATATCTTAATCACGTTACTAATTAAAGTTAGGCCTTTATACTAATCTCCTCTTTTATGTATTTTAGGAGTTTAGCTTTAAATGGTAGAACTGTTGCTTGCGAAAATGAAGCATATACACAATATCGTCTCCCCAGCATCATCCAGCTGTGGGTATATATGTGACACAACTCAAGCCAATGTCATTCTCCAGAACTCTGAAAGATCTAACATTTTACAATACTTGCAAGTCAACAAATATGCCTGCAACAGTTTCATGAATGCTAGCAGAAGAGACATCAAACTGTTCTTTTCTGCATCAAAGAACAGTTATTAGTCACAGCAACAGCAGTAGCCAGAGTATCATCATTTTCTTGTGCTGGTTCCTTGTCAAGGCAAAGCTGGCAGGTTTGGCCAATAAAGACAGGACAAGACCTTTTTAAATTAACATTGCTTATTATGTAGGTAGATAGCGAAAAGCAAGAAAAACAAAGGTGCCTGCTCTCCATGTAATTTATCTTATAGAATGGCACAGAAACAAAACGGGGCAGATGACATGACAATATAACATGAGTGTTGGGCCTCTGTCACTGAAGAGATGAGGCCATGCTGTAGCTAAGCAATCTTAGAGCTTTCAGCTGTACCCTGAAGAGGTGAAGCCAACAGACTCATATATGTTCAGAAACCAGGGGACTGTGAAAAAATGCCTCATGACAATCTCCCAGGATAATAGGAAGGCAGGTAGAAAACTTCTGTTGTAACTTCTATGCACAAGTTTTCCATGATCTCATGTTCCAGAAGAATCACAGGACATTCAAGACCTACATCAGCCACAGTTAAGACTTGCCTATGTAGCGCATGCAGTGATGGTACAAGGTTGCAAGGGTGCCATAGTGGAGTCAATTATCCCAGCTCTCCAGACCTCAATTTCCACAGTCAATACAGTGAAACTCAGATGAATCCTGAACAAACATTAGGTTGCATTTCAGAAAAGGACCTTGAGTTAAGGAAACCTTTCTATGGTGTGCTCCAGCAAAGATGTCCACCCTTCATATGGTTTAGATGTTTGTCCCCTCCAAATCTCATGTTGAAACGTGATTCCCGATGTTGGATATGGGAGGTATTGGATCATGGGGCCAGATCCTTCATGCATGGTTTAGTATTACTCCCTTGGTGATGAGTGCGTTCTCAGTTAGTTTACGGGAGATCTGGTTGTTTAAAAGTCTGGGGCCGAGCCCCCTTCATTCTCTTGTTCCCATTCTGACTATAGGACATGCTGTTTCCCTGTCACCTTCTGCCATGATTATAAGCTTCCTGAGGCCTCACCGTGCATGCATGTGCACATGAATGAGCTTGAGAGAGAGACAGGGACTGAGACAGAAAAGAGAAAGGAGACAGTATTTGCTTAAGTAAAGATAAGCCAAATACTCTGTTGCTTGCATTTGAAAACACACCTAATCAAAACAGCTTGAAATCAGAAGGAAATGTATATGTTGATTCCTTGATACTTCATACTTTCACAAATCTAACTTATTGAATGGAGCTGGGTTTCCTTTTGATGTTGTTAGTCCTAAATTAATATTACTGCCCCCCGTTTATTCCAATATATTCAAATTCTCACTAGGCTGTTTCTACTGCCATAGCATTTGAGATGACATTATCTCATTGGCATAGTGTTAAGATTAAACTAAAACAAATATAACTATATCTCCTGAGTACCATATACATGATTAATAAATTTAAGTTGGGCTTATAGCGAAATGCACCTGCGAATCTCCTGTGAAGATAATGGTGTTAAAAACTTCCTTTAGGACCAGGCATGTCATACCTGTAATTCTTTTTTTTTTTTTTTTTTTTTGAGACAGAGTCTCGCTCTGTCGCCCGGGCTGGAATGCAGTGGCCGGATCTCAGCTCACTGCAAGCTCCGCCTCCCGGGTTTATGCCATTCTCCTGCCTCAGCCTCTGCAGTAGCTGGGACTATAGGCACCCGCCACCTCGCCTGGCTAGATTTTTGTATTTTTTTAGTAGAGACGGGGTTTCACCGTGTTAGCCAGGATGGTCTCGATCTCCTGACCTCGTGATCCGCCTGTCTCGGCCTCCCAAAGTGCTGGGATTACAGGCTTGAGCCACCGCGCCCGGCCCATGCCTGTAATTCTAACACTTTGGGAGGCCAAGGCAGGTGGATCACTTAAGGTCAGGAGTTTGAGACCAGCCTGGCCAACATGGTGAAACCCCATCTCTACTAAAAATACAAAAATTAGCTGTGTGTGTGGGCGCATGCCTATAATCCTAGCTCCTCTAGAGACTAAGGCACATAATTGCTTGAAGCTGGGAAGTGGGGGTTGCCGTGAGCCGAGATTGCACCACTGCACTACAGCCTGAGTGACAAATGAGACTCTGTCTTAAAAGAAAACAAACAAACAAACAAAAAAACAAAGAAAACTTCCTTTATTCAGTATCTGCTTCAAAAAAGTTACTAATTTCTAAGTGCACCATTAAAATTAGAGGTTTAACAATTTTTTTCTATATTTTATGTTCCTGAATCATATTTTGTAATAATATATATTATGAATTTTTAAAAAATTGCTGAATTGTTATGGAGCCAAATAGAACAGCATTAATTTAGTTGCCTTTTATTTTAGCAGCACATAAATTTACTTAGTTAATTTGTTTACAGAGTCTCAGTGAAAATTTGATGTTTTAACTTATTCACAAACTAGGTAATATTTGTTATTTTTGGTTTTATTTGTCATCTTTATTGTGTTTCTCATTCCACAGCATTATTTTAGGTAAACATATGTTTACCTGCAGGGGGAAAAAACAGGAACTGCTTTTAAGACCAAGAGAACATTTGGCCATTAGATGGAGTAACATATTTTTGAAATTTTGTCCACTTTTAGATTCAATTTGGTAATATTGTTTTGGATTTTCAAATCTGTGTTCATTGAAGATACTCCTATGAAGATTTTCTTTTGTGTAATGTGTGTTTGGCTTTGTTCAGGGCAATACTGGCCTCATAGAATGAACTGGGAAGTATGCATTCTGTTTGTAATTTTTCAAAAAGATTGTAGAGAATTGATGTAATTTCTCCCTTAAATGATTGGTAGATATATCTTAAGAAATATTAAAAGCTGTAGAAATATATTAAATCATTTGTGATAAGCATATAGAAAAAGTAGAGAAAAGATTAAGTCATTGTAGCCCTGAGTGGTTATGTTAACGAGCTATAAATAAGTTAAGCGTGATTATGATAATATAATATTAATTATAATAAGATAGAAGATGCTATTATTCTAGTACACCAATCAGGAAGAACAAAATAAGAATTTTTCCACAAAGTACTGATGTGGAAATAAGAATTCTAAGTGTGAGGGAGAGAGCAAATGTTACCAGCAACTGGCCTGAGTTATAGCCAAATGGTAACATTGTGGCTTAAAGGAATTTGCACTTAGTGATTTTATATGTTTCTTCAACTGCAGCCCTAGTTATCACAATAGTCCTATCAAGTCGTAGAAACTTAAGTCCCCATGTTTCACAGATGATAGTAAAGGTGCCTGACGAGGAAGAGAGCTAATGAGTTTGAGTTTCTTTCCCTTCAGCCCCCTGCTGCTTTCATGACACCATGACATTTCCCTGGAGAGAGAACTCCCTAGAAAGGTATGAGGTGATAGCATTTAGGAACCTTCTGCTGATTTGTGATAAGCTCATTCCAGTGACTTAGCCTTAATACTAAGCTTATCCTAGTATTAATCATTAAAAGGTTGGATGAGGTCAGGCAAGGTGACTCACGCCTATAATCCCAGCACTTTGGGAGGCCGAGGTAGGCGGATAACGTGAGGTTGGGAGTTTGAGACCAGCCTGACCAACGTGGAGAAACCCTATCTCTACTAAAAATACAAAATTAGCTGGGCATGGTGGCACATGCTTGTAATCCCAGCTACTCAGGGGGCTGAGGCAGGAGAATCGCTTGAACTTGGGACACAGATGGTGCAGTGAGCCAACATTATGCCATTGCACTCCAGCCTGGGCAACAAGAGTGAAACTCCATCTGAAAAAAAAAAAAAAAAAAAAAAAAAAAAAAAAGTTGGATGAATGGATAAATGGATGGACAGAATACTATCACAAAAAGGAGGTTTTCAAGACTGTCAAAAAAGTTGGATCTGTCTATCATTTTCTGTCATTGCTGTGGCCATTAAACTTGATCCTAAATATCTTAAGTTTGAGTCAGAGAGAAAGGGCAATCCAATTAAAGTCAGTTCTCTAAGATGCTGTGATCCTACACACTATGGCTTTGGATCTCCCTGTATAAATGAGGTTGCAGCTCGGGTTGGATGGAGGTATTCCCACTTCATAAGCATGAGAACCCTGCCAGTACTTACATGAGGGTGCCTGAACATTAATTTCTCAGGTTTGGGAAAGGTGTATTACCTTCACTTCTGCAGTGCTTTAATGAAGGACCATTCAGAGCTATGTAGATGGTGGTAATGGCCTTGGAAGGTGATTCACTGAAAAATGAAGTATGTATATATTGCATCTGAAATACATGAAAAACAATAACTATTTTCTATAACTGATTTGAGCTTCTGCAAGAGCCCCCACCATATTCTTAACATATATCAGAAAAAAATTGGGAAAGCAATTGAAAAAGGCAAAAATGATTATGTCTGTTTGTATACCTGCAGGTTATCTCTGCCTTTTACTGCCGTTGACCATTTTTAAGACTTCAAAAGTTGTAGAGTGCAGATGGTAATGGAAATGTTTTGTGTTTATGAAAATACAAATAGTGAATTAGCCATGAGTAGTGACACCTGCCTGTAGTTCCAGTTACTTAGAAAGTTGAGGCAGGAGAATCACTTGAGCCCAGGAGCTTGAGACTACAGTGATTTATAACTACACCACTGCACTCCAGCTTTGGTGGCACAGGGAGATTTCAACTCAGTAAAATACATTAAAAAATACAAATTGTGCCTGGTAAAGATATATTTGAATATTGTTCTGTGGATATAGACCAATGTTTTGTAAATTCATTTCATTCCTGACAGCATGTAAATGTCTATTTTAGAAAATTCTTTGAATTAGTTGTAACACCTTACTAGTGATGTCACTAATTGATAAATTGATACAATCTTGGAAAATGAGAAAAATATTTTGAGCAGTTAAAATCATTTCGGCCTCGTGCTTTCTTTCATGAAGCATTATCAGTTATTGATTTATCTTTTTTAATAAATATAGGCTGATTTAGAGTATTTATCCTTGTGTAATTCTGACAGTTCATATCTTTTAATATATTTATCCATTTCACCTAAGTTATCAGATTTATGGGCATAGATTTGGGCATAGTATTGCTTTATCCTTTAATACCTATGAGGCCATAATAATTACCCTTCCTTTTTTTCTGATATTGGTGATTTGTATCTTCCATTTTTTTCTCACTTAGCCTGGCTAGAAGTTTATCAATTTTACCGATCTTTTCATAGATGAGATTGTGACTTCCATTTTATGAAATTCTCAACTTTTGATTTTTTAAAATATTTTTTCTATTATTTCTATTGTTTTCTCTATTGTTTTCATGTCATTGCTTTCTGCTCTGTTTCTCTTTTTCTCCTGTTTTCTCTGATCTATATTCTTATTTTTCTAGTTCCCTAATGGGGAAGGTTTGGTTTTTTTTTATTTAGATCTTTCCTTTTTTCTTGTATATACATTTGATATGGTTTGGCTGTGTCCCCCACCAAATCTTATCTTGGATTGTAACTCCCACAATCCCCATGTGTCATGGGAGGAACCCAAAGGGAAGTGATTAAATCATGTGGGCAAGTCTTTCCCATGCTGTTTTCATGATAATAAATAAGCCTCATGAGATCTGATGGTTTTAAAAAGAGGGGTTTCCCTACACAAGTTTTCTTTTTTTGCTGCCATCATCCACTTAAGAT
Organism: Rhinopithecus bieti; assembly: GCF_001698545.2. NCBI lineage: Eukaryota > Metazoa > Chordata > Mammalia > Primates > Cercopithecidae > Rhinopithecus > Rhinopithecus bieti. The sequence continues at coordinate 3,146,871 of NW_016804208.1, read as the reverse complement.
GTGACTTACTCCTCCTTGCCTTCTGCCATGATTGTGAGGCCTCCCCAGTCATGTGGAACTGTAAGTCCCATTAAACCTCTTTCTTTTGTAAATTTCCGAGTCTCCCGAGTAGCTGGGATTACAGGCCCACACCACCATCCCGAGCAAATTTTTGTATTTTTAGTAGAGACAGGGATTTGCTATATTGGCCGGGCTGGTCTCAAACTCCTGACCTCAGGTGATCCACCCACCTTGGCCTCCCAAAGTGCTGGGATTGCAGGCGTGAGCCACCACGCCCGGCCAGATCTGATGGTTGTAAAAAGAGGAATTCCCCTGCACAGCTTCTCTCTTTTTGCCTTCCGCCATCCACTTAAGATATGATTAAGTGAGGCCATGATCGTGAGGATACCATGATTGTGAGGCCTCCCCAGCCATAAGGAACTGTAAGTCCCATTAAACTTCTTTCTTTTGTAAATTTCCCAGTTTCAGGTATGAATTTATCAGCAGCATGAAAACTAACTAATACAACCTTCAATGTCATGAATATCTTTCTAGGAACTATTTCACTATGTCTCACAAATTTTGGTCAGTTGCACCTTCATTTTCATTTAATTCCAGATATTTAAAAACAATTTCTTTTGAGACATTTTCTTTGGCCCAAGTATTATTTAGAAATGTGACTTCATTTTCTCTTCCAGCTATGACCATATTAGTGTCTTTCATTTTCAGCAAAATTATTGTCATCTCTATTTGCTTCTTCTAAGTGTCCAATTTGTATTTTCTCCCAAATTAGTCAAACTGGTAAATTATCTCTGTCACATTAAAGCCTTAATATAATGAGTTCCATGAAGGAATACAAAGAAAGCAGACACAGGCTTTAAAATAACTATTTTTTTATATAGTTTTTTGTTTTTTTTCTGAGGCAGGTTCTCACACTGTAGTCTAGACTGGAGTGGGGTAGCACAAACATGATTTGCTGCAACCTGGACCTCCCAGCCTCAAGTGATCTTCCTACCTCAGCATCCCAAAGAACTGGGACCACAGGCATGAGGCACCATGTCTGGCTCTTTTTCTTTTTTATTTTTTGTAGAGACAGGGTCTCATCATGTTGCGCAGGCTGGTCTGAAACTGCTGGGCTGAAGTGATCTGCCCACCTTGGCCTCCCAAAGTGTTGGGATTATAGTCATGAGCCACTGCATCCAGTCTATTTTCAAAATTAAAAAAATACTGATTTTGGCATAAAACTCTTAAGTATTTTAAAACAAGTAAATGAAATTATACAGTTGCAAGTTTATTAAAATTACAAAACTAGTGGGTTGCATTAATAGCAAATTAAATAACGCTATATAAAAAACTTAGTATATTTGAAAAATGGCTCTGAAGAAAAAAATCCCCAATTACACAGACAAAGAAAAATGGATACACATACACACACAAAGAAAATATGGAAAAGAGCATCAAAGACCCATTGATAAAGTGGTAAGGTCTAACTGACATGTAGTTTGAGTTCCAGGTGGAGAAGAGAGAGAGAATAAAGCAGAAACCATATTCAAAGAGGATAATGGCTGAAAGTTTCCAAAAAGAGAAAAAACCTTTCAGACACAGAAACTAGAAACTCTAACAACCTCAAACAGGATGAATACAAATAAACTGCACCCAAGAATGTTACATGACATTGCTGAAAACAAAACAAAAAGACAAAAATCTGAAAGAAAGGGATCCAGTGGGTGGGTGTTCTGGAGACACCTGCAAAGGAACATCAATAAATTGAGAATTGGCTTCTCAATGGAAATAATGGAAACCAGAGTATTATAAAATTATATTCAGAAGGTTTAAATAAAATAACTTTCAAGATAACATCAAGCCTGAAGAAAGTCATTTTCAGGCAAACGAAAATGGGGAAAATTTACATACCTGCTGTAAAAGTAAGGTAAAAGAATATTCTTCATTCATACGGAAACATAACCTGGAAGGCAGTTTGAATATAAAAGCCAATGAACAGTGAAGAGTTTTATATAGTGGTAAGTTTAACAAAATATTGACTATATAAGGCAATAATGAAAGTCTCTATGAAGTTTCAAAAATATAGGTAATTACAATGCATAATAATCACATGTAAGTAAGAAAAAAGAGTGCATGGTGTTTTAAAGTCTCCTAAGTTTCCTGGTTATTGGGGAAGTAGTAAAAAGCACTATTTTAAATTCAAATTTAATCGAAATTGGAGTAACCATTAAAAGAAGAGTAGGCCGGGCACGGTGGCTCACGCCTGTAATCCCAGCACTTTGGGAGGCCGAGACGGGCGGATCACAAGGTCAGGAGATCGAGACCATGGTGAAACCCCGTCTCTACTAAAATACAAAAAATTAGCCGGGCGCGGTGGCGGGCGCCTGTAGTCCCAGCTACTCAGGAGGCTGAGGCAGGAGAATGGCGTGAACCCGGGAGGCGGAGCTTGCAGTGAGCCGAGATCGCGCCACTGCACTCCAGCCTGGGCGACAGAGCGAGACTCCGTCTCAAAAAAAAAAAAAAAAAGAAG
>NW_016804208.1:3070890-3143033 GCF_001698545.2 Rhinopithecus bieti | reverse complement strand
AAAAAAAAAAAAAAAAGAAGAGTGAAAGGTTACATAAACGAAAGCAAAGAAGACAATGGGAAGCAATAGTTAAAATAAAAAGAAGCTGGGTAAAGAAAGGTAAAAGTCACAAGGCAAGTTAAATACATAAAAATTAAATAGTAAGATAGCATATTTAAACTAATACCAAAATATATTGAGTAAAGCAACTAAAGGAATCAGAGCATATTATTTCAGGAGACCTTCCTACTAAAGAAAAATATTCATTTAATCAAAAGATGAATGAGGAAACATCAATAAAAAGACACTAAAAATCATCATATATAGTATACATATAATATTATATATGTAAACATATACTGTATATATTTATATGTAATTTTAAGACTAAGCCAAAAGTGAGAAAGTAAATATGAATTATTTAGACTCTGACAAAGTAGTTATAACATCAAAAAGAGGCAGAGAGAGAGAGAAGAAAAAGTAAATTAAGCTCCTTGGCATCACTAGAAAACAAAGAAACATTCAAAACCAAAAAATAGAAAAATCACAAACAAACAGTGGAAGCCTGTGTAAGGAAAAGTAGATTTAAGTATCAAACAACGTAAGTATAAAAGTAACCATTATGACAGAAATAGTAAACATTTCAAATACCAAAATACATTTACCATTTTTTTCTATTATTTTGTGAAAGGATTCAAGTTATATAGTAAAAAATATATGGTAAATATAACACACAGTATTTCTTACATAAAATAGTATAAGAGCTAAAATAAGCAACATTTTATCAATAAATGTAAATTGGGTTAACTCATCTTTCAAAAGAAGAAAATATTTCAAAATGGCTCACAAAGCAACATACAATTCTACATTCAACATAAAAATACACTAAAACAAAATATTATAAATGGATACACATTTTTAAGTGGTCAAAATATATCAGACAAATATTGAAAATGTCATAACTAATAAGGCGAGTTAACATTAAAGATAAAGTGGTATATTTTATAATGCTAATAACCACAATTCACAATGAAAATATTAAGTTTTTGATAGATGTGCACTAAAAAATCCAGCAGTCACCTTCAAAGAACAGAGACTACAGTATACTGTAGAAAGAAGAAAGATAAAAACTGCCCAGAAACTTTCTCTTCAGGACTCAAAGACTTTTCCCTCAGCTGCTGGAAGTGTTACCAGTTGCCAATTTCCAGCTGTTTCCTTCTCTTATATTGTCTTGGCTAAAAAGAGTTGACTCTCCCAAGGACAAGCCCCCTTTTTGGTGACTGTATCCACAGACCAATCAATGTGAAAGGATAACTGTCTGCCCTTCTCCTAGTAACATGAAACCACGCTGTAGGGTCATCTCAGGTTTAATGTTCCCCTTAGGTGTGCTGGCTGAAGCCTTTGTGAAGACTACATCACCGCCCAATTACTTCCTGTGGATGATTCTGACTCTTTCCATTTCTTCAATACGTATTGATCCTGAGAGCACTTCTTGATAAACTGCCAGCACACTATTTTTGTTTCAGATCTAATGGATACAATATTGAATAAAGATGAAGAGCAACTAAGTAGTAATCGATAAGGAAGTTTTTTTGATATATCCACTTTTGGACTCTGATACAAGAAAATACACCTACTTTTGACATGCTCATGAAAGAGTCTTTTATTTAAAATTCAGAAGTAATTTAAAACTTCAATAATACATTCTGCAATCTAAAATAAGCATAAATATAAATAAAACTGAAATGCAGAAAAGGCAATAGCCAAAATAAGGCCTGGAACAAAATATTTTTCACTGATATCACAGACAAAGCTTTAAAATCCTCACCATATAGAACACTCTGAAAAGTAGAGAGAGAGAAAAAACAGAATAAACTGACAACAAAAAAGGACAAAGTGCAGTGAATGGGGAAAAATGGAAAATAGTCCCCGTGGAAATGAATTATGTGTAACTCAGCAACTATAAAATCAACACCTAAAACTACATAGTGATATCAAAGTATCTCTTATCAAATTGACAAACTCCAAAAGACTGGCAATACACTCTGTTGGCTGGGTTGTAGAAAAACAGGAATTTACATATGTTGTGAAGGCTTGCAAAATATTACCTCTATGGAGTGGACTTTGATTCACTTCTATGAATACAAAACAACATAATGCACAAGTGTATGGTTGTGCATTCATACTACGATTCATAACAGCAATGATTGGAGACAGAGTCTCACTCTGTCGCCCAGGCTGAAGTGCAGTGATGCGATCTTAGCTCACTACAACCTCCCTCCTCCTGGGTTCAAGCAATTCTCCTGCCTCAGCCTCCTGAGTATCTGGGACTACAGGCGCACGCCACTGTGGCTGGCTAATGTTTTGTATCTTAGTAGAGAACAGGGTTTCACTATGTTGCCCAGGCTGGTCTTCAACTTCTGAGTTCATGCAATCCACCCGCCTTGGCCTCCCAAAGAGCTAGGATTATAGGCGTGAGCCACCATACCCAGCCTTCCTTCCTCTTCCTTTCTCCTCCTTTCTCTCTTTCTCTCTTTCTCTTTCTCTTTCTCTCTTTTTCTTTTCTTTCTTTCTTTTTCTTAATTTCCTTCCTTTGTCTGTCTCTCTCTCTCTCTCTCTCTCTCTCTCTCTCTCTCTCTCTCCTTTCTTTATTTTTTGAGACAGCATCTTACCCTGTCATGCAGGGCAGTGGTGTGGTGGTGTGATCTCTCCTCATTGAAACCTCCATCTCTGAGGCTCAAGTGATTCTCCTGCCTCAGACTAAGTAGTAACTGGGACTACAGGCATGCACCACCATGACTGGCTATTTTTTTTTTCTTTTTTCTGTAGAGACAGAGTTTTGCCATGTTGCCTAGGCTGGTCTCAAACCACTGGGTTCAAGTGATCCATCTGCTTTGGCCTCCTACAGTGCTGGAATTACAGGCATAAGCCACAGCGTTTGGCCTATAGATTTATTTCTAAGGTATATTGTGAAGTTAAAAAAGAAAGTTACAGAAGTATTTTTAGTTTATTACAATTGTGTAAAATAGAAGGGGCAATAAGAAAAATATGTATTCTCAGTTCCCACACTATGAGTGAGATCACTTGGACTCGGGAAGGGGAACATCACGCACTGGGGCCTATCATGGGGAGGGGGAGGGAGAGGGAGGGAGCATTGGGGAGTTATACATGATATAAATGAATGAATTGATGGGTGCTGACGAGTTTGGGTGCAGCACACCAACATGGCATAAGTATACAATGTAACAAACCTGAAACGTTATGCACATGTACCTAAACTTAAAGTATAATAAAAAAAAAAAAAAAGAGCATTTGTGCTTCAGAGAAGGAGCTCAAAATATCAACAGGAATTTGGAAGAAAGTTGAATTACGGACCCTCATGGACTTTAAGATGTTCAGTGACAACTTCAGTAGAGAAAGTAACTAACAGATGTGAATGAAAATAGCAAGGAGCTATAATATTAGAAGTGAAGCTGAAGGTTGAGTAAATTGCTACAATCTCATTACAAAACTTAAATGATGAGGAATTGCTTTTCTTATGGATGAGCAAAGAAAGTGGTTTCTTGAGATGAATTACTGCCCCGAAGATGCCTGTGAACACTGCTAAAATGACAAACAAAGGATTTAGCATTCTATAATAAATTAGTTGACAATCAGGCCAGCAGGTTTAAAGAGGACCTGACTCCAATTCTGAAAGAAGTTCTACTGTGGGTAAAATGCCTATCAAACAGCATCGCAATACTACAGAGAAATCCTTCATGAAAGTAAGAGCCAGACTGATGCAGCAAAATTCATTGTAGTCTTACTTTTTTAAAATTGCCCACAGGCACTCCAACCTTCAACAAATACCACCTTGATCAGTATATAATATATATATCCAGTATTATATATAATTATATATATTATATATTATATATATATTATTATATTTTACTAATGAAATCCCAACCTTCATATATGTGTATATTATATTGGTGTGTGTATATATATGTGTATGTGTGTGTGTATATATATAATATATGAGACGGAGTCCATCTCACTGTGTTGCCCAGGCTGGAGTGCAGTGCCGATCCTCAGCTGACCTGCAACCTCACCTCCCGGGTTCAAGAGATTCTCATGTCTCAGGCAGCTCCTAAGTAGCTTGGGACAACAGGCATAGCCACCACACTGGGCTAATTTTTGCATTTTTTAGTAGAGATAGGTCCCTCACCCATGTTGGGCCCAGGCTGGTCTTGAACTCCTGACCTCCAGGTGATCTGCCCGCCTCTGTCTCCCAGGGTGGCCTGGGATTACAGCTTGAGCACAGCGCGCTTGGCCCTCTCTTTATTTTTTGAGAATGGGGTCTTGCCCTCTGCCACTCAGCTGAAGTGTAGCAATGATTCCTAATCCTGATGCACCCTCCACTCTTGGTAAGTCTTGGGTTCAAGCAATTCCTCTCTACTCTTGGCTCCCTGAGTTGCCTGGTATTTTATATTCTGAGCCATCTGTGTTAGCCAGCAATTAAGTATGTTTAAAATTAATGTCATGTATATTTTGATTTTTACATAATGCTATTTGCAACACTTATTAAAAACAATAGTAAAGTGTAAATGATGTTTATATCCTTCTGGAAGTATACAAAAATGTGTAAACTAGTTTTCACCATTTTATTTGGAAAACAGTTAAATGGCAATTCCTCAAAGGATCCTTTAGAACTAGATAGTACTAATATTTTGATCTCACCATTTCCCACTTATTCTGGGTATATACCCCAATAGGATTATATTTAATCATGCCTGCTATATAAGACACATGCTACTTACGTAATGTTTATTGTTGGTCTACTATTTCACATATAGCAAGACTTGGAATCAACCAAATGTCCATCGTGACAGACTGGATTAAGAAAAATGTGGCACATTATACACCCATGGAATACTAGCGCCATAAAAATAGGATGAGTTTTGAGTCCTTTGTAGGGACATGGATGCCAGCTGGAAACCATCAATTACTCAGCAAACTATCCAAGAACAGAAAACAAACACCGCATGTTCTCACTCATATAGGTGGGAACTGAATCAATGAGATCACTGTGGACTTGGGAAGGGAACATCACACACCCCCGGGCTAATCATGGCGGGGGGGAGGGGGGAGGGATGCATTGGAGTTATACCTGATGTAAATGACGAGTTGATGGGGCGACGAGTTGATGGGTGCAGCACACCAACATGGCACAAGTATACATATGTAACAAACCTGCATGTTATGCACATGTATAGAACTTAAAGTATAATAAAAAAAAAAAATCATAAAAAAAAGAAAAAAAAAAAAAAAAAAAAGAAATATGGTATTCTCTAAAGAACTCAGAAAATGGTTAAGGCAGAAAATATTGAAAATGATTTGCCACATGAAAGACAGGAAGAAAAGTGGAAAGGAAATATAAGTGGAAGTAATATTTCTCCAAATATACCAATTTTATAAGGTTTTCATTTTTTAACTGTTTCAGTATTTTACATACAAAAAATTAAATGTAATTCTCAAGAAAAAAAGCAAACCTAAAATTTAATAAAATAATTTGGAAATGAACCTAATTATATATCAGATAGTGAACACAACTGTGAAGAGACAAGAAGTGTTTTATAATAAATCTTAACTGAGGACTCTGAGTATACACCCCTTGTGGAACATATTCTAAGGGCAAAAAGAATTATCAAAGAGTCTTAAGCTACAATATTAGTATTACAGTTCAAAAAATCATTTAGGAATATGATATTTTAAGAGTTAATGAAAGAGGAAAGAAACACGAAAAGTGACTCAACAGTCAAAGACAGGTTTATTTTGGAGAATAAACCTGAGAGGGGTTTATAAAAAATGAAAAATAACTGAAAATACCATTACTGGTGAATGTGTGGAGCAGCAGTTATTCTCATTCATTGCTGGTGTGAATGAAAATAGCACAACCCTTTTGAAAGACTTTGACACATTTTTACAAAGTTAAATATACTTCTACCATGTTCTTGGTATTTACAGAACCAATCTGAAAAGTTATGTCCACACGAAAACCTGCATGCAAATGTTTACAGAAGCTTTATTCATTACCAGAAATGGATGCCACCTAGATGCTCTTCATCTGGTCAATGGAGAAACAAACTGGTATATCCATAAAATAAAATATTATTCAGAGATAAAACATGAGCTATCAAGCCATGAAAATAGTTTCTGAATATTAACTGCATATTGATATGTTAAAGAAATCACTCTAAAATGCTCCACACTGTATGATTTCAAAATGAAATTCTGTAAAAGGCAAAAAAGAGAGAGAAGAACCTTGAGGACATTATGCTAATTGAAATATGCCAGGCAAGCCAGTCACAGAAGGACAAATACTGCATGATTTCATTTAATAGTCAAACTAATAGAAATAAGGACTAGCGTGGTGGTTGCCAGAAGCTGGATAGAGGCGGAAATGGAAAATGGCTAACCAATGTATGTAAATTTCAGTTACATAACATAATTAAGTTCTAGAGATCTGATGTACAACATTGTGCCTATAGATAACAATACAATGTATTGTATAGTTAAAAATCTATTAAGAGGGTAGATGTCATGTTGTCTTCTTCTGATAATATTATTAATACAAAGAAACTTGGTGGTTGCCAGGATTTTGGGGGTGGGAAGGTAGGATTGAGTGGGTGAAACACAAGGGATCTTTTTTTAAGGCTATGAATCTATTTTGGACACGTGACATTATTTGTCAAAATCCTTTGTAAAATACAGTACAAAGTGTGAACTCTAACACTTAAAATTTTAAAAAGAAAAAATTTTAAAAACATAAATACTTATAGACATATTTATATACATGGGTGGTTATACACACATATATTTCCCTTTCTGCAGTGAAGAGGGCCCAAAGGCAAAGACAGACCAGTAACATTGAGGACACCACTTTCTCAGATCTTACTTTCTAATTCTAACCTCTTCCAACAGAAGCAATTAGGGCTCTTTGGATAAACAGCTGATTGTAGGACTAACACAGGAATTGTACCAGATAAGCCTGGTATATCTTATAGTGTCACAAAATAAGGGAGTTTAAAAACCAAAACAAAACCATAATCAGGAAGTTAAAGCACCCCAGAGCCAACCGAAAGAGCTCTCATAGAATAAATATGAAAAATAAAGTATTATATTTTAACCAAAAGTAGAATGTAAATATCCTTGAGTTCAAACTAATATAAATTATTGTGTAGAAAGCAAATAGAGTAGAAAAGACAAACCTCCCATGCAGAAGAAATCCAAATAACTTACATAGATAATCTGCCCTCAAGGAGGTGGCATTTAATTCCACACTCCTTAAGTGTGCTCTGCATTGTGACTTCTCTCCACAAAGTACAGTATAGAAAGAAGGGAAAATAATAACCTGGCAGTGAAGAAATCTGACAAACCATTACCTCAGCCATGGATCCAACTTAACAACAGTGATATCATGATTGTATATAATCTTGATATGATGTTCTCAAAATGATATTTTACCCATCTAATTTCTTCCCAAAAAGCCATAACTCCAGTCTAATCATAAGAAAGAACATCAGACTTTCTAATTCAAATTGAGAACATTTTAATTGAAGAACTCTCTATAAAACATTTGAATTCTGGAAACAAGGAATGTCTGGGAAACTTATAGCCAAGAGGAACTTAAAAAGACATGATAACTAAATGCAATATGGTATCCTGGATGAGATCTTGGGGAAAAAAAGCACATCAAGTTAAATATAAGAAAATATGATTAAGATATAATATTAAGATATAAATTTTAGTGAATAAAGTTTCAATGGTGGTTAATTAATTACAACAAATATTTCATAGTGATGAAATATATTAATTATACTGAGTGTAGAGTTTATGGAGACTACTAGTACTCAGTAATATTTCTGTAAATTTGAAACTGGTATAAAAATAAAGTTTATTAAAAATATCATATATCTGTCCACCAAAAAGGTTTAAAAGCAGTGATACCCTGGAATTAGCACACCTAGCACCCAGGTTTTGATTTCAGAATGCCATTAGCCACTAAATAGAATTAAGACTCCTTGAAGAAATACTTGAATATAATCCTATGGCATTCAAAATTCATGGAAGGCTTGTATCTATCTACATCTGTATCTGTATCTGTATCTGTATCTGTATCTGTATCTGTATCTGTATCTGTATCTGTAACTGTATCTGTATCTATATCTAAACTTACCTTGGTCTAGATATTTTTTTGCAAGAAACACTCAAAGACCAATAAAATCATGTAAATTCACACATACACAGAATTAAATTCAGCTTGAAAGAGCGCCTATTGGTTATGTTTGGTGTGATTTCAGCATCAAATGACTAATTGCAATGACTATAATTTAAAGTAACCATTAAGTTAATATAAGGATGTGAATTCATAATATGTAAGGAAATGGGGGAATGAGAGAGAGAAGAATGGAGGGAAGGCGTGTAGGAAGGGGGAAAGGATGAAGAGGATATTCTATGCACATTTTGCTCACTTTAATTCCTAAAGTCTTTAATACACTTAAGAAACTGACTTAAAATCAAAAGTGACCCATTTAAATCTCATCAGCATAAATGCAACCTTTTTATATTTGCATATTTGTGCACACACACAAATGAGATTTTAGAAACTACATAAAACATAATGTAATAAATTCTGCAGGCAAATAGGCATATATTAGAAATGCTTATTTCAGTAATAGGCATTTGGTAATATTATTAAGAGCATTCTTTAGTCATTTGAACATCTATTTAATTGTATTTAGTGAAGATGATATGGGCTAACACATGTAAAGTACTTAGAAACGTACCTAGTACTTAATATACTCATCTATAATTATTATTATTTAATAGTATAAACAAAATGAAAATAGTTTGAAAATCCATACATCTACATAGAGTGATTTTATCCTGCCTATTCTGTAGCTCAATAGTTTTTAAACTATTTTTTCCATAAAATTAACTGTACACAATACAAACTATATTATATGATATAGGATATTTAAAGGACATACATATGTAATTTTTAATCTAAGTAATTTTCACCTTAATTTTGAACTCGACTTTCAGGAAAGATGTGATTTTCAGCCTACAGTATTTTTTTTAATTTTTGAGTTCTGGGGTACATGTGCAGGATGTGTGGGCTTGTTACATAGCTAAATGTGTGCCATGGTGGTTTCCTGCACTTGGCAATCCATCACCTAGATATTAAGCCCAGCATACTTTAGCTACTTTTCCTAATGCTCTCCCTCCCTCAGCCCCATCCACTGGAAGGCCCCTGTGTGTGTTGTTCCCCTCCCTGTGTCAGTGTGTTCTCATTGTTCAGCTTCTGCCTGTAAGTGAGAACATGTGGTGTTTGGTTCTCTGTTCCTTAGTTTGCTGAGGATAATGGCTTCCAGCTCCATCCATGTGCCTACAAAGGACATGACCTTATTCCTTTTTATCAGCCTAGTGTATTTTTAAAGAACGTTTCATTATTTTCATTTCGGTACATGATATTGCACAGGAATTACTGCTCATTCTTCAGGCATGTTCCAGCAAGATGGTGTTTGAAAAATGTAATTCTCTTTTTCATGTATAACATCACTGGATACATATAATTATATATACAATGAAACATTTGCAGGCTCATTTTATAAAACATTTGTTCAATTTTTTTAACTCTGGAGTAAAGCCAATGTGGAAAGAATTATTTAGGTAAATCACATATCAATAAGCATACTCAACTGAATATTAAATCTCTAAAATATAAACTATGAATGTTTGTGTTTTAATAAACCTTCTAGTTGAGCAGAAACATTTTTTAGTAAAATGAAAAAATGATACACAATATGATGAAACATAAAATAATATATATAGTTATAGGCAAATCAATATCTGTTTTGTGCTACACATTTTTATTAGTTTCATACAGTTTTTATTACTAAAATCTTTTGGAAATTCAACCCACAACCTAATGGGTTTAGGTCATAAAGCATGCATGCATTTTTTTTAATACATTTGGATATAATGTTAATTATAAATATTTCTCTTGTACATGATAATCAAACATATTTTGATTATATCAGAATAGTGGACATGCAAAGAGAAGATCTTAGAAATACTGAAATCTAAGCTATTGAACAAAGCCTAAACCGCTCAGAGAATCTTCAGTATCAATGAAGAATATTTATAGAATAGATCTGCATTTATATAGACAATCTATTCAGCTAAACTATTCCAATGTGTAACAGTAACATATTCGCTAAATTCCCCACCCCCCACTTTTTTTGGCTACACAGGCAGAAGGCAGGCCTAGTGCAGCAGCAAAAAACAAACGAAATGCAATTGTGGAAAAGAAATATGAATCCATGTGGTTAATGGACCACTATAGTGATCACCATGAACAAAAAGTAGATGTCAGATAGTTGACTTTCTACACTTACACATTTTTATGCATTTGCCTTGGAATTCCCAATAGTATGGACAAAGAGAAGACAAATTCCTTTCAGATATTTCTCCTAACTTCTCAATAAATACTTTAATTATTTCAGAGCTCTGGCACTCTAGGTCAGTGATTGTCCATACTGGCTACCAATAGAATCACTTTGAAGAAATTTAAGTAAGAACCATGTTCCAATAACACCCCAGATGAATTCAAAAAAATCACTTGAGGTTGATCTCAAGTATAGGTATTTTGTAAAGCTCTCCAAGTGATGATATTCTGTAGACATCCTTGAGAATCACTCCAGTGTTCGGAATGATCATGTTGTCTTTGTGTGACACTGTATTGATTCCAACGTCGAACTCACTTATTCAGTGTTCAAAACTTATATTTAGTGTATATTACTGAATTTAATATATCTTACCAAACATTGTTTTCAGGAAGAGTCATTCACAGAAATATACAATATTTATTAGCAAATTTGTTTTACTCCTCCTGTGGTCTCTGATTCTCTGTTTCTTTCACTGAAGTTGCTTTCCTCTCTAATTTTCAAGATTTTGTACCAGAAAGCCATCAGACCAATCAGTGAGATGCACAGGAGAGAGAATTTGTCTCCAACCCAGGCAATGACATAGTAGTTTGTTTTGCTTTACATCAAACATACTCTAAAAAGGGCCAAGAGTCAAACAGTATGATTTCTCTTCTTGAGTGGATTTTTCTAATGCCAGTAATTGAGAAAATATTACTTATCCCATTTATTGTTCTATGAATGCTAGAGAAAGAGTAAAGAATAAACTGATTTAGGATCAATAAAGACTCAAACTAATTAAAAAGAATAATTAAAACAGCATACACCGCTTACTTCTGCAGGGGAAGTTACTACCCCAAGACTTAGCAGCTAAAAATAATAACCATTTTATGCTGTCATGATTTTGTGGGTGAGGGATTTGGCTAAGTTTGTCTAGGTTATTATTTTGCTTCATTTGGTGTTCATGGAGAATACTGCATGGTATTCAACTGATGTATGGGCTTCTCTCTACCCAATTAACTACCCTGGACAAAGTGTTTTGCCTTATTATCTTTCACAACTTAACTATTTTTTTGCCCAATTTAGTATGTAAGTGCTTGACTCAAACTGCTTTTTTTTGGATCTTCATTTCCTATTAGGTTTCTTGTGTCATTTAAAACATATTAAATATTGGTCATCTTAATCATAGAAGTGCATGCTCTTTTTCATAGACTGGTTTATTTTCTTTTGGGTGTATACCCAGTAATGAGATTGCTAGGTCGAATGTTAACTTTGTTTTAACTTCTTTGGGAAATCTTCAAACTGTTTTCCACGGTGGCTGAACTGATTTACATTCCTACCAATAGTGTATCAGCATTTCCTTTTCTCTGAACCTTTGCCAGCATCTCTTGGTTTTTCACTTTTTGATAATAGCCATTCAGACTGGTGTGAGATTGTATCTCATTGTGGTTTTGATTTGCATCTTTCTGATGATTAGTGATGGAGCAATTTTTCATGTTTGTTAGCTGTTTATATGTCTTCTTGTGAAAAGTTCCTGTTCATGTCATTTGCCCACTTTTCAATGAGGCTGTTTGTTTTTTGCTTATTGAATTTTTTAAGTTCCTTATAGATTGTGGATATTAGTCCTTTCTTAGATGAATAGTTTATGATTATTTTCTCTTATTCCGTGGGTCGTATGTTGACTGTCATTTTGTTTTGTTTCTGGTTTTGTTTTCTTGCTGTGCAGAAGCTCTCTAGTATAATTAGGTTTACTTGTCAATTTTTGTTTTTGTTACAAGTGATTTTGAGAATTTAGTTATAAATTCTTTGCTAAGGCTGATGCCAAGAATGGTATTTCCTAAGTTTAGCTCTAGAATTTTCTAGTTTGAGATCTTATATTTAAGTTTTTAATCCATCTTGAGTTATTTTTTACATATGGTGAAATGTAGAGGTCCAGTTTAATTCTTCTGTATATTGTTAGCCAGTTATCCCAGCACCATTTATTGAATACGAAATCCCTTCCCCACAGTTTACTTTTGTCAAGTTTGTAAAAAATCAGTTGGTTGTAGGTATGTGGCTTTATGTCTAGGTACTCTATTCAGTTACATTACTCTATGTGTTTTTGTTTGTTTGTTTGTACCAGTACCATGCTGTTTTGATTACTTTAACCTTTGAGTATAGTTTGAAGTTGGGTAATGTTATGACTCTGGATTTATTCTTTTTGCTTATGATTGCTTTGGCTATTCAGGCTCAGTTTTGTTCCATATGAACAATATTCCTATAAAATTACCAACATCATTTTTCACAGAATTAGAAAAAAACTGTTTGAAAATTTGATGGGAATAGTGTTGAATCTGTAGATTGCTTTGGGTGGGAACTTTCTATCTTCTTGATGCAGGCCTTTAGCACTATAGACTTTCCTCTTCTAATCTATGAACATGGGAAGTTTTTTCATTCATGTCATCTGTGATTCCTTTCAGTAGTATTTTTTTCTCTTTGTAGAAATCTTTAACCTCCTTGTTTAGCTGTATTGTTAGGTTTGTTTAGCTGTGTGTGTGTGTGTGTGTGTGTGTGTGTGTGTGTGTGTTTAGCTGTGTGTGTTTAGCTTGTGTATGTGTGTTGTTTAGCTGTGTGTGTGTGTGTGTGTGTGTGTGTGTGTGGATGGCTATTCTAAAAGCGATTGAGTTCTTGATTTGGCTCTCAGCTAGAATATTATTGATGTATATAAATGCCGATAACTTTTGTACATTAATTTTGTATCAAGAAACTTTACTGAAGTCATTTATTAGTTCTAGGAGCCTTTTGGCAGAGTCATCACAATTTTCTAGGTATAGAATCGTATTATCAGAAAAGACAGATAATTTGACTTTATTTTCTGTGTGGATGCATTTTATGTCTTTCTCTTGCCTGATTGCTCAGGCTTAGACATCCAGTACTATGTTGAATAGGAATGGTTAGAGTGGATATCCTTGTCTTATTCCTGTTCACAAAAGGAATTCTTCCCACTTTTGCCCACACAGTACGATGTTGGCTATCCATTTCTCATCCATGGCTTTTATTATTTTGAGGTACATTCCTTCAGTACATTTTTGAGGGTTTTTGTCATGAAGGATTGTTGTGTTTTATCAAAAGCTTTTCTGCATATATTGAGATGATCCTATAGTTTTATTTTAATTCTGTTTATGTACTGAATCATGTATTGATTTGTGTATATTGAAACAATCCTGCTTCCCAGCAATAAAGCCTATTGTATTGAATTAACTTTTTGATACACTGCTGAATTTGGTTTGCTAGTATTTAGTTGAGGATTTTTGTATATATATTTATCAGAGATATTGCCCTGCGACTTTCTTCTTTCATTGTGTCTTTGCAAAATTTTAGTATCAGGATGATGCTGATTCATAGAATGAGTTAGCGGAAAGTCCCTTCTTCTGGATTTTTAGAAGAGTTTCAGTTTAATAAGTACCAGTTCTTTGTACATCTAGCAGAATTTGGCTGTGAACCCATTGGTCCAGGGCTTTTTTTTTTTTTTTTTTTATGGTTGGTAGGATTTTTATTACTGATTCAATTTCAGAACCCTTTATTGGTCTCTTCAGGGTTTCAATTTCCTTCTCATTCAATCTTGGGAGGTTGTGTATTTCCAGGAATGTATTCATTTCCTCTAAATTTTCCAGTTTGTGCGCATAGATATGTTCATAGTAGTCTCGGAGGATCTTTTGTATTTCTGTAGGATAAGTTGTAATGCCATCTTTGTCATTCCAGATTGTGTTTATTTGGATGTTTTCTTCTTCCTTTGGTAGTCTGATTAGGGGTCTACACATCTTATTTATTCTTTCAAAGCACCAAGTTTTGGGTTTGCTGATCCTTTGTATGGATTAGGGGGTATCAATTTCATTCAGTTCTGCTCTGATTTTAGTTATTTCTTTCTTTTCTCTTACTTTTTGAATTATTTTGTTTTTGCTTTTCTAGTTCCTCAAGGTATGATCTTAGATTGTTAATTTGAGAACTTTCTAATTTCTCGATGCAGGCATTTAGCACTATAGACTTTCCTCTTAACACTACTTTTGCTGCCTTCCAGAGACTCTGGTATATTGCGTCTCTGTTTTCATTTATTTCAACATTTTTTATTTCTGCTTTGATTTTGTTGTTTACCCAAAAATTATTCAAGAACAAGTTGTTAATTTCCATTTAATTGTGATTTTGAGATATCTTCTTGATATTGATTCCTATTTTTATTTCCCTGTGGCCTTAATGCATGGTTAGTATGATTTCTCTTTTGGGGGGGAATTTTTTGATGCTTTATGGCCAAGTATGTAGTCAGTCTTAGATAGGTTCTGTGTACACATGAGTGACCTCTATTTTCTGTGGTTGATGGGTAGACTATTCTATAGTATCTATTAGGTCCAATAGATTGTGTGGAATTTAACACCAGAATGTATTTGCCAGTTTTCTGCCTTGATAATCTCTCTAATTCTGTCAGAGGGGTGTTGACGTTTTTCAATATTATTGTGTGACTGTCTAAGTCTTTTCCTAGGTCTACAAGTGCTTGTTTTATGGATATGCAGGCTTCTATGTTGGATGTGTTGCCACTTTGTGCCTTTTAATTGGGTCATGTAGACCATTTATATTCACAGCTAATATTGGTTTGTGAGATTTTTATCCTATCATGAAGTCGTTAGGTAGTAGCTCTGTGATTTCAACTTTGTAGTTGCTTTATAGGGTTTATGGACTATGTACTTAAGTGTGTTTTTGTGGTAGCAAGTTTCATCCTTTTGTTTCCGTATTTAGAACTCCATTAAGAACCTCTTGTGAGGATGGTCTATTAATTAGGTAATTAATTTGTTTAGCATTTGCTTGTCTGAAAAATATTTTATTTCTTCACTTATGAAGTTTATTTTGGTAGAATATGAAAATCTTGGCTGAATTTTCTTTTCTTTAAAATGTTAAAAATAGATGTCCAGTCCCTTTTGGCTGAGAGGTTTCTGTTAGCCTGATGGGGTACCCTTTGTGAACAACTTTTTCTCTAGCTACCTTTAAGCATTTTTTTTTTTTTCTGGCATTGACCTTGGATAGTCTGGTGACTATATTCCTTGGTGATGTTCATTTTGTGTAGTATCTTGCAAGTATTGTCTGGATTTTTTATATCTCGATGTTTACCTCTCTAGTAAGATTAATTTTCTTGAATTATCCCCTTAAATATGTTTTCCGGGTTGTTTACATTTGACCTCTCTTAGAAATGCCAGTAATTCAAAGATTAGGCCACTTTACCTAATCCCACATTTCTTAGACTTTATTCATTTCTTAACTTTTTTATTTTTGTCTGACTGGATTAATTCAAAAGGGCGGTCTTCAATCTCTGAAATTTTTTCTTCTACTTTATAAAAAGCTTTCAATTGTATTTTGAAATTTCTTACATGATTTTTTTAATTCCAGAAGCTCTGATTAATTCTGTTTAAGGTATTTATCTCTTTCTTCATTTCCTGGATTGCTTTAGAAGTTTCCTTGTGTTGATTTTCAAGCTTGTCTTGAGACTCTAGCTTTCTTTAAAATCCTTGCTTTTAATTCTTTATGTCATTTCTGAGTTTCCATTTTTGCTAGGGCCCATTGTTAGAAAGCTGCTAGGATCCTTTGGTGGTGTCACAACATTCAGATTTTTTATGATGCCAGAATTCTTATTGCTGATTTGTTCTTATCTGCACAACCTGCCACTTTTAATCTTTTAACTATTTTCACATGGCAAGATATTTTTCCTTTTGTCTATACTTTTTCTTTCCCTTTCTTCCCCTCTCCAAATGGTGTGACTGTAGAGTAAGTTGGGTAGAGTCTTCTAGTTTTGCCTCTACAGCTGTATGTACTTCTGTTAGCAGGCTTTATACTGGGCTGTGCCATTTGACCTACAGACCACTACATGTTACTTATGGTTAAGAGCCAGCTGTGGCACAGGCAAATGTGGATGTATCTGATCTTTGTGTACTCTGGAGTGCTCTCTGTTTCAAGTGATGGGCTGGCTGGAGAGTAGATGGCCCAGTATCCTGAGTTTTCTGTTCCATCGCAGTGGGGGTCACAGCTGGGCAGAGCTGGAGCCCCTGGCTTCCCCATGAGGGATGTATGTTGAGTGCAGGCACCAACCCTGATGAGGGTGGCTGTGAGGAGCTCCTGGTGAAATGTGCTGATGTCTTTTCCTGTTGGGACTGATGGAGCTGTGGCAGCTCCTCATCTTGGGCAGTAATGTGCACTGTTACTCTATAACACCCATATTTTTGGGCTCCTGACTTCTGGTTCAGACAAATACTGTAATCTATCTCTGAACCATAATGTGGCTGATAGCCTCAGGAAATGCCTGTTTTGTGACTCTCCATGGGAGTGGTTTCAGGGTACAACTTCCTCACATTATAGATAGCTTTATGGCTCATCTGTTCTCTGATGTGGTAGCACTGCAATTTCACATAAAGGTGGGGGCTCCACCTTTGGCCCCATGCTGGTGGGTGTTTGTTGTGGTGGTATAGGCAACTCGGAATAGCCCAACCTCAGGCCCTGGAGAAGTGGTCAGGTGCTAGCAGAGTTGGAATACAATAGGTAGTTTCTCAGTTCCCTTGTCCCTGTATGGCCAACTGAACATCATGTATGAGTCCTAATGGGGCTAATCTGGGGTTGGGCTAGCCCAAGGATCAAGTTCTGATTGTAATTGGGGAGGGGCTGGCTAGTTCTCAGGTCACGGGCTGAACTCTCAGGCAGGGGCAGACAAAATACTTGGGCAGTGGGAGCCCAAGAAAAGGTCATAGTCCACTAGCGATAGGGTTTTCAGTAGGGCTCTGGACCATAGCTGAAATGCTAAGTCAGGCGAGGGCAGTCATGCTGTGTGCCCAAGCTGGTGGACCCTGTCTGGAGTGGAGCAGTGGGGGTAAATGTTGCATGGTAAACATTCTGGTTGCCTCTCAGTGCAGCAGCAGCAGTATGCTGGAAATGCAGGAAAGTACTCAACTCCTTTGATCCCTCTGTAGCCTGAGGGAAGCAGCAATTGCAGAGTTTCCTCCCAGAGAAATGCAGAGCTATGACTCTCGACCCTGACGGCAGGGTGGCTGTGCTAGGGACCCAACCTGGCGAGCCCTGCCTGGTGAGAAGGGCAGGTGCAATCTGAAGTTAGTTTACTCCTCAGCACTGCGGCTGTGGCATCTGTACTAGGAATAGGTGAAAGAGTCTTTCCTCCCTTGTTGACAGGTCTGTGGCAGCTGGCACTGAGTTGCTCAGGGATCCAAGACCTGTGGGACCCTATATGGTCTTGAGCAGTGCCTCTGCATAGACTCCAGGTGGCTCTCTGTGTTGGTCTGGAGGCTCATGGTGGCTGAGAGAGTCTCTCCTGTGCCCAGGATTACTAAAGTCCATGGCAGAAGTGTGGATCTTCTAGGGGCTCTCATTCACTCACCCTTTCCTTACATTAGGGAGATTTCTCCAGCTCCACTGGTTGCAGGTGGGTGGCTGTCCAGCTTTACTCTTCTTTGTTCTCCATGGGTCCTGTTGCTTTCTTGGTGAATTATAATGGGATATCTTAGGTCATCTACCTGAATTGCTGGTGTTGACTCACCACTTTGTTTCCTTTCTGTGAAAGCAGCACACACTAGCTGCTTCTAGTCAGCCATCTTGAACTTATTTATATTATTCTAACATGCAAAATATACTCATGCCTCCCAAGACCTCTCGAAATTCTCATCTCATAATAAAAGTCTGTGTCAGAGTCTGGATGTCTTTAAGCCAAGTCAATTCTAAGTACAAATTAGGCTCCTCAAGTATGGGTTCTTAGGTATGATTCGTCTTGATTCTAGGACCTATAAATGACGAGCAAGTTAATTGCCTTTCATACATCCAACATTCAATGGTGAGACAGGTATAGAAGTACCACTTTAGATCTCTTTTTTGTAAAAGGGGAAATAGAAGAGGCTTATACCAATCACTGGTCCAGAGCTATTCTGAAATCTAGCTAGATGTGTATTGCCAGTTTCTTTAATAGGACCTTTTTCTGTTCCCTGGGCATGTTTGTTCAGAGTCTTTAGCACTGCCTTCAGGGCTCTTGGTTTTAATATTTGAGTCATAATATCTCTTTCATGAAAAACAGCTCATATTTGCAGTAGTTCTCTCACCCTACTTTTTTCCAATAAAATTTTTGGAGAACAACAGTCTATTATTTTAAACATTTTTTTTCTTTGAGTCCAACATGGCATAATTTCTTTGTAATTTTCTTAGTTTGGGTTTAAAATTCACTCCATTAAACAAAAAACACACCCACAAATATCTTCTAGACAAGCTCTTATCTACCTTGCTGAGGGGCAACACCCTTAAGATACTTAGAAACATTTTTGTGTTTAACAGAGGAACTGAGGAGCACACTTAAGATATTTTTTAAGGTTTGTGGTTGTTTTCTTTCTGAAATGTTTTATGAGAATGAGGAACTTCCTTAATTCTTTCTGAGGGTTTAGCAAAGGATTTCAAAGTGATATCAATGGCTATATCTTTTCCTGTTAATGTGATTTACTGAAAGAGCCCTGGTTTTGTCCTTTGCTCCCACCCACTTTTCAAAAGTCAGTGTTGATGTCATAAAATGTACATACATTTTAATGAACATGGTCACATGACCAGTACCCCAAAACAAGGTATACAATATTTCTGAATATTTCCCCATCCTAGAAACATTTCTTCTTCTTTGCAGATAATCTCTATTACTGACTGAGTTGTTTCCTCAAAATTAGAATGCTAAAACAACACAACTGTATTTAGAAGTAGGGGCTTTAGAGAGCTAATGAATCACCCTGCTGATCTCATTTACAGTTTGGATCAGCAGGGTGATCTCATTTAAGTAAAAAGAGGAAGAGATTCTAGAGATCTTTCTCTACTCAATGAAAAGGTAGCCATCAACACACCAGGAAGAGGGATTTCACCAGAAACCAAACCTGATGACACCTTTATCTTAGACTTCTAGTCTCCACAATAAGAAAACAAATTTATGTTGCTTAAGACACTCAGTATGTGCTATTCTATTATGGCAGCCCAAGCAGACTAATACAGTCTCCCTCTCTCATTCTCAGTTTCTACCTTCAATTTTTGTCATGCGAACCTTAATGATGACTCATGTAGAAGCATTTTTGAGTTATTGTAGACTCTCCTTGACTCTGAGTTTTACAGGGATCCTAAGCTAACCTGTGAGACCACATTTCTCTTTAAGAATTCATTAAAATTTTGCTATTTTCTTCTTACCTGTTTTTACAGTAGCTATTACATCTTCCCAAACTCTGCTAATGGTAAAACTATCAGGAAAAGTAATATATTATCTCTCCTCAGAGAAGTTTGTTATCATTTGGAATTCAGTTCACTTGGTGACCTTTCTGTTCTCAGCTCTCTGAGTTCAGAAAAAGTTATAAATGTCTATTATTCAGCTTTATCCTATTACAGAAATGGAGTTATGTTGTAGCTTCTACATCCAACTGAAAGCAATACCCCTTTGCTCCTTTAAAAACTCCTTACCAGCTTGAAAACTGCTCTGAGACCTCTATATTTTCTCTAAATTCACACATGAGAATATTGAGAAGTTGCTTGATATATTTCTCCCTTATATTTTATCACAGGCATTCAGAAGAAGAAAGGTAACACCTTCCATATTCTTCGTAGAAATTTCTACCCTCATCAGTTCATGTGGTACTTGTTTTATTTTTAACATTACTGGAGCAAACAATTTTATCAAACTTTCTTTCTCTTCAGAAATTCACATTTTTTCTTATTTTTCCCTTAAACTTTTATTCACAGCTTTCTTGAGGCCAGACTACTGCCTGCTGCTCAGTCCCAAAACAAAAGCAACTCGTTTTATTTTTTTGTTAAAGCAGAACCAGATTTCAGTACTGAACTCTGTTTTAGTTTTCTATTGCTGCATGGCAAAATATTTCCAAACTTAGTAGCTTCAAACAATAATTATTTTTAATATCTCTCAAAATCTGTGGGTCAGGATTTCTAGCAAGTTTTTTGACTGTTGAATGTCCCGCTCCATGGAGCATAAGTGAAGGTCACTCAGCAGTGGAGTTGGTCTGGAGCATTCCAGCGAACTTGTCTCCCAGGTATGACACCTTGAGGTTTATGAATAGAAGAATTGGCTCATCTGGAAACAAGCATCAGATCATTTAGCCATGGCCCCTATATACAGCAGCTTCAGAGTAGCTGGAACTCTAAAATGGAGAGCTCAGGACTCCCAGAACCAGTGTTTGAACAAACATGGTGAAAGTTGCATGACATTTTAAGATATAACATAAAAATTGCATAGTGTCTATTAGTAAAAGCAATCTGAAGCTCATCCACATTTAAGGGAATGGGACTTTAATATAATGTTTTTATGCGAGAATTATAAAAAAAAAAAGTGGCCATGTTTAAAGCTCACACACACGCACACACATAAAGGGAAAAATTGTATTGCCCTCTGCCCAGAGTTATTAATAATGTATCCACACCGAGCTAATTTGTTTGTTTATGTAGATACATGAATTTAGGAAAACCTATATTGTAAGGCACTATTGCTTTGTGGAATAGCACTTCACACAGGCACCAATTATATCTATCTCATCCTCCCCCATCTCAGCGTATGGAACTGCCTTAGAGATTCTCATATATGCCAGGTTATAAGCATCAGCATGGGGTATTCCCTGAAAGTACGTTATTTACTGAAATTGAATTTTCAGAAAACATCCAGGAAAATGCCATTTTCTTTTCTTAAAAGTATTTTGTTTTCTTTTGGTGACACATGGGTATAATTTAAAAAGTAAAATAATACTAAAATATTATAAAATACAGTAGCTACACAGTACATCATCCCTCTTTTGAGTATTGTATTCAAGAGATAAACACTGTGCAATATGATTTTTTTAAATACTATCTTGACCTAGTTTTGAGGCACTGGCTAGAAGCTCATAAATTTGCCTTTTTGTGCAGTCAATTAAGTATACATTCCCAATCACCTTTCTTATCTGGCTGTCACACCCTGAGCCACTATACTTCTGCCCTAAAAGCCCCAGGGTTAGTTACTAGACAACCAGGGGCAGACTCTATGCCCCCAAACCCACTACAATTATTTAAATTAACTAATCTGACACTTGCTTGGCCTGCTTTGCCCTCTCCTTCCCACAGAAATCACAATGAAGGTGCCAGCCCACAGTTGCCTCCCACTCCCCAGCCTCCATGACCAACCCAGGGCTTCTCGAGTGACCCTGCATCCTGTGCTGTGTTCTCCCAAGGGGAGCTGTGAGTGTAACAACACTGCTAAATTCTTTCTGGTTTATCTCCCTTGATCTCAATCTGACTTCACCATACGTCAGCCAAGGTAATATAGTTAAAACATACTCCCTCTAAACACTTTTTTATCCTGCTTCTAATATTTATTTTCGTATTTCTCAAAAATATGTTTATGCTGCTTTCATCTGATTATTCTTCTTTATAATTATATATTTTTCTTTTATTGTGGAAGTTGAAAATTTAGACTTAGACACACTTTCTGCTTTCCCTGTCTCCAGCCTCCCAGTATAGTTACATACACTTGTTCATTAATTCACTATTTAGCATTTATCACACATTTATAAATAATTTTAGTTGCTCAGACAAGGACTAGAATATTATTGCATACACTTTTTTTAAAATGATTTTTTTCTTTCCCTTCAATTTATTTACTTACCTCATTTTCAAGGTGCTTATAACCTATTATTCCCAAGCATTCCAACAACAAATCTAAAAAACAAACAAACGAAATTTTTGAATACTCTTTTGCTCATGGGTATTTATGCGTTCTTTAAGTTTGAAAAATTTACTTTCCTCTCTCTTATGTAGATTTCATATTTTCTCTTTCTTAGCCACTTCTCCTGTTCCAGTGGTTCGTATTCTCCTATAACTTTTCAGAAGAAAATGCATGAGACATTAAATTTTAGACTTTCAATCACTGAAAAGCTCTTCATTTTACTCTAATACTTGTCTGACATTTTCTGGGTCTAAAAGTCTAGAATGACAAGAAGTTTTGTCAAAATGTTAAAGTGTATATTTTTTATCTTCAGCTAAATATAAATCTTTCAAATTATATTTTGGCATGACATTATTATATTAATATTTTCAAAATGTATAATAAAACATACGTACACTCACACATACACATATAGAGATAAAGAGAAAGTGAGTGTCAAAAAAGAAAAGAACATCACTAAAAAAAGCAATAATAAGCAGTACAAATAATAGCAAATATATATTTGCTAAGAACACATGCAAAGGTGTATGCACACACACTCAAAAATCTCTGATTTTGTCAGAGTAAATCTCACCCAAGAATTGTGTCTTACTGAAATATTCTGTGAACCTGTCAGTAGCTATTCCATTTCATTCCACAACATAACAAAAAGAGCAAAAGGAGAGAAGAAATATTACTTAACAATCAATAAAACATAAAATCTCTGTCTCCAGCATAAGCAGTAAGAACTCTACAATAATCATTATTTCTGTATGACACAAGAGGGAGTTTAAAGGAGATTGGTCAGTAATACTTATTTATCTTGTGGATCACACTGACATTGTAAATTCTTAAAATTAACTTTTGATGTGCTAATGATTAATTAAAAAAGAGTCTGCAATAAGCTTTATGTCTTAATATGTACAATTTCATTTCAGTGGATGATTCAATTAAATATTTGAAGATTGGAGAATTTTTCAACAGGTGACTTGGAACTGACAAAATTATACCACCTATTTTCTGTATTCCTTTAGCAATTTGCTTGCAATTCTTAGAGATCTTTGTATAACTGGTTTGACTTTACTTCCAGAAATGCATAGTCCCTGGCATAAAAATATGCTTAGTACATGCTAGATGAATAAGTAAATGAATGAACATACTCATTTTTGGGTGGATTTTACTTCCTGTCCAAATTTTTTTTTCCTAGTATCTAAAATATGAATTCAACTGAGATCCTTGTTCAATAGTCAGATTTCTGTTGTAAGTGACAAAACCTCAGTTCAAATAAATAAAGCCAGACCCATCTCAAAAGAAGAAAAGATAAAACCAAGAACATAGACACTTTTGTCACCTTATCTCTCTGGATGTGGGTTTCATTTTTTGGATAGGCTATTGTCAAGATTCTAACTCACTACTACATTGTTACAAGCAGTTCTGAATTACATACTTTCAATCAAAACAAGAAGAAAACTTTTTTGTCATTACCAGTAAGAAAAGAAATAAAATAGTGAGAAATTTCTCTGATTGGTCTAGTTTTGTGAGTGAGCTTAGCCTGGGATCAATACTTCTTTTCAGAGTAATCTTTGGCCCATCCCAGGTCACATGTTTAGAGTTTGTTCAAAGAGGCTAATGATCAACAAAAACACACAGATATGGCCAGGAAGGAATGGCTAGGTACAGAGTCATTTTAAATTTCTCTATTCTGTCTGATAACCTTTACATTCAAAGGCTTCAAGGTCACAGATAAGCTAAGAAGAAAACACGAGAGAAAAACATATGTGTGTTTCTTCTTCACTTTTTTTTTTTTTTTTTACAACAACTCAAGATTTAAGCAAATAAAGTAAGTAACACAGTTGGCAGTAGGACTGAAGCTGTAAATAGTGAAAATAGATATGGTCATTAGTCAAATAAAAAAATACATGCCCAACAGAGAAATTACTAGAAATTGAATATTTCAGCAACACAAGATGCTGAAAATGTATCTCTTTATGTTTTCTTTTCCACATACAAAATGAGACTCCTTGGTGATTTCAAACCTGTGGAAACAAAAAGTAAGCAGATAAAATTTAAGAGTTGTGGAAAGGTCTTCACTGGGATTTGGAAATTAAAGGTGATGAATACTAAGATATTGCTAGTATAGGAACAGTTCACCAGTTCATGTATTCTTCCCATTCCCCAGGTTCCTGCCTGATCATGGAAATAATTCTACTCAGCCTACAAATAGTGGCAAGGATGAGGAGGAACAGACTGGCATTTAGTATCAGCTTCTAAGTTAAATTTCATGAATACTTGAATATAGTTTATACCCTCAACTACCTGGAGATAGTAATATCCCATTCAAAAAGTGAGAAAACCTTTTCAAAGAAACTGTATCTTATTAAAAGGTCACACCATAATTTGCAAAGACAGAACTTAAATGCTGGCATATGCACTTTTGAGAAAAAAATATTTTAAAAACCACCTAGGCATATATAGAAGAGGACACTGTACCTTATTAACAATCTTGAACATAGGAAGAGAACTTTTGAATGGATATGTTCCTGAAACATACATTGTCAAATGCATCTCTTTATTTATAATAGTATGATAAATTTAAAGCCAACACTGGAAGTAAATGCATGATTTTTTTTGCAAGTTTCACATAAGCATGATTACTGAAAAACCACTACAGTGATAATGAGAAAATATTTTGCAATTGATAACTTCTTTGTCATCTTTACTGTATAAAAATAAGAAAACCATGCGGCTGTTGGGTTATTGTATGGTGTTCTATGGAAACATGTGACCAAAAGATAAGAGATTATGTTGTTATTAGGTGAAGCATTTATGACCTGTGAAAGAGTAAGAACATAAAATGTGAGAGCATGATGAAAAATCTAAGTAAAGAGGTCTTTGTGATTCACTTTACAGTATGAGTGATGCATGAGTAGGTGTTCAGAGTAATAGTGCTGGCATTATATTGAGAGACAAATATATATTTTAGTTTTAGTCAAAATTAAAAAATAAATTGGGAGGAGAGGGGTGTACTAGTGGTACTTTTATGAAAAAAATGCAGTACATGTTAAAAAGTTTAGATTGATGTCGAACTTAATTTCGTTAAGTTCCAAGCATTTTTAACAGTTAAATATTGGGCAGGTTCAAGTCAAATCACATGTGATTCCACGTAGCTTGTAACCCGTGAGGTCGACCTTACTCGAAGGTGAGATGAAAAAGTGGTAACAGAGGCCGGGGCGCGTGGCTCACGCGCTGCAATGCCGCAGCACCTTTGAACCAGGCGCACACTTGGATCGGAGTCAGAGACCAGCCATGAGCCAGACATGGGAGAGAGGCCCCATCTCTACTAAAAGAGTACGAAAATTGGCCAGTGGTGTGCAGGCCGTGTGGAGCGCGCGCAGCTCTTGACTGAGGCAGAGAATCCGTTGAACGGCCGGAGGGCAAGTTGCGGTGAGCCGATCGTGCCATTGCACTGCAGCGCTGGGTAACGGAGGTGAAACTCAGTCTGCAAAGAAAAGAGAAAAAATGGCGAACAATGCGCACTATTTGGTAAAATAATGGACTAACATCTCTAGTACTAATCTTTTTTCCAGTGGCTTTAAACTGCAAATAAGGAATATTGTTGCTGTAGGCAAAATTTGTATTTTTTTTCCCATTTAAATTTACTTTTGTTAATTTTTTCAGGCACAAAATGTTTATGTTATATATGGCATATTCTGATAGAGGCATACAATATATAATGATCACATTAGGGTAAATAAGGTATCCATCACCTTTAGAATTTATTTTTTGTATTATGAACAGTTCAATTGTACAGTTTTAGTTATTTTAAAATATACAATTGTTGACTGCAGGGTTATTTTATAATAATAATAAAATTATATACAAGTAAAAAAAAAAAGAAAACACATTTGTAAACCATTCAATGACCAATTAACATAATTGTTTCTCAGTCACACTTTAAAATATTGAAGTAAATGCTGATGTTGTTAGCTTGTTTTTATCTTTCAATAAGATAACCCTCCATGTTTTATCTAGGCACATGATTACCCATTTTCAGACTTTAATTCCTAGCTTGTCTTGCAGAAAAATATGGTCATTGTCATAGACAACCTGTGGGATGTGCTAGAGGATATGTGTGTTCCTTTTAGGGACACTTATCCTGAATTTCTTTCCTAATCTTTCCTGAGTGATGGAAGATAGAGAAGGCAGTGACTCACCTTCAGCCCTCGGATGATGACAATACCCTAGAAAATGGCATTGTAGGAAGAATAATATAATGATGTTATGATGACCTGGGTCCCTGAAAATCTTTGTTGAAGAGAACTTCCCTGACAGCTCAGACTGCTCAAAAACAACCACCTGCTATGTGAAAGAAAAATAAATAATCTGCATAAATGACAATTCCAGCAACTTTACCTGGCACCTGACTAAAAAGATATTAATCATATTTTATTTTCTATTTCTTTCTATTCCCCACTTGGCCCTCTTTCCACCATTTTTCTGGCAACATATAAGTCATTCTCTGCTGACATCTAAGGAAAAAGATGTGCAAACTCACATCAGGGAAAAGTAAATTTCTTCAGACTTCTACAAAGGCACCCTAGTAAGTTTATGGGACTAAGAAGAGCTAACATTTGTATACTTATTATGTGCCAAACAAGATTCTGGTTATATTTGGACACATAGAATTCTGTGAGGTAGATGCTATAATCATTTCTAATTATCAAACATTAAAGCAAGTTCCAGAGTAGTAAAATAACAACTGCAAAGGTAGTAAGTGGGTATGTAGGTATTCAAGCCAGCCTGACTTTACAGTCTATGCTTTAGCTCATTCCCAAAAAAGAAATCTGAGTTTTAGGCAATAGACATGGGAGAATTCAGGTAAGAAACTAAAAATTCCTTCCCAGGAGACTGGAAAAGAATTATCTTTATTGTAGAGAGTAACGAAATCTCAGACTTTAGTGGATCTGTAGAAACATTTCTGCTGTCTGTCATTCCACAAGCTTGTATATGTTAGTAAGGTGTGAGAACATCAGAATTATTCCAAATTGTAGTATTGGTGAGAGAGTTTTAAAACATGGCAGAGTATCTAAGAATTAGTAGAACAGAGAAGGAGCACCCCAAATCCTGGACATGAAGAGAATGTTGGAATGAAATTGAGGGATGACTAGCAATGATCTACATAAACAAACAGAAGACTAGAAAAAGCCCCCAGTCCTCAATAGTTGTTAACCTATATTATAGGATCCCCCCAAAATACTTATGAGTATTCTTTTCAACCAAATTACTAACCATACCTGAGTTCCTAGAACTTAGACACAATCTTATAAAAATGGAAAATATAAATAAAATGGCAGACATAATGTTTCTAACAATCTTACAAGATCAGAATTAAAGGGCAACAATTTGACTTTATAAAATGTGATTACTACTCACTACAGAAAACTTCCAACCATTTATATTTGTATTAGGCTTTAAAATTTATAAACATCTTTCATACAAAATATGTAAATAAATATAAACAATAGGCTAATTTAACTGTGGAGGAAACTGAAACTCAAATTTGTCCAGAGTCTGATGCTTGTATTACAAGAACTATGCAATATTAGTCCATTTTCATATTACAAAACTAATCACACCTTCCCAACAATCTCCCAAAGACTTAAGTGATTTTAGCATTAACTCAAAAGTCCAAGTCCGAAGTCCCATCTGAGACAAGACAAGTCCCTGCCAACTACGAACCTATAAAATCAAAAACAAGTTATTTACTTCCAAGATATAATGGAGATACAGGCACTGGGTAAATATTTCTGCTCAACATGGGAGTAACTGAACAAAACAAGGGGGATACAAGCCTCATGCAAGCCTGAAAGCCAGGCAGGAAGTCATTAAATCTTAAAGCTCCAAAATCTCTTTTGATGCCCTGGGCTCAAATCCAGGGCATGCTGATGCAAGGGGTGGGCTCCCACAGCCTTGGGAAGCAGTGCCCCTGTGGTTCTGCTGTGTACAGGCCCTGCAACTGCTTTCTCAGGCTGGAATTAAGTGCCTGCAGCTTTTCCAGGCACATGACGCAAGATGTCAGTGGATCTGCCTTTCTGGCATCTGGAGGATGGTGGCCCTATTCTCACAGTTCCACTAGGCAGTGTCTCAATGGGGACTCTGTGTGATGCCTCCAATCCCACATTTCCTTTCCATATTGCCCTAGTACAAGTTCTCCATGAGGACTCCATCCCTGCAGCAGACTTATGCTTAGACACCCAGGTCTACAACAATACAAACAATGTATTTCCATACATTGTTTGAAATCTAGGCAGAGACTCCCCAACCTCATCTCTTGTATTCTATGCACCTATAGGTCCAACATCACATGGAAGCCACCAAGGCTTGGGGCTTGCACCCTCTGAAACAAGAGCATGAGCTGTACATTGGTACCTTTTAGATAGGACTGGAGCTGGGGTGGCTGGGATGCAGGGCATGAAACCCCAGAGCTGCAGAGAGTAGCAGGGCTCTGGGCCAAGCTCAGGAAAATATTTTTCCCCTCCTATGCCTTTCAGTCTGTGATGGGAAGGGCTGCCTTGAAGATCTCTAACATGCCCTGGAGACATTTTTTTCCCCATTATCTTCACTATTAACATTCAGCTCTTGGTTATTTATGCAAATTTCTGCAGGCTTGAATTTCTGCCCAGAAAAATTTTTTTTTTCTATCACGTGGTCAGACTGAAAATTTTCCAAACCTTTATGCTCTGCTTTTCTTTTAAACATAAGTTCAAATTTCAAACCAATGCTTCCTAAATGCACATAACTGAGTGCTTTGAGAATAAGCCAGGTCTCACCTTCAGTGTTTTGCTGCTTAGAAATTTCTTCTGGCAGATA
Source organism: Rhinopithecus bieti (assembly GCF_001698545.2). NCBI lineage: Eukaryota > Metazoa > Chordata > Mammalia > Primates > Cercopithecidae > Rhinopithecus > Rhinopithecus bieti. The sequence continues at coordinate 3,113,996 of NW_016804208.1, read as the reverse complement.
CCCTAAATCATCTCCCTCAAGTTGAAAGTGCCATAGATCTCTAGGACAGGGGGAAAATGTCACCAGTCTCTTTGTAAAAGCATAGCAAGAATGACCTTTGCTCCAGTCTCCAATAACTTTCTCATCTCCATCTAGACTACCTCAGTCTAGACTTCATTATCCTTATCACTATCAGCATTTTGATCAAAACCATTCAACAACTCTCCAGGAAGTTCCATACTTTCCTAAATCTTTCTGTCTTCTTTTGCACCCTCTAAGTTGTTCAAACTTCTGCCTGTTACTCAGTTCCAAAGTCACTTCCACATTTTCAGGCACCTGTATGGAAGTACCCCACTATCCCAGCGTGATTTTTCTGTATTAGTTCATTTATACACTGCTACAAAGATAATCCCTGAGACTTGGTAATTTACAAAGGAAAGAAATTTAATTGACTCACAGTTCCATATTCCTGGTGTGGCCTCAGGAAACTTACAATAGTGGCGGAAGCCAAAGGGGAAGCAGTCTCCTTCTTCACAAGATGTCAGGAGAGAGAGAGAAAGCAAAGGGGAAATGATATTTTTAAATCATCAGATCTCATGAGAACTCACTATCATGAATACATGATGGGGGAACCCACTCCCACTCACCTCCCACCAGATCCCTCCTTTGACAAATGGAGATTACAATTGGAGATGAGATTTGGCTGGGGACACAGAGCCAAATCATATCATATGACAAGAATCTAAATGTTCTAATTTTAAAGTTACTATACAAGTTAAACAAATGTTAAACATTAGGACACACACCTAAGGAACGATTTGAAGTCTTTCATTTATTAGATATTTTTAATGAATAAGTTTCATCTATCATTAATAACTTAATATGGTACTACATAAAATCAGGAAAATAGAATTTTTTGATCCCCTTTAAATATCAAGCAAATTATCAAGCTAAAACAAGAATAGTGAAGTAAAAGGTTGTACAAAATTCTGCGTCTGCTTCAAATAGAGCTTTTAAATGCCATTAATCTTGGCTGTTGTGTTTTGCTTTCTGTTTTCTTATAATATGCCACATTTGCATATTGTACCTTTTAATGTGTTATTTTATTTTAGTTTTACTCTCTGCAAAATTATTTCCAAAATTATAAAGCAAAGAAAAAAATTGGTGGATAGGAGTTAGGACTAACTTGCAGCTCCCACTCAAATGAACAGAGCAATGTGTGGAGAATCACATTGTGAAATTTTGCTCCAAGAACTACCACAGGAACATAAAAAGAAAGCCGGGATAATCCACAGACCCTATGAAGGAGGTGGATTGCAGCTGCAGGCTCTGTGGAACAGCTGACGAAGTGTGACTCTGCTTGCTTTCCCATCAGGTGGCTTGTAGCCTGGAGCTAGATCTCAGCTCTGCTCACCAGCTGCCTGGAAATATAGTTGGTACTGTTGTGGGGGCACAGTGAGAGTGAGACTGATCTTTCGGGCTGTGAGCTGTATGAGAGCTAGGTGAGACCTGTGGCTGCCAGCTTTCCCCAACTGTTCTTGCAACCTGTGTGACACAGCAGAGGCAGCCATAATCACCCCAGGAACATAACTCTATTGGCCTTGAAGACACACCTCCAATACCATAGCAGCTGCAACAAGCCCTGCCCAAGGAGAGTCTGAGCTCACACATGCCTATCCCTGTGCCCACCTGATGATCTTTCTCTCTATCTGCCCTGGTAGCTGAAGACAAAGGACGTAATCTCTTGTGAGCTCTATGACCCCACCCGCTGCTTGATGCAGGGGCAAGCTTATATCCTTCCTATACTACTGCAGGTGATGCAATCTTGAAAGCACCACCTCCTGGCTGGAGTCCAGCCAACACAAAACCAGTACACTTAACACAAACACAACCAAGGACCCTCACAGAGTTCACTTCACTCCTCTGCTATCTTTACTGGAGTGGGTGCTGATATCTATGACTGAGAGACCTGAAGACAGATCACATCACAGGACTCTTTGCAGACACTCTGCAGTACCATCCCAGAGCCCAGTAGCTACATTGGGTGGCTAGATCCAGAAGAGAAATAACAATGACTACAGTTTGGCTCTGAAGAAACCCTATCCCTAGGGAAAAGGGAAGCGCAACAAATCAAGGGAGCACCTTGTGGGACAAAAGAATCTGAACAGCAGGGCTAGAGTCCCAGATCTTTCCTCTGACATAATCTACCCAAATGGGAAGGAACGAGGAAAACAATTCTGGCAATATGACAGAACATGTTTTTTTAACATCTCCAAAAGATCACATTAGTTCACCAGCAATGGATTCAAAAAAAGATAAAAATCCCTGAATTGGCAGAAAAAGAATTCAAAAGGTGGATTATTAAGTTACTCAAGGAGGCACCAGAGAAAGGTGACTTCCAACTTAAAGAAGAAAAAAAATACAGGACATGAATAGAAGAATCTCCAGTGAAATCGATAGCATAAATAAAAAGAAATAACAGCTTCTGGAAATGAAGGACACACTGAGGAAAATGCAAACTGCACTGGAAAATCTAAGCAATAGAATCAAACAAGCAGAAGAAAGAATTTCAGAGCTCCATGACAAGACTTTCGAATTAACACAATCCAACAAAGACAAAGAAAGAATAAAAACAATCAAACAAACAAACAACCCTCCAAGAAGTTTTGGACTATGTTAAGTGCTCAAACCGAAGAATAATGGGTATTCCTGAAAGAAGAAGAGAAGTGTAAAAGTTTGGAAAATATATTTGAGAGAATAATTGAGGAAAACAAGACTAGCCTTGTTAGAGATCTAGGCATCCATAAACAAGAAGCTCAAAGAACATCTGGGAAATTTATTGCAAAAAGATCATCACCTAGGCACATAGTCATGAGGTTATTTAAAGTCAAGTTGAAGAAAAGAGTCTTAGGAGCTGTGAGGAAAAAGTATCAGGTAACCTATACAGGAAAACCTATCAGATTAACAGCAGATTTCTCCACACACCCTACAAGCTAGAAGGGACTGGGGTCTCATCTTTAGTCTCTTTAAACAAATCAATTATTAGCTAAGAATTTTGAATCCAATGAAACAAAGCTTCATAAATGAACGTAAGATACAGACTTTTTCAGGCAAATGAATGCTGAGGTAATTTGCCACTACCAAGCTAGCACTACAAGAACTACTAAAATGAGTTCTAAATCTTGAAACAAATAATTGAAATACACCAAGATAGAATATCCTTAAAGTATAAATCTCACAGGACCTATAAAACAATAATACAATGTAAAAAGAGCCAAGGTATTTAGATAACAAATAGCATGATAAATAGAATAGTACTTCATATCTAAATACTAGTATTAAATGTAAATGGCATAAATGCTCACTTAAAAGGTACCAAATTGCAGAATGGATGAGAATTCAACAACCAAGTGAGTACAGTCTTCAAGAGACTCACCTGACATATAAGGAATCACATAAACTTAAGATAAAGGTGTGAAAAATATATTTCATGCAAATGGACAGGAGTAGCTATTCTTATCTCAGACAAAACAAACTTTAAATCAACAGCAGTGAAAAAAGACAAGAGAGACATTATATAATGATAAAATAACTAGTCCAATAGGAAAATATCACAATTCTAAATCTATATGCACCTAAGACTGGAGCTCCCAAATTTGTAAATCAATCACTACTAGACCTAAGCAAAACAAGTCTCAATAAAGGTAAGAAAAACAAAATTATAGCAAGTTCTCTCTCAGACCACGGTGGAATAAATTTGAAAATCAACTCCAAAAGAAAACCTCAACAACATGCAAATACATGGAAAATAAATAACCTGTTCCTGATTGATCAGTGAGTCAACAATGATATCAATACAAAAATTTAAAAATTCTTTGAATTGAACAATAGTAGTGACATATCAAAACCTCTGAGATAGAGCAAAAGTGTTAAGAAGAACGTCTGTAGCATTAAATGCCTACATCAAAAAGTCTGAAAGAGCACAAATAGACAATCTAAGCTCATACCTCCAGGAACTAGAGAAACAAGAACAAACCAAACCAAAATCCAGCAAAAGAAAAGAAATAACCAAGACCAGATCAGAACTAAATGAAATTGAAACAACAAAAATAAACCAATACAAAAGATAAATGAAACAAAATCTGGTTCTTTGAAAATACAAATACAATTGATAGAACATTAGTGAGATTAATCAAGAAAAGAAGAGAGAAGATCTAAATACACTCAATTAGAAATTAAACTGAAGATATTACAAACACCACCACAGAAATACAAAAGATTGCTTGTGGCTACTATGAACACCTTTATGTGCATAAACTAGAAAATCTGCAGGAGATGGATGCATTCTTGGAAATATAAACCATGCAGATCAAACCATGACAAAATAGAAACTCTGAGCAGAACAGTAACAAGCAGCATGATTGAAATGATAATTAAAAAGTTACAAAAAAAGGCCAGGACTACATTGATTCACAGTTGAATTATAGCAGACATTCAAAGAAGAATTGATGCCAACACTATTGACACTATTCCACAAGATGGAGAAAGAAAGAATCCTACCTAAATTATTCTATGAAGCAAGTATCACCTCTATACCAAAATAAGGAAAGGACATAACAACAACAATAAAAAAAAATACAGACCAATATTCCTGATGAACATAGACGCAAAAATCCTACAGACCAATATTCCTGATGAACATAGATGCAAAAATCCTCAGCAAAATACTAGCTAATGAAATCCAACAGCATATTAAAAATATAATCTACCATAATTGAGAGGGTGTCATACCAGGGATGCAAGGATGGTTTAATATCTGCAAGTCAATAAATGTGATACACTACATAAACAAAATTAAAAGCAAAAATCACATGATCATCTCAATAGACACAGAAAAAGAACTTGTCAAAATCCAGCATCCCTTTATTATCAAAACCCTCAGCAAAATCAGCATAGAAGGGATATACTTCAATGTAATAAAAGCCATCCACGACCAACCTGCAGGCAACCTTATACTGAATGAGGAAAAGTTGAATGCATCCCCCCCAATAACTGGAACAAGATGACCACTGTTACCACTGCTATTCAATGTAGAACTGGATGTCCAAGCCAGAGCAGACAAGAGAAAGAAATAAAGAGCATCCAAATAAGTAAAGAGGAAGGCAAACTGTTGCTATTTGAGAATGACATGATCATACCTAGAAAACCCTAAAGATTCATTTAAACGGTTCCTAGAAGTGATAAATGAATTCAGCAGTTTCAGGATACAAAATTAATGTACAGAAATTAGTAGCTCTGTTATACACCAAGAGTGACCAAGCTGAGAATCAAATCAACAACTTAACCCCTTTTTGCAATAACTGCAAAAATAAAAAATAAAATAGTTTGGAATATACCCAACCAAGGAGGTGAAATTCTGCTACAAAGAAATCTATAAAACACTGCTGACAGAAATCACAGATGACAAATGCAAATAAAAACACATCGCATGCTCATTGATGAGTAGAATCAATATTGTGAAAATGACCATATACTGCCAAAAGTAGTCTACAAATTCAATGCAGTTTCCATCAAAAGACCACCATCATTCTTCACAGAACTAGAAAAAAGATCCTAAAAACCACATGGAATCAAAAAAGAGCCTGCATAGCCAAAGCAAAACTAAGCAAAAAGAACAAATCTGGAGGCATCACATTATCTGACATCAAACTATACTGTAAAGCCGTAGTCACCAAAACACCATGGTACTGGCATAAAAATAGGCATATAGACCAATGGAACAGAATAAAGAACCCAGAATAAAGCCAAATACTTACAGCCAACTGATGTTGGACAAAGAAAACAAAAACATAAAATGAAGAAAGGATATCCTATTTAATAAAAGGTGCTGGGGAAATTGGCAAGCCACATGTAGAAGAATGAAACTGGATCCTCTTCCCTCACCTTATACAAAAATCAACTCAAGAGGTATCAAATACTTAAATGAGTCCTGAAACCATAAAGTTCTAGAAGATAACATTGGAAAACCCCTTCTAGACATTGGCTTAAGACTCATTACAAACAACTCAAAAGGAAATGCAACAAAAAGGAAGATAAATGTGACTTAATTAAGCTAAAAAACTTATGCACAACAAAATAAACAATCATCAAACAGACTACCCATAGAATGAGAGACAATCTTCACAATCTATACATCCAACTGAGAACTAATACCCAGAATCTACAAGGAAATCACACAAATCAGCAAGAAAAAAAAAATCCCATTAAAAACTGGGCTAAGGACATAAACAGACAATTCTCAAAAGGCGATATACAAATGGCAAACAAACATACGAAAAAAAATGCTCAAAATCACTAGTTATCAAGGAAATGCAAGTCATAACCACCATGCAATGTCACATTACTCCTGCGAGAATGGCCATAATTAAAAAATCAACAAAATAATGGATGATGGCATGGATGTGGTGAAAATATAACACTTTTACACTGTTGGGAATGTAAACTAGTAAAACCACTATGGAAAACAGTGTGGAGATTCCTTAAAGAACTAAAAGTAGATCTACCATTTCATCCAGCAACCCCATTCCTGGGTATCAACCCAAAGGAAAAGAAGTCATTATATAAAAAAGATTATTACACGCACATGTTTATAGTAGCACTATTTCCAGTTGCAAAAATGCAAAACCAGCCCAAATGCCCATCGGTTAATGGGTGGATAAAGAAAAAGTGGCATATATAATATATAACACAGAATACTACCCAGCCATGAAAAGGAACAAAATAATGGCATTCATAGTGATCTAGATGGATTTGGAGACCATTATTCTAAGTGAAGTAACTCAGAGAAATGGAAAATTGAACATTGTGTTTTCTCACTCATAAATGGGAGCTAAGCTATGAGGATGCAAAGGCATAAGAATGAAACAATGGGGTTTGAGGTCTCAGGGAAAATGTTGGGAAGGGGCTGAGGGATAAAAGACCATACATTGGATACAGTGTACACTGCTTGGGTGATGGGTGCACCAAAATCACATAAATCACCACTGAGAACTTATTCTTGTATAAATAAATAAAAAAAACAAAATTATGAAACAAGAGTATAGCTCTTTAGTGAACAATGTAAAAGTTCCAGCTTTTACAGGGAATTATTTAAATTTGTGTGGCTATCACCATTCTTTTTAATTTGACATTCTAACAAATATTTGGGAAAAAAATAATATTTTTCAGTATTACATTAATGACTCCCAATTGTATCTCATGAGTAAAAACTGAATGATATTTTGCCTGTCTTCAGTATTTAAGAAAATAAAACAAATCAGTAATACTTCTACAACTGTGTGATTGTTAATTTTTAAGATGTGTTTCATATAAAATGTCAACCACTGTTATGCAAGTGAGCAAACATAAGCATCTTTAGAATAAATAAAGAGAAATAAACTAATATTGATTGAAATCTTGTATTTTTTACAGAAATTTTCAAGACAGAAATAAAGAACATATTATAATGAATCACTATGAACTCATTATCCAGTTTCAGCAAAACAACTTTCTGCCTTATTTCATTGCATTCCTCCTTTTTAACATGAAATATTTTAAAGTATATAATAGATAAAATTTAATTAAATCACAAATATTTTCATATATATGTTAATATATAAGGATCTTTTTCCATCATATCAAAATAACACAAACAACAAAATTAAAGGTAATTTCATGTTATAAATTAATACAAAATTTCCATTTTTTGTGATAGTTTTATGTATAAATTTTTGTTGTTGTTATGGTTTAGAATTTAGATCCAAATACAATTTACTCCTTATGTTTGGCTTATATATTTTAGTCTTTTCATGTTTCCTGCAGTATTAATTTATTAAAAAAATATATGCCACTTGTCAGGAGGAATTTTCCAAATTCAGAATTCAGTTAATTATATTTTTACAGTATCACTAAGTATGCTTCTCACCTCCCATGTTTCTTGTAGGTCAAGTTAAATGTATGATTCATGTTCAATGTTGCAAATAATGTGCTACAAGAAGTATTATCTAATTCATATTGTATTGTATCAAGAAACATATCATGTTTGTTTACCTGTTATTTAACAATTTTAATACTGATTGGAGATTCAAGTGCACTAGCCAGATCCACATATTACAACATTTAACATCAACGTCCCACAATAGTGAGTAGCCATTGATGACTTATTAGCATTTGTTGACTGTAGTTCCAAGGTTGAACTTTCCCTCAGTATGTGTTTTGTTACCTTTAAGTATTATTTATATAAAAATGCAGGATAAATATTGATTTTATTTATAAATTAAACCAATATTATATAATATATAAAATAATATATTTTGGTATTACATATACTGTTATGAATCATATATATTATAGTATTATGTATTACATATATAAGAGCAAGAAAATTAGATGAGGAATTCGGGAAATGTCATGGAGATAATGTTTATGAATTTGTCATATTTTTCCAATAGTTGAAGCCCTGTGATTGAATAAAGACAAAGAAGAGAGGAAAGTTAAGAAAGGATCACAAAAATATTTTGATTATATTTTGAGTGGACAGTGCAGCAGAAGTTGAGATGTTTAAGGAAATAGAAATGACTTTGGCTTGAAAGGCAATAGGAAAACCAGCAAATACTCACTATTTAGAAAAGTAAAGAAATATTTGCATAAGGAGGAGATTAATAGTATTTCAAAATATAAAACAGGACTAAACTGGACATGGGATAAACATTGTTAATATTTGAAAAATGATGTCAGTACAATAAAGACTACAGTCAAATTTTAAAAGATTGGAAATGTTTGCTGAGAAGTTAGAAGTATTAAATATAGATTATTGATTATCAAAATTTCAAAATAAAAGTAATAAGAGAACCTGGGATAATACTTTCAAAGGGGGTTAGAAAATAAGAGCTTAATCTAATTTGTATTATAAAGAAAAAATTTAAGAATACCTAGAGATGGAATACATGGTTCTGGAGGAATGAAGAAAGGAGTTAGTACAAATAGAGGATGGCATGAAAATCAGAGGAATATAGATTAAGGAAAACAATGAACAACTAGAATATGTCATACTACATGTTAAATGTAGAAGAACATGAATTAGCCACATCTAGGTATTCATTGAGCATACAAGGTGTCCACAGTCTAGGTGATGAACAGAGTCAAATACAATTGTTTTATTTTATTTCTTCTCCTCAAACTCCTCCTTCTTTTCTTTTTTCACTATAACTAAGATTTGGAGGGATTTAATTAACCAACTATTAATCTCAGAATCATACTAGGTCAGTGAGATCAAACCGTAAGTTCCATAATATTAAAATTAATAGATGTGTACAGTTATTCATGTCAAACACATGAATGTCTATGGCTGTATGTTTTACCCACAGAACACTGACACTAAAAGTGTGTTTTTTTCCCACACCAACACCCAATTTTCTAACTTGTTGGACAGTAATTATAGGTTCAAGGATTTATTTCAATTCTGACACTAGCTACCTGGGGTGAGTATCGTACCCCACAGATTACGAACTCACTCTGGCAAGATTGCCCCCATTTTAGAGACCAATCACTATTCTCAGGCTTTGCTTACTTCTGACTGAACAAATATACATTGGGACCTCCCATGACCCCTTCTTTGGGTTTGAAAATTTGCTAAAAGAGTTCACGGAACTCAGGGAAAACCATTTGCTATTATCATTTTATTATAAACGATACTGCTCAGGAACTGCCAAATGGAAGACATGCATAGGGCAAGGTACAGGGGAAGAGCAAGGGAGTTTACATGCTCTCTCTGGGAGCACCACCTTCCCAACACCTAACTATATTCACCAGTTCTGAACTCCTTTGTTTAGGATTTTTAGGAAGGTTCCATTACATAAAGATGACTGTTTAAATAATTGGCCACTGGTGATTAACTAGATCGTTAGCCCCTCTCCCATTCTGAGATGTTAGGGACAGGGCTGAAAGTTCCACCCCTCTAATTAGGCCTTTTTCTCTCTGGTGATCAGCTCCCATCTTGAAGATCTCTAGGAGTTTCCAGCCACCAGAAATCTCATTAACATCCAAAACGACACTCATCTGGAAGGAACGTTTAGGGTCTTAGAAGTTGTGTGAGGAAACAGACTAAGACCAAATATTACAACAAAAGGTGTGTCTTTCAACTCTTTCACTCAGAAAATTACAAGAGTTTTAGAAGCTCTGTGTCAGGAACATCTTCATTTAGGAATGAAGACCAAATATAAATTTCTTATTACATCAGAATATCACAGTGTTTTACCCAGTATCACACTGAATCACATCAAGCTAAGTTAAACTTGCTAATTTATTATTACTTGCATCCCTTTTTTGTAATGTGCTATAGACAATTTTGATAGTTTGTTAACTGTATCAGATTGTCAGATCATATCTAGGTAGAGAACAAAAATACCCATGAAACATTAATTTTTTTATTTCTGATTGATTGGCAGTCATGACTCTACCAAAACTGAGTAATTCCCCTGGAAAAAGCATCTATTCCCATACATATACATCTTTATCTACCTACACATACATATACACAGGAGAAGACAAAGTGTGTTCATGTGTGTGCATGTTTGTGTATCTGTGAAAAGATATGTAGCTAACAGTTGCTTTTCCTTATAGAATTACACAAATAACTAATTGACAAGTTTCCTCTGAAAAATGGTTCAAAGATGGGTGTGTTGCTTGATTTTAGTTAGACACTGTGCTGAAACCAAAGTTAGTAATGACTTAAAATACCAGCAGAAAATTATTTCAACAAAACCTGAAGCAAACTATTCTTAATGGTATAGACTTTCTGATTATTACATACTTGAAGGATCCCTGGAAGCACAAAGTGTAAATATATTATTATGGACTCTCTACCAATTATTTATGCCCCTTTAGTAGAATTCCATTAAAACATTCCTCAATAAATCAGTTTTGTTATGGGCTGTTTTATGAAATAACTTTATGATTCTAAATAATTTTGTTCTTACTGAGTGTGTGCTGGAGGATGTTATCTACCTATCTATACCGTTGATTAGAAGAAAAAAATTGTTAAGGAATAGAATACACTGTCAACTAAAATAAACCGTAGAAAGTTGGTTGGATTAATTATGTGTAAATGGCTAAATATGAAATTGTTAGAAAACCAAAATTTTCATAGAATTCAGAACTTCAGTGTCATAAAACAATAAATGGTATTTTTTCAGAATCTGATGTCGACTCAGAAGTGTAGGCTCACTTGTTCTTGACTGACTTCATTCACATTTTGGGCCTTTGCCATTGAAAGTAATGGCAAAAACCACAATTACTTTTGCACCAATGTATAGGTCGATCTTACTTGGTTTGAACGGAGTAACTCATTCCCCATGTCCTATTCCCAAGCAGGCTAGTCTGGTTATGTTCTGAATGTGATGACAGAAGTACAAGTGTATGCAAGTCTAACAGGGCATTTGGTTTGAAAATAATTTTCTTGTGTCATCTCAGCTAGTATTCAAAATTTGGAAATTTGAATGGAGTATGATTCTCAAAATAATTTTTAATAATTACACCACATTCTTATTTTCAAATAAAACTAAATGAATTCATTAATTCATAACACAATTTTAGCATAAAGATTAATATATTAGTAGCATACAGAAATACAGTAAATGAGCTAATTTTTTTTCAATATTTATTTAAAAAACTTTTAATCATTCACTAAACAAATACTTATTTACTGATTGCTTGAAACTTAGCTAGGTAATATAGCCAATACAGAGAAGAATAAAATACGCTCCATGCCTTAGAGAAGTTCACAGAGTGGTAGAGTGTACTAGAGTACATTACTTTTGGAAGCTTTCATCCCTCAGGTGTACATGGCTACTTGTATTATTTATTCTCTGCACCAGTGTTTTACAATTAATCATGAAAATATCATGTATGGGACAACATTCATGAGGCCACAGTATAATCAGTCATGCCTTAGAATCTCCTGGGCTGAGTAAATATATGTGAGAGTGACAAGGAAATTGCAAAGTTCGGGATGAAAGATATAAGAAGGGCTAGACAATTTTCCAATAATGGATTGCAGACAAACTGATTCCCTCTCTCTGCAATGACCAGACAGGAGCTAAGTCACCGGAGGATACTATGTCTGTGACTTTCAGAAGCTAAATATTGAAGACAGAACCAATTTGCCTAGTTCAGAGAGTTTGGTAGCTGCAGTGGTGAGTCTCCAGTGACAAGCAACAGAAGAGGCACATTCCAATTTACCTGTGATTGCTGTTTCACACTGTTTCTTGAAGGGGCCAAAATACTGGACACATCCAACTGGAGGAATTTCCCATTCTTAAAATCAAGGAGTGGGGGTAGATATTGAGAGGTTCTATTATGAGAACTTTTCAGCACTTGAACCCCAAAACAACTTTCTGCTTTAGGAAACTAAGTGACCAGAATATTTAAATTGATCAACTTCAAAAAATTACTGAGAAAATAAAATATCAGGGGAAAAAATAAGATTGTTAACCTTTTTTTATGGTGATGATAGAGGTGGTACAAATATTAAGAAATACTATTGTCTAAAATGAATGGCATTGTATTATAAGAATATTTCCTGATTTATAAGAGGTGAAAGAAAGAATAATGACGCCTTGGGATGGCTATCCTGTTTCCCATTTCTTCCCATTTTTCCTCACTTCTGCTTAGTCAAAATTGTGTATCAATACATCCATAAATGTTTTCCCAATGAGTTTACTTGGAAACATGCTATTACCTAAGTCTAAGTTTTTATATTTTGTACTTTCTTATTTAAAACATTAACTATATTTGATTATATATTACAGAAATGTTAATATTTTTATCTAAAAAAAAAAAAACAGAAGAGAAAGAGCTAAAAACAACTGCCCTATGATTCCTTCATTAGTAATTTTTCAATTGTGGTTCATCATGGACCTTCACTTTGCTTACCTATGCAATGGGCTTTTATTTCACTTGGTGTGCTTCTTGAGGAAAATTACTACCATTTATTCATCACAACCGAGCCAGAAATATTTCACACATATTTCAAAATAGTCTGACACATATCAAGGTATAACAAATGTTAATTTTTCTCTCTGCTTTCAAACAGTCAGCTAGTAAACTCATTCCTTCTAATATGATGATGATATGTTCACTAACAATGCTCAGAGAATGAATTGATACATAAATGTGACATCCAGTTTCTCAAATGCAGTAATTTAAAAACTAACTTTTAGGGAAAGCTAGTGTTTGTTTTGCAGAAGTACATCAGAGGTCACTGTGGAGGGCAGAGATGGATGAGGTTTGGTATGGAAACAGAGAAATAAGCAGAATACTCTTCATGTTAGCTTCAACCAGTGCAGCTCAACATTTAAAATGCTTTGATTTGGCCCTACCACGTGTTTCAGTAAAAAAAAAAAAACTCGGCTGCTGAAAATAACAAAAGTAATATCTGAAATATCTGATTGACCTCAGTTATAATCCTGGCTCTGTCACTTGGGAGTTGTTATGCTCTATCTTGTCTCGTGAGGGTCAGATGATTTAGGCTGTCTTTCTTCATGCATATCCCGTGGATCACTCCTACTCTTTTCAAGAAAATTCCTGGTCCTAAGGTTGACCAATTGAAGATTAAAAATACTCATTTACACTTTTGCATCATTATACTTGGTGGTGGTGTGGGCAAGAGAATAATCAGATGAAACTAATTTCAAGTTTTCTTGATTTCTTGGGGAACATCATTTTAACAGGTACACTAATGCTGCAGTTCTTTTCATGAACTCCACGTCGCATTTCCTCTATGATTTTTTTAGTTAACAGATTTTTTCCCTGTGATACAACTATCAAACCAGGTTCTCAGAATCTCCCTAATCAAGGAATATTTTATTACTTATTTGACTACTAGAAGTAAAAGCTAGGATTTGTATTCACAAAGATAGGTTTTGGAAAAGCGCCGTAATATCACTTTCATAGATGGTGGAGCGGTATGAAGCCATCTTTGTGTTAAGTGCATCAGATGCTTATTTTGTGTGAAAAGTGCCAAAATGAGACAAATTCGTGATTTTGACATCTAGCCAGAAAAAAAACTTCCATTTGGTATAAGTGAGTTTCAACTTGTAAGCCTAATGACATGTATATTTCTTTGTCAGTTTAATTAGGTGTGTTAAATCTATACCTAAACTTTCCATCTGAAATTCAGGCAAAAAATAAAATAAAATAAAAACAACTGCCCTATGATTCCTTCATTAGTAATTTTCCAATTGTGGTTCATCATGGACCTTCACTTTGCCTACCTATGCAATGGGCTTTTATTTCACTTGGTGAAATAAAATAATATTGTTTTATTCAACTATTGGGAAAATCTGAGCTTAAAGAAATACATAAATGACTATTTTTTTATAATCAGAATTAATGCAATATTTACTATTTCAGCTTTAAAACATTTTGGTATTAAGTTCTACACTTAACGTAGGCCATAGTAGTTCTTATGAATACTCTAAATGCAGAGGAAATAGTCATGGTGTCCAAATAATGCTACTATGACAAGAAGTTATAGTAAATCTATTAGATGAAAACTCATCTCTATCATATTGTGATAGATATGGAATTATAATGAAATTCTATAAATTATAAATATAAATATTATGACAGACCCATTAAGAAAAGTTATTTTAAATATACAAAAATATAATAACAACGTTACAAGTTATATTTCGTCTAAGAATAAAGCAAAAATATCAATTATTTCCAATAGAAATAAGTAATATATCAGGTAGACGTCATTATCAAATTCATGTTACTTGCTCATATGTTATTTCAACATTATATTTCAATTATCCTAGCTCCTTTTCATAATAATCTTGAACTGAATTAACTAAATTGTAAAATGGTTTGAATTTCATAATGTCTTTTGGCAGACTTCATTGATTTTCCAGGTTACATGGTCATTAATTGTCAGTAATACCTTCTAATCCAGGTAAAATTGATTATAGTTTAAGCTATTTTCTGTATTAAGAAGCCACTGGTTCCAGTCTAGAGGTGTGACATTATTAATTTTGTTCAGCTACTCTCCAAACAATTAATAATCAGTTTCGCTGCTGCTTTTTCTAGTTTTTGCCATAACAAGGACAAAATGTTGCTTTGTGTGACAGAGAAATATAACACAATTTAGACTTTTAGTGTTAATGAAAACTTTTCTTTATGACTTTGTGTTTTAAAATTCAAAATAAGGATCATGCAGTTTTAAATCTGTTTTAAAATCAATTAGGTAGGATGTGCCAAGTGCCCTTTCATTCTGGGTACATGTTTATTACAACTTTATTGATTACATCTGTTAGAATTGTCTATAAATCCAAAGATGTGCTATAGGCTTACCTTCACATTTGACCTGGTGGATCTGGTAAATATAAAGTCCGTTTCCTGCAAGACAGAAAAGACAAAGGCTATTTATTCCTGTTATCTATTTCAATTGAATTGAGAGTAACTTTAAGTTTGAACATGCTTAACTATATCATGTTTTTTTAAGGCTTTAAAGACTTTATGAAAGCAAATGGCATATTGTCTTCATTTCACTTTGGAAGTCCACCCCTGGCATTGCTGTTCAAAGTAATGATATTATTGGTATTTATGAATTGCTAAATGATGAAAGAGCACAATAATACATTATCCTTAATTTCACTCCTTCATTCTACCTTAATGACATAAACTATAACTTGCATAAAAGTAGGTAAAAATAAGAGAACCTCAAAGTTCATTTGAGAGAAAGAGAGAGAGAATATCATGCTCTCCCCTGCAGCTAGGATATAAATTCAAAACATATGCTCCCTCTCTTGCACCTAATGGATTTCACTATAATTCTCTTCAACAAGTATTTATTGTCTGGTTTCTCAAATTCAATCAATTGATACTTAACGCAGAGTTTAATTGTATTTTCCACCACCATGTACCTTAGAGAGAGGTATTATTAGACTGAAATATTAACTTTAATAACATAAGAAGCATATTATGAAACAGAAGTCTGTGCCAATGGAGTTAGATGGCATTTCTTTAAACATTTATTCAGCCAATTGGAAAGAAAGTTCTAAGAACCTCTTGACTAAGTATCATGAATATATAACAGCAACACCTAGTGATAGGAACAGTTATTAGTGGGAATACAACACTATGAGGAGGTGAAAAGCAAAATAAATATGACTTTAACAGGATAGAAATTTGGGTGGGGGGTTGTGTGTGTGTCAAAAATTATTAAACTTCCTCTCTCCAAATATTACTTTGATTTCATTCTCTCTCTCTCTCTCTCTCTCTCCCTCTCTCTCTCTCTCTCTCTCTCTCTCTCTCTGTCACACACACACACACACACCCCTCTCTGGGACTCAAATTCTCATTATATTAGAAATTTCAAATGTGTCCCAATGTTTCTGATACTCTTTTCTTTTTTTCTCATTTGTTTTACTCTCCATGATTCAAACTACATGTTTCTATTTACCTCTCTTTTAGTGCAAAAATACTCCTTTCTAATGGCTCCACATACTATGCTATATATACAATAGTACTATATATTGAGTGACAAATTGTTGTATTTCTGTGTGTATTCTTAAGACAGAGTCTTGTTCTGTTGCCCAGTATGGAATGCAGTGGCACAAGCATAGATGGGATTACAAGCATGAGCCACTGTGCCAGGCCAATTTGTAGGCTTTTATTTTATTGTCATTTAAATATATATTACAGTTCTCTGGTGAAGTTCTCCATTTTGTCATGTCCTTTTACAACATATTTATGACAAGTGCTTTAAATGTGTGACTAGTAAGTTCAATATTTGGATCTTTTGTCAGTGTCATTGTCTATTGGTTCTGATTCATATTTTGCAGGTATTTTTTACAAAATGTCACACATTTTATCATCTTCTTTCAAGAAGGGTTGAGCTTTATCCTTTGATAGACAACTAGGATAGGAATAGAACATCTTAATCTAATTAGAGACAGAGCTGACTGGTTGCTGGTTTGGATTTTTTGTTAAGCTGTGTCTACCAATAATTAGCATGGACTTTTAGAGTGTAACACCCCAGGAGGTCTGTCTGTGAGTCTATGGAGTTTACTGGATTCTCTGCCTTAGAAGGTTATGAATTCCAGTTTTTGTCTTCTCATCACTATGATACTGTGGTACACAACCATCTGTGTCAGAAGTACGCTGCTTAATTTTACAGAACTACAAAGTCTGTTAAAGCCTTGTAAAGGAATATTGAACCTCCCCCCCCCCAAGACTTTTCT
The DNA here is from genome assembly GCF_001698545.2 of Rhinopithecus bieti. Classification (NCBI taxonomy): domain Eukaryota; kingdom Metazoa; phylum Chordata; class Mammalia; order Primates; family Cercopithecidae; genus Rhinopithecus; species Rhinopithecus bieti. The sequence goes on along the minus strand of NW_016804208.1, from coordinate 3,096,735 downwards.
ACCATGGTAATGTCTTTTATTCTTTTATTTTATTTTATTTTGCTTCTCTACCTCTGTAAAATTGCCAAAACTCTACAGGATTGACAGCTACATAGTCTTGGCTACTACTGTTCTCCATCTCTGCCCTGCCCCAAGGGTAAATAATGCCCCCAGGGATAAACAAATAAGGAAAAGCTGAATATTCCCAAGGATAAATATCCCCAAGGATAAATAGATAAGGAAAAGCTGAATGCGGCATTTCAACTCATACTCTGAAATTTACTTCTTTTGGAATCTTGACCCATGGCTCCTTGTTGCCTCACAGTTCTCTGGCAACTTTAAAAAGATGTTTTCTAGTTGTTCTTGATGGAAGGATGAGCCTGACGCAAGGTAGTCATCATGACTAGAAACAAAAGTCCTAGAAAATTCATCTGGATGTCATATGTTTATAGTGTTGTAGAAGAGACTGAATAATAAAAGTAAGAAAACCCCATTGTAACAGAGCTTGTAAGTCATATTCAAGCATATGATTTTTATAATGATAATCTATTGCAGAAATTTATGCAATAGGAGATATAATTGAGTTTACATTTAAAAAGGACAAATTTATCACCAAGGAAGATTCACTAGATCAGTATGAGAGTAGAAACTATCTATGAAAATGATAGGCAAGAAGTAATATATTAATTTAGTGACTATTTAACAGTTTTCTTTTATATGATAAACACCGAAAGATGACAGGCATTTAAATACTTTACAGCACTTTGGGAAGGGGAGGCAGGCAGATCACCTGAGGTCAGAAGTTCGAGACCAGACTGGCCATGGTGAAACCCCATCTCTACTAAAAATACAAAAAAATTAGCTGGGTGTGGTGGCAGGCACCTGTAATCCCAGCTGCTTGGGAGGCTGAGGCAGGAGAATTGCTTGAACTCATGAAGACAGAGGTTTCAGTGAGCCGAGATGACGCCATTGCACTCTAGCCTGGGCAACAAGAGCGAAACTCTGTCTCAAACAAAACAAAACAAACAAACAAAGCAACAAAACAACAACAAAAAACTTTACAGTTTTCAAATTAATCAATTACTCTTATATGTAAGGTAAAAACTGATTTTCTATTTCTGATACAATTTGGATTAAAAATATTTACTCACAAAAGTGCTTTATTAAATATAGCATAATTAACTTTTATTAAATATAGCATAATTTCCTTTATTATTACACTTTTGGCCACACTACATTAATAGAAATATTCAAACAAAAAATAAATTAAATAGGCATACATATTTGCATATGTCTTTGTTAGTAGCAAGGAATTCCAGTTTCACAGTGAGAAAAACTGGATTTAATCCAAAATGCTGTAACTTCCAAATGATGTAAAATTAGGAAAGTCATTAATATCACTGAGTAAATTTGTTAAACTATAAAATGGGTAAAATATTCCCCTGTTGTAATTAGGTAATATGAGGAAAACACTGAAACATTTTGTGTGACATAACAATCAACGATAATGAATATAGGCAGAAGACTAATTTAATTTAGACATATAGATGTGAGATTTATGGTTAAAAATAATATCATTTGGAGCTTCTAAATTTAAAAAAGGATTTTTAAAATTAACATTAAACATATATATATACACATATATATATGTGTGTGTGCATATATGTCAAAACACCAAAAAACAGGAAACAAATCCAAGACCTTAAAACAGATAATAGAAATGGTTAAATTCTATACAGGTTTTGGTGTTGGCTGCCAAAGTTTTTATTTTTTAATTTTAATTTCTTTTTTGAGACAGTCTCACTTTGTTGCCCAGGCTGGAGTGCAATGTCGTCATCTTGGCTCACTGCAACCTCCGCCTACGAGGTTCAAGATATTCTCATGCCTTAGCCTCCTGAGTAGCTGAGATTACAGATGCTCACCACCAAACCTGGGTAATTTTTGTATTTTTATTAGAGACAGGGTTTTGCTATGTTGTCCAGGCTGGCCTTAAATTCCTGGCCTCAAGTGATCTGTCTGCCTCAGCCTCCCAAAGTGCTGGGATTGCAGGTGTCAGCCACTGCACTGGATCCTGTCAAGGTTTTTAAATTAACATTATTATCATCAAGAAAATTTCAAAAGTAAAATCTCACCAGAGACTTAGAATCAATTTTTCAAAAAGTGAAATGTAATTATTATAACTTTAAAATATGCAGAGCTACTTAAAAAGAACATTTTATTGAAAAGAAAAACTATATCTTAAGATATACTTGATTTTGTATAGAAATTTAGTATAAAATCTAAATTAAAATATGCTGGTATCATTTACATCAGGAGTCCCCAACCCCAGGCCCTAGAGTAGTACCTGTGTATGGCGTGTTGGGAATCAGGTGGCACAGCAGGAGGTGAGCAGTGGGCAGTGAGCCAGAGCTCCACCTCCTCTCAGATCAGCCACGACCTTAGATCACCATAGGAGTGCCAACCCTATTGTGAACTGTACATGTGAGGGATCTAGGTTGCACACTGTGTATGAGAATCTAATACCTGATGATCTGAGATGAAACAATTTTCTCCTGAAACCATCCCCACCCTTCCCTTCATGGAAAAACTGTCTTCTGTGAAACCAGTCCCTGGTGCCAAAAGATTGAGTACCACTGATTTATATGATAATTACACCCGAAAAATTTAGGTTGAGGTTTCAAATACTGCCCAATTATGTAATCTTTACTGAGGTAAAGTTATCACTGAAAACAACTGTGATATTGTTTTAATAAGGTGAAGAACTAGTCAACTAAATTTGGGCATGAATTTTGCTAAGAAAATATAATTACACATTTAAAACGTGTGTATAATATCTTTCCTTAAGTGGTTCACCTATACTGGTGACAAGACTTCTTGGAATTACAAACCTTCTTTTTACAGTAACAATGGCTTCTCTGTGTCATAATGATTAACAATTCAAACAGCATTGTTATTTTAAAAAACACATTTTTTAAACTTAATGTACGTCTTTTCCCAAAACAGATAAATAAGATCAATTGACAAACTACACTGAACCATTAGACTTGTCATTTTTTGTACTTCTTCAAGTTTTTTAATTGATACATAATAGTTGTACCTATAAATGGGGTACATGTGATATTTTAATAAAAGCATAAAATGTATAATGATCAAGTCTAGGTAGCTGGTGTATTCATTACCTCAAATATTTATCATTTTTCAATGTGAGAACATTCCAATATTCTATTCTAGCTATTTTGAAATATACAATAAACTTGTAACTATAGAAATCCTACTGTGCTATCAAACACTAGATCTTATTCCTTCTATCTAACTGTATTTTTGCAGCCATTAACCAATCTCTCTTCACCCTTCGTCCTCACTTTCCTTCTCAGCCTCTGGTAACCATTATCCCATTAACTACCTCCATCAGACAAATATTTTAACTCTCACATATTAGTAAGAACATGCAATATTTATATTTTTCTGCTTGGCCGATTTCACTTAACATTATGACATCCAGTTTTATCCACGTTGCTGCAAATGACAGAATTTCTTTGTATTTTATGGCTGAATAATTTTTCATTGTGCATATACACCACATTTTCCTTATCCATTGATGGACATTCAGGTTAATTTCATATCTTGGCTATTGTGAATACTGTGGCAATAAATATAGGAGTGCAGGCATTACTTTGATATTCCTGATTTTCCTTCTTTAGAATATATACCCACAAGTGGGATTGCTAGATCATACAGTAGAAAATATTTGAGCACCACTCATCCAACAATGATTAATGACAAGAATATATAAGGAACTCAAACTACTTAATAGCATAAAACTAAATTATTCAATTTAAAAATGGGCAAAAGATCTGAATAGACATTTCTCAAAAGAAAAATACAAATAGCCACAGGTATATGAAAAAAAATGCTCAACATTTCTAATGATCAGAGAAATGTAAATCAAAACCACAATGAGATATCTCCTTACCCCAGTTCAAATGGCTACTATCAAAAGACACAAAGTAACAAATGCTGGCAAGGATGTGGAGAAAGAACTCTTCTTATATACTGTTGGTGAGAATGTAAATTAGTATAGCTGCTATGGAAAATAGTATGGAGATTCCCCAAAAAACTAAAAATAGAATTACCATATAATCCAGCAACCCCACACCTGGATAGCTGTCATTTTTTTATATATTAACATTGATCTGTTAAAGTAACCTACATTTCAGTACTCATATGAAATGATAGTAATTATTAATCTTATATTTTATAGCTCTTTACAAATTAATGAAATACTTTTATGTAACTACAACTTATTGAACCTCGGTCAGGATAACCTTTAACAATACAGATTATTCACATTTTTGCAATGAGAAAAGTGATGATTTTGGTACTTAGTAAGGTCATAAATATAGTATGAACATATAATAAGACTAAAATTTGGTCTCAATCTTTTTAATTCCAAGGTCTTCCTTTGTAAGCACCATAAAATACCATACCCAGTATTCTTTTGATGCTAGTAACACTAGGAGATAGTTTAGGATTTTTCTACTTATTTCATAGGCATAAAACAGTCATAGAAACATATGCAAATTAGATCATATTGCAGAAAAAATGCTTACCCAGGTCAATTGTTTTGCTTTTAATTATAGCTTTTAAAACTGATTTTAATTAGCACTTACTGACTCATAGTTATAGTACGTCTTAATTTTACACAGTGTAGTTTTCTTGTTTGGATGTTTGCAGTTAGTCCACAAACAAACGTAAAATTACATTCAATACCAGAGTTGTGAAGGAGCACTTTTTCAAATTGTATTCCTGCAAATGAATTGCTCAAAGCATATCTTTAAGTAAAAATAGTCGACCTGAGAAAGAGAGACATTTTGCTTTGCTTACAAACTGAAAACTCAAACTCAAACTCAAAGAGTAATGGACTCTAAAAATGAATATATTTTCTATTATCAATGGCTAGAAGCACTTTGAAATGTTTGAAATGAGGAAAACATAAATAAACAAGTTAGAATGGGGAAATTCAATTGAAAAATCAAGAGGAGCTTCCTGGATTTACATAAGAGAAAATATCACTTTTTAGATAAGAAAGTTAATTTTTTGCTATTTTAAGACAATCATAAATAGTTAAATTTCTGCAATAATTTAATCATAGTTTTGTCAAAACTCTAAAGTATTGACCAGATGATTGCTCAATGTCATACTCAGAGACTGAAGAGTTGTAAATTCCTCTTAAAATAGATATACGAATAATTTTAGACCTTGGCATTTTCAGTAAGACTAAATCTGAATCCAAGGTTATGAGGAAGAGTCACCAGTCACACATAAAGAAGAAATAGTTAATTTGTTTCACAGAAATAAATGAATTTATGAGAATTTTTCTAAAGTGCTTTGTCATTAGGATAAACAATGTTAAATTCTTTTTAAAGTACTCAAAATCCATACTCAACATTCTACATTGAAATTAAGAAAGATAACACAACATGGTATAATTTACAAATGTAATTTAATTTGGATTTTGTATATGGTAGCACCTGATTGACTAGAATTTCAATTCTAACAATTATTGGAGTAATACAATCCTGGATAATTTATTCATTTATTTAGATCAAAGGTCACCATTTAAAGAAAACCTGTTATCTTGTATAAGCTGGCTCGTAAGAGTTTTAATGGCCTACAGAGTGAGAGGTGACAACCTGATAGCGACCCTCTCTTGCTCTCAGCGCCTCCTCTGCCTCGGCATCGGCTCTGGCCACGCTTGAGGAGCCCTTCAGCCCGCAGCTGCACTGTGGGAGCCCCTGTCTGGGCTGGCTTGCCGGGAGGTGTGGAGGGAGAGGCATGGGTGGGAAACCAGGCTGCGGGTGGTGCTTGTGGGACAGCGCCCATCAAGCGCAAGTTCTGGGTGGGCATGGGCTTGTGGCCCCGTGGCTGCTCTCCCAGTCAGTGAGGGGCTCACCACCCGGGCCTGCAGCTGCCGAGGGTGCACCGGGTCCCCCAGGACTGCCAGCGGCCCACACTGCACTTGAATTCTCGCTGGACCTGCAGCCTGCCATGCTGGAGCCCCACCCCCTGCCCCCACAGTGGGCTCCTGCAGGTCGAGCCTCCCTGAATGTTGCTGCCCCCTGCTCCTGGCACCCAGTCTCCATTGATTGCCCAGGGGCTGAGGAGTGCAGGTGCCACAAGGGACTGGCATGCAGCTTCCCAACCATGGCCTGGCACAGGATCCACTAGGTGAAAGCCAGCTGGGCTCCTGAGTCCTAGGGGGACTTGAGAGCCCTTTATGTCTAGCTGAGGGATTGGAAATACAACAATCGGCACCCTGTCTCTAGCTCAAGGATTGTAAATACACCAATCAGTACTTTGTATCTAGCTAACTAGTGGGGACTTGGAGAACTTTTCTGTCTAGCACTGTGTCAAGCTAAAGGATTATAAATGCACCAATCAGCACTCTGTGTCTAGCTCAGGGGTTGTAAATGCACCAATCAGCATTCTGTCAAAATGAACCAATCAGGTCTCTGTAAAATGGGCCAATCACTGCTTTGTAAAATAGACCCATCAGCTCTCTGTAAAGTGGACCAATCAGCAGGATGTGGGTGGGGTCAGATAAGGGAATAAAAGTAGGCTGCCCCAGCCAGTAGTGGCAACCAATTGGGTTCCCTTCTGCAATGTGGAGGCTTTGTGTTTTCGCTCTTTGCAGTAACTCTTGCTGCTGCTCACTCTTTGGGTCTGCACTGCCTTTATGAGCTGTAACAATCACCGCTAAGGTCTACAGCTTCACTCCTGAGGCCAGTGAGACCATGAACCCACCAGGAGGAATGAACAACTCCAGATGCGCCACCTTAAGAGCTGTAACACTCACAGCGAAGGTTTGCAACTTCACTTCTGAAGCCAGCGAGACCAGGAACCCACTGGAAGGAAAAAACTTCAAACACGTCCGAACATCAGAAGGAACAAACTCCAGACACACCATCTTTAAGAACTGTAACACTCAACTGTGAGGGTCCACGGCTGCATTCTTGAAGTCAGCAAGACTGAGAGCCCACCAATTCCGGACACAATAGGATCAGGGGTGGTGAGAAAGAAATCACCTTATGCTTGGACTTGTCTCATGAACCATGTTTTGTGGATGAATACAGATGCTTTTAAGTGTTAACAGATGGTGCACTGTGTCTCACAACTAAGGAAAGGCTCAAGATAGGCCGCCTTCTGCTAAAGGATAAACAGATTGGAGACTTGCAGGCAAATTTTTATAGAAGTAATAACAATTTTCTAGTTCAAATTCCATGTTAAGGTCTTGAGAATCACAAAAGACCAAGAAGTGAACGAAACATAGAATAAATACTGTAACAAAAATGGGAAATAGAACAAAGAGGAAAATCACCTTATTTCTGATCCTTAGAGAATAAGGAGGACAAAATGATTACCTCAAAATCTAGAATTAAGATAAAAAAGATGATAGAAGTCAAGTTTTGTGATCAAAGGGGAAAGAAACTTAAGAGATATGGGAAAGAGGAAGTCAGCCAAGTTACAGTGGTCGAAAGCTGGCTGATGCAAGTTATTTGGGGGAAGGTAAGCCAATCTTACATAGCCCAGATGAAATAAGATGAGGTCCAAGTCCAGCAATGTACAACATCAGTTAGGAAAAGGCATTTGGAATATATTCTAAGAGGAATGGGATATTACTGAAAAGTTAAATCATGGAAGTGATGTGGTATGATTTATGTTTGTAAAAGAGCACTTCGGTTGCTTGGTGAAGATTGAGTTACAGGAATAAATCGGAGAAACCAGTTAGGAAGCTTACAGTCATGTTGGTGGAGATGAAAATTATTTGGTCTAGAATGGTGGCTGTATGAAAGATAAGAATTGAAGTATTGAACAACTGTTTTTAAAGCTAGAGTCCAAAGAAAAAACCAAGAATTAGTCATAGGATTTTATCTTAAGCAAATGGATGGGTGGAATTTTTAAGTATTAAGATGGAAAATATTGCAGTATTTGTCAGAGTTAGGAGGAGTAGGGGAAAAAGCAACAGTTTTGTTTTAAACATGGGTATCCAGCTGGAGAAGATGTCTAGTAGTAGGCAGTTGAATACATGGAGTTTTCAGTTTAGAAGTGTGTGTGTGTATCTTTGAAAAAATATATTGTAAATGATGCATATATGTCTATATACAAATGTAACTACTTAAGAGTCCAAAGAACTTTAAAATCATGGATTTATACTTTACATCCAGTCACCCTGATCAGCTCTCCACAACACACTACCTGGCTCAATTGTAAGAGAATATATTCACTTTAGCAGTGGGTCTGCTGTACCCTCCATATTGTACTTTGTAAATACAAAGTGAAGGAAAGAAAAATTTGAAACATTTTTAATGACTTCTCTAGTCATAATATAAATTGAATTTAATGGGGGATTTTACATGCTTAGTTTAGTAATATTTTAAAATACAAAATTTAGCTAATCCCACAGAAAAATTTGACAAATTGGACTGCAATGAAACATTACAAATATTATAAATATTTCCTCCTTCAAGTAATATGTTACAATTTCATATCCTTTTGGTGAATTCAATTTCATAGCTTTAGATGCTTTAGATAATTTCTGACATTAATGTCAAATAAAACGGTTTAAGTCATGTGGTTTTTTCCAATTGTTTTATATTATAAGCATAACTTTCCTGTGACTCTTTTTTTTTGAATCTTCTAATCAATTTCCATGATGTTATTATTTAATTATAGTATTTATTTACAACATCTTCAAGGTTATTTAGAATATTTAGATGATATTAAATATCATGGAAAAATTTCTTCATATCAGCTTTCAGTTTTACACTTTGTGAAAAGTACACAAAAATAATGCACCCATACAATGTGTTCAACACAAATGTTTTGGTAAATATTGCATAAGATTTTAATATTATGCATGACAAACATATAAATAAAATCTTATTATAGAATAACATTATTAAAACCACTGCACCTTGCATTGGTATTGGTTAATATATAGTAAAATAAATCATAGATGGTATTAGTGGTTCTTAGAGAAAATAATTGCATACGCTCTGAGCAATCTAAAATTAAACATTTTATACATTTAATAATGTAACATGTAGACCAGAAATGATTATTTTTCTATCTAAGCAAAGTACTCTTCCTTTCTCAATTTAGTCACAAGAATATACATATAAATATAAATTTTAGTATGTTCTTTATTTTATTTTTAAATTTCCATTTATTTATTTATTTATTTATTTGAGATGGAGTCTCTCTCTGTCACCCAGGCTGAAGTGAAGTAGCATGATATTGGCTCACTCCAACCTTTGTGTCCCAAGTTCAAGTGATTCTCATTCCTCAGCCACCTGAGTACCTGGGATTAGAGTGTGCCCCACCTCATCCAGCCAATTTTCATGTTTTTCAGTAAATACACGGTTTCGCCATGTTGGCCAGGCTAGTCTCAATCTTCTGACCTAAAGTGATCCACCTGCCTCAGCCTCCCAAAGTGCAGGGATTACAGGCATGAGCCACTATGCCCAGCAGTATGTGTTTTAAATCACTCAGATAAATGTGTGCTTTAATATATAGCTAGCCATTTTTGCGAAAATAAAATAAAATATGTATTAAGTCTACACTTTTTAAATATCAAACTAAATTCCAAGTGAAATTAAATACTTAACTATTAAAATGAATCTATAAAATGCTGTAAGTTCTTTTGAAAGATACATGATGATGACGACAATGATGGTGATGCTGTTGTTGATGATAAACAGATGGATAGATGATAGACAAAAGAAATGAAAGAAAAACAAATTTCAATATACCCATAAAATACTCTTTAGAGTTAAAATTACATATGTTTAAAAATACTCTACACACACACAATTATATGTATATGCTTGGCTGTTGTGGAATATAAACACAGTGAAAAGCCGTACAAGGTGCATACAATCCAGTGATACAAGTAGGCGAGAGTGAAGTTGTAAAATAAGATAAAGTTTTGACATTAATCATACTACATTTGTGTATTCCTGGAAGAATGCAAGTATAGGCTTAAGTGTAGGAATATGAAAGTAACTTTTTACTTACCTTTACATGTAATTCTATTTGATTCATTTCAGTTTTTCTACAACCATATACTACTACACTTGAAAATGAAAATGATAAAGAACAGTTCATTAATAGCCCACAGCCTTCATCCTAACTTGAATTTCAATAGTATACAATAAGCTTTATGATACTCTCTTTCTTTCTAATGTTTTTAAAAAATGCTGATGTTTGAAGCAAATTCGAATTGAAATAGGCATTTTATATTGCCAGCTTTATTAATATATGATTAAAAAATAAACATTGAATATATATAAGGTATATAATGGGATGTTTTGATATACATATATAGTGAAATAATTATTAAAATCAACCTAAGTAACATACTGTTCTCTTTAAATGGTTTTTTTTGTGTGTGTTACAACATTTGAGATCTACTTTCTTCAGCAATTTCAAGATACAATACACTATTATTAACTATAGTCACTGTGCTATGTGTTAGATCTCCAGAAATTCTTTATTCTGCCTAAAACTTTGGATCCTAAGACCAACATCTCCTCACCCATGCCCCTGAGCATTATCAGCCACCATTTTCTGTGTTCTATAAGATGAATTTTGTTTATTTTGCATGTAAGTGAGATTATGCAGTATTTTGTCTTAAAGTGTCTGTCTTATTTCAATCAAACTCCTCCAGGTTTATTTGTGTTGTCAGAAATGGCAGGATTTCCTTCTTTTAAAGGATATTTTAATAAGATAACAATATCCTTATTGTTTAGCTCCCATTGGTAAGTAAGAGTATGTGGAATTTTAATTTCTATTTATGAGTTATTTCACTTAAGATAATTGCCTCCTGTTCCACCCATATTGCAGCAAAAGAAATAATTTCATTCTTTATATGGTGCATAGTATTCCGTGATATAACACATTTTATTTACCCAATTATCCATTGAAGGATATTTAGGTTGATTTCATGACTTTTCTATTGTGAATAGTGCTGTGATAAACATAAGAGTTTAGGTGTCTTTTTTATATACTGATTTCTTTGTTTAATTATCCAGTAATTGTCTAACTGACTGATGAAGCAAATGGTAGTTTTATTTTTAGTTCTCTGAGAAATCACCATAATGTTTTCCATAGTGATTGTACTAATGAACATTTTCAACAACAGTGTATAAGCATTCCCTTTCCTTCAAATCCTCGCCAATATCTGTCATTTTTTGACTTTTTAAAAATAGCCCTCCTGACTTGTGTAAGATGGTAGTACATTGTGGTTTTAATTTGCATTTTTCTTATGATTAGTGATGTTGAGCATTTTTTCAAATGTTTGTTGTCCATTTGTATGTCTTCTTGTGAGATGTGTCTATTGTGTGTTTTGCCCACTTATTAATAGGATTATTTGTTTGTCGTTGCTGTTGTTGTTGACTTGTTTGGGGTCCTTGTAGATATAGAATATTAGACTCTTGCTGAAGGCATCATTTGTAAAGATTTTCTCCCATTCTGTGCATTGTCTGTTTATTCTGTTGATTATTTCTTTTGATGTACAGAAGGCTTTTGGTTTAATTAAGTTCCATTTGTTTATTTTTATTTTGCAGCATTTGTTTTAAAGTCTTAGTCATAAATTCTTTTCCTGAGCCAATGTTCAGAAACATTTTTTTTCCTAGGTTTCCTTCTAGTACTTTTATAGTCTCAGGTCTTACATTTGTCTTTAATCCATTTTGAGTTAAGTTTTGCATATGATAAGAAATATGGTCCAGTTTTGCTCTTCTGCATATGACTAACCAGTTTCCCTAGAACCATTTATTGAATATTCTTCCCCAGTATATATGTATCTATATGTATTTGTTGTTGTTGTTGTTGACACTGTCACAGATCAAGTGGTTGTAGGTATGTAAATGTGTTCCTGAGTTTTCTATTTTGTTCCATTGATCTATTTGTCATTTTAATTCCACTATCATGATGTTTTGATTAATATAGACTAGTAGTATAATTTAAAGTCAAGTAACATGGTGCCTCCAGCTTTATTTTATGTAAGTATTATTATTTTTGTTTTGTTAGGAATGCTGTGGCTGTTAAGGCTCTTCTTCCATTGCATACAAATATTAGGATTGTGTTTCCTAATTATATGAAAAAAATGATGTTGGTAATTCGATAAGGATCATGTTGAATCTATAGATTATTTTGGAGAGTATGATCATTTTAGCAATAATTTTTCAATGGGAGTTTCTCATGGGAGTATGAGATGGTTTTCTGTTTGTGTCATCTATGTTTTCTTTAATCACTGTTTTATCATTTTCCTTGCAGATTGTTTATCTCCTTGGATAAATATATTTCTAAGTATTTCATTTTTTGTAGCTATTGTAAATGAAATTAAGTTATTGGTTTAGCTTACAGCTTGATCATTATTGGTGTATATGTATATGCTACTAATTTTTGTATGTTGACATGGTATCTTAACGCTTTACTGAATTCATTTATCAAATCTAGGAGTCTTGCAGGAATATTTAGGACTTTTTGGGTAGAAAATCATATCATCAACAAACAAAAGTCATTTGACTTGCTTTTTAAATAATCTAGATTACATTATTTCTTTCTCTTTCTTGATTCCTCTGGCTAGGACCCCCAGTACCATGATGAATATGAATGGTGAAAATGGGCATTCTTGTCTTGTTCCAGTTCTTAGGGGAATTGCTTTCAACTTTGCCCCGTTAAGTTTAATGTTAGTTTTGGGTTTGTCATATATCATTTTTATTATTTTGAGATCTATTCCTTCAGAGCCCAGTTTGTTGAGGGTTTTTATCATAAACATCTCTCTATTTGATTGCTTTGCCTGCACATATCGAAATGATCATATCATTTTGGTTTTTAATTTGTTTTTAAATGTTCATGTTTATGTGGTGAATGACATTTATTTATTAGTGTATGCTGAACCATTCTTTCTTCTCTGGAATAAAACCTAGTTGATTCTGTATTATCCTTTTGATGTGTTTTTGAATTTGGTTTCCTAGTATTTTGTTGAAGATTGTTGCTCTATATTCATTAGGAACATTGGTGTTTAGTTTTCTTTTATGTTGTGGTCTTTCCTGCCTTAGCTATCAGTGTGATACTGGCTTCATAGAATGAGTTAGGAAGGATTACATTCACCTTGATTTTTTGGAATAGTTTCAATAGGATTGCTGCCAGTTTTTCTTTGCATATCTGGTAGATTTTCACTCTGAATTTGCCTGGTCCTCAGCTTTTATTTTGTTGGGAGACTTTTTATTATCTATTCAATCTCACTACTTGTTATTGGTCTATTCAGGATTTCTATTTCTTCCTGGTTCATTCTTAGGGGGGTTTATGTTTCCAAAAATTTACCAATTTTCTCTAGGTTTTCTAGTGTGTGAGCATAAGGATGCTCATAGTAGTTTCTGATATTTTGTATCTCAGTCGTATCATTTGTAATGTCTCCTTTTTCATTTCTGATTGTGCTTATTTGAATCTTCTCTCTTTTTTTCTTGGTTAATCTAGCTAGCTGTCAGTCAATTCTGTTTATATTTTCAAGGAACTTTTGGTTTCATTGATCATTTGTATGATTTTAGGGGCTCAATCTCCTTTATTTCTTCTCTGCTCTTTGCTATTTTTTTTTTTTTCTTCTTCTAGTTTTGGGTCTTTGTTGTTGTTGCAGTTCTTTGAGGTTCAATATCAGGCTAATTTGTGATCTTTCTATTCTTTTGATGTGGACATTGAATGCTCTAAACTTCCCCTTACCACTTCTTTTCTGCATCTCAGAGGTTTTGATATGTTGCGTTTTGATAGATTTTCATTCCTTTCAAAAAAAAAAAAAAAAAAAAAAACCCTTAATTTCACCCTTGACAAAATTATTCAGGAATAGATTTAACCCTCATGTATTTGTATAATTTTGAGAGTTTTACTTGGTGTTGATTTTTAATTTTATTTCACTCTGCTCTGAGAAGATACTTTATATAATTTGGATTTTTTAAAATTTACTGATACTTGTTTTGTGGTTTAACATATGGTATACTTTGAAAATGTTTATGCGTTGATGGGAAAAATGTATATTCTGTGATTTGGGGATTCATTTTCTGTAAATGTCTGTTAGTTCTATTTGTTCTAGAGTCCATTTTTAGTTACACATTTTCTTTATTTTCTTCTTCAATGATTTCAATGATCTGTCTAGTGCTATCAGTGTAATGTTGAATTATCCCACTATTACTGTATTGCTGTGTATCTTTTTTCTTAGGTAAGGTAGTATTTTTTTAAAATATTTGTGGTCCAGTGTTGGGTGCAAGTATATATAGGATTATTATATCCTCTTGTTGAATTGATTTATTTATCATTATATAACGACCTTTTTGCCAATTTTTATTCCTGTTGATTTAAAGTTTGTTTTATCAAATATCAGTATAGCCAACTCCTGATTGCTTTGGTTTCTGCTTGCATGAAATATCTTTTTTCACCCCTTTACATTAAGTCTAAATGTTTTGCCAGTTAGGTGGGTTTTTGTAAGCAGCACATGTTGGATCCTGGTCTTTTAATTTATTCTTTCAATCTGTATCTTTTAAGTGAAGCAATTAACTCATTTATATTCAAAGTTAATACTGATATGTGAAGTTTTGTTCCCATCATAATATTGACTGTCACTTAGTTGCTTTGTATCCTCAAACGTATAATTATTTTTTAGGACCTATAAGTTTTACACTTTCTTCTGTTTTAATTGTTGCAAATATTAACCTTTCATAGTCATATTTAGAAATCATTGAAGCATTTCTTGTAGGGCCAGTCTAGTGGTAACAAAGTCCCTTAGAATGTTACTATCTAAGAAATATTGTATTTCTCCTTTATTTGTGAAGCTTAATAGGATAGAAAATATTGGCTGCAATTTTTTCTTAAGAAACTGGGCGTGGCGCGGTTGGCTCGCTCAAGCCTGATAATCCAGCACTTTGGGACGGCCGAGGCGGGTGATCACAGGGTCAGGGTCGCACCTCTGGCTAACACGGTGAAACCCGGTTACTAAATACTAACAAACTAGCCGGTGCGGGGCGGCGCCTGTGTCCAGTACTCGGAGGTGAGCGGGGTGAATGGGGAAACCCTGGAGCGGAGTGGCAGTGAGCCGATGAATCGCCCCTGCTCCCAGCTCTGGCACACAGCTGAGACTCCTACAAAAAAAAAAAAAAAATGAACTGAAAAGAAAATAGGAACCCAATCTCTTCTGGCTTGTAAGGTTTCTACTAAGAAATCCAGTGTTAGTCGGATGCAATTTCCTTTTTAGTTGATTACTTTTCTCTTGCTTTTAGATTTTTTTTTCACATGAATTTCTGATGGCTATATGCATTGGGGGAAGTTTGTCTTGCAATGTATCTCCCAAGAGCTCTCTGAGTGTCTTGTGTCTAAATGCTAAATCTCTAGCAAGACCAGGGAAGATTTCCACAATTATTCTCTCAAACAGGTTTTCCAACGTTTTACTTTTCCTGTTGCTTTCTCAGTAATACCTCGGACATACTTTTGGATACTTTTACATAATTTATTTTTTTAAATTCTTTATTTTTATCTGCTTTGGTTATTTTGAAAGACCGATCTTCAAAATCTGAAATTCTTTCTTTTCTGGTGAACTGTTAAACTTGAACTGTTAACTTGAACTGACTGTATTTTGTAGTTTCTTCAATAAGATTTTCTCTTTCAGTGTTTGTTTGTTTTAATCTATCTCATTAGTAAAGTTTTCCTTCACATCCTGTTTTTTTTTTCTATATGTTGTTGTTGGTTTTCAACTTTCCTTTAGATTTCACTGGGCTTCCTTACAAACAATAATTTGAAAGATTTACCTGGCATTTCAGAATTTTCATTTTGTTTAGGATTCATTGCTAGAGAGCAAGTATGACACCCTATTTTTTCTATACTGACAGACTTATCGTACTGATTCCTTTGCATTGAGAGCAAACATCACGTTTTAGTTTTTATTTTTCTCTCATTTGGATGAGACTATTTCTCCCCTCACCCTTGAAGTTGTGATTGTAATATATATTTAGTGGGGTCATTTCACTTTGTTTCTGAGTGCTGTCACAGGGCCAAGGCTCTGTATGAATTCCTTGGTTATAGATAGATTTAATGTGGTTATTATCTCAAGTGTTTGTTGTAGTAGCAGTGTACCAAGGATGTGAGTAGGCTCCTGGCCTCCTGCAGAGATGGGGAGGTGGAAGTCTCAAGAAGCTTATCTTAGTCCCAAGGGCTGTGCACTTGAGTCAACAAAATTTGTAGTGGGGTATGCACTGGGTAAGGTCAAGGATCTCTCCCATGGCCTGGATTGCCTGGCTCCCCAGTGGGAATATCCATCACAGAGTCAAACTCTTTCCCTTTTACTCTCTGAAGATGCATTTTCTGCCATACCAGAGGTGTGGGTTGCTGCCCACTCCCTTTAACAAAGTATACAAAAACTCTTCCACATTTTCTGTTGGGCTCTCACGTTCCTTCTTGGATAAGAGTTCACAGCATGAACCTCTACACATTATTTTGGTCTTTCCAAGTGGGTGAGGCACATAATGATTCCAATCTGTCATCTTGGAAAAAAAAAGTATAGACATTTTAGCAATAGTAATTCTTCCAATCTATATTCATGAGATATTTTATTTATTCATGGTGTCTTCAAATTCTGATTTTGTTTTAATATTTCAAATGTAGATTTTTCAACTTCTTAATTAAATTTATCCTTCAGGTTATTTTCTATTGTTTGGTATTGAAAATTGGAATATTTGCTTAATTTCCTTTTTGGATAGTTAGTGTATATAAATACAATTAGTGTATATAAATATAGTTAATGTATATAAATGCAATTTATAGTTATATAGTTATATAGTTATATTTAGTTATATAGTTACATAGTAATATAGTAATATTATATATTTAGTGTATATAAATACAATTGAGTTTGTAAGTAGATTTTGTGTCCTGAAATGTTACTGAGTTATTTTATTAGTTCAAGTTTTATGGTGAGTCTTTAAGATATTCTTCATATAAAATCATGTCATCGTAATCTCAATAGATGCAGAAAAGGCCTTCAATAAAATTCAACACCCCTTCATGCTAAAAACTCTCAGTAAACTAGGTATTGATGGAACATGTCTCAAAATATAAGAGCTATTTATGACAAACCCATAGCCAATATCACACTGAATGTGCAAAGATTGGAAGCATTTTCTTTGAGAACCGGTACAAGACAAGGATGCCCTCTCTCACCACTCTTATCCCTCATAGTGTTGAAAGTTCTGGCCAGGGCAGTCAGGCAAGAGAAAGAAATAAAGGGTGTTCAAATAGCAAGAGAGAAAGTCTGTTTGCAGATGACATGCTCGCATATTTGGAAAACCCCATCGTCTCAGCTCCAAATCTCCTTAAGCTGATAAGCAACTTCAGCAAAGTCTCAGGATACAAAATCAATGTGCAAAAATCACAAGCATTTCTATACACCAAAAATAGACAAACAGAGAACCAAATCATGAGCAAACTCCCATCCACAACTGCTACAAAGAGAATAATATACCTAGGAATACAACTTACAAGGGATGTGAAGAACCTCTTCAAGGAGAACTTATTTATGTTCTTGATAGTCATTGAAATATTGTATTATGCATAACTAGGACAGGTGTAAAATATATTTTCTTCATTGTTATTTGTGGGGGATAAAAATCAATGAGAAATGTCGAAAATCATTATAATTCACTCACCTTAGTTTCTTGGTTATTAATATGTTGTAGATACAGAACTGTTATCACCTCCAGCTCAATCTTGCTTCACCTATCCATGAGGTTCACACTTGTAGTTTGTTAGAAATAAATAGCGTGAAAGACATTCAGTCTCAATATGACTGAAACCTTGTCACCTCAATCATGAAGAAACTCTTTTCATCTATATTATTTAGATGGATTTTTCCTTCACCTGTAATTACCTTTTCTCATTTTGAATAAATGCTACTTTACCAGACATTTAGTTCTTTCAGGCACACTACAAATAAATACAGCATAAATCTAGGTCATATGCCAATATACAACAAAATAATTTTAAATTACATTTCTAATAGATTTGAGTTTCATTTAACACATAGAAATCGTTAGAAGAGGTTATAAAACATACCAGAAATATGAATATTAGCATTCTTACATCTACCTTAGGTAGTTATTTACTTTTATCTACAGTGCATAAAGAATTAGAGCTTTTACCATGCTTTGCATAGAAAAATATGCTTTTGTGATTTCAAAGGTTTTTTCAATATATGCCACAAACTGCTTTTTCAAAGACTAAGATATAGAGAAATAGGAAATGTTCTTATCAGCAAAAGTAACATTTGTGCTAAGTTATTGATAGATAATCAAATGCAATAGAACATGCTATAAATCACCTTACAATCCACCAATCAAAGTCTGTAGTAAGTCAAATCAGAAACTCAAAAAAGCTGTCTGACATAGGTGTTACTATAATAATAATGACATTAGACAGAGATGATTTTCTTTACCCAGGCTTATTTGTGTTTCTCAGTATCTAAGAAAGTTTTAAAGAAGGCAGTTTACAAATGAAGAAGCTTTCAGCTGATGTGTTCTTACTATTATAAACAAAATATAAAATTCTAAGTCCTCCAACCAACTGAATGGACCCATCCTCTAAGCCAAAGGGATTACAAAGAAACCTGAAAAACTAGTTCAGACAGTGATAGGAAGAAGGGGTCCTGGGACATGTCTCTTTTAGCTTTGGAATTCAGGCACAACTGACCAGCATTAACATTAAACAAACCTCTGAACACTGATAAAACACTGTAGCAATAAGATGCTAAATTCCAACCTGACTCTAGTATACCATCACATGACAGATAGCAGGCCTTGGAATAAATCAGAATATTTTACACCAAAATATATTTCTTTAACACATTTTGAAATGGCACTGCAAAGGGCCATTTGAATTTTCCTGCCTTTCTGTCTCTTGTGGGGAAAATTTATATTCTGCAGAGGATCCCCTTGCTTCTCCAGGTCTTTTTCTGTACATGAAGATATTAACTGAGAGTCCAGCACCTTTTAAACGTCTGAAGAGGAAACATGTGCATCTATTGCCTCCTAGGGCAGCCACTTTTGAGACTTTATCTACATAAGCACCTTAGTCTTTACAACCACATTTCTTAACCTAAACTTCTTTCTATTGATTCCATGTTTGGATAACTTAACTTTTTTCAACCAATTGCCAATCAGAAAATGTTTGAATCCCCCTATGACCTGTAAATCCCCATATTGAGTTGTCCTGCCTTTCCAGACAGAACCAATGTACTGCTCATACATATTGGTTGATATCTTCTGTCTCCCTAAAATTTATAAAATCAAGCTGTAACCCAACATCTTGGCTCTCCCGACGCTATGCCATGAGTCATGGTCCTCACATTTGGCTCAGGATAAATATTTTCAAATACTTTCAGAGTTAGGGTTTTTTTTTTTTTTTTTTTTTTTTTTTTTTTTGTCCTGTGAAAGGACCGTATCTTGGGCCCCCAAAATCACTAAGCTAAAGGGAAAAGTCAAGCTGGCAACTCCTTAGGGCAAACCTGCTTCCTATTTATTCAAAGTCACCTCTCTACTCACTGAGATAAATACATGTCTGATTGCCTCATTTGGAAAGGTTAATCAGAAACTCAAAAGAAAGCAACCATCTGTCTCTCACCAACTTGTGACCTGTAAGCTCCTTCCAGACTTTGAGTTGTCCCGCCTTTTGGGACTGAACCAATGTTCATTTTACATATATTGATTTATGTCTTATGTCTCCTTAAAATGTATAAAGCCAAGTGCTCTGACCACCTTGGACACATCTCATCAGGACCTCCTGAGGCTGTGTCATGGGTGTGCATCCTCAACCTTGGCAAAATAAACTTTCTAAATTAACTATGACCTGTCTCAAATTTTCAGGGTTCACATTTGGTAACCACAAAGAGATTCTGAGTAGAGATGCTCCTGACCTTTGGCAAATCTCCTATTGGTGCTTGCTACCAGCATGAGCTAACTTTATGACTCAACCCAATAGGACATTTGCTGAGGTCTGAGAGCACCCCCTGAAGAGAATCCCTGATATTTCAAAATTGTGTTGAGATCTAAAGTTTATTTTGTTGTGCAATTCCTCTTCTTTTTGGAGTTTTACTTGCATCTAAAACAAGAAAGGCAATTTTTTCCTGCTTTCATGATGATGGAAGGCAGGTAACTCCTTTATGGAGTTTGAGCTCACTTCCAACAGGGAAGATGAGGTTTTTTGTTTGTGTTTTGTTTTGTTTTGTTTTCCTGCTTCTAGGAATGTGGAGAGAAGTCTTCAGCCTGAGACCCAGCCTTAGGTAAGTAAGTTAATTGGGCTTTGTCTTGGCTACTGTTAAGGTTAACAACTAGTTGGTCTTAATTTTTCCTTGCCATTAGAGAGCTCAGGGATCGTATTGTTGGTTTGTTGTTGTTGTTTGCACTGGTCTTTCTCCCATTGGATTTTACCAACTCTAGCTGACCTGATCAAACCAAACTGAAAATTCCAAATTATGAGTAAAAAGGACTTTCTAATTTGGCTAAGATTCCTCACAGCCATAAAATAAAATAAAATAAAATAAAATAAAATAAAATAAAAGGAAAAAACAAACAAACAAAAACTATGTGTTTGGTTTCTGTGTTTGCTTTCTGTCTTAAAAAAATTGTTCGTTCATTTTATTTTCTTCCACCTTTCTTCCCCCTTTGCCATCTGCAGTGCCAAAAAATCTAGAGGAGGCTTCTAATGACTTGAACTGCTTTAAATAATTCAGAACAAAGGCTCTACTCACCCCCTTTTGGAGTGTTCTGTTTTCTTTGTGGAATTTCCAGGGTCATGGGCAGTTTCGTTGTATGACCTGCCTTTTTGGTTTTGGGGTACCAGGGATGACTTTGCACTGTGAGANGACGTTTCATGGGGCCGAGATCATTGTATCGTCATCCAACCTATGCAACAGATCCAAAATTGTGTTTAATAAAATAAAAGGAAAAAACAAACAAACAAAACTATGTGTTTGGTTTCTGTGTTTGCTTTCTGTCTTAAAAAAATTGTTCGTTCATTTTATTTTCTTCCACCTTTCTTCCCCTTTGCCATCTGCAGTGCCAAAAAATCTAGAGGAGGCTTCTAATGACTTGAACTGCTTTAAATAATTCAGAACAAAGGCTCTACTCACCCCTTTTGGAGTGTTCTGTTTTCTTTGTGGAATTTCCAGGGTCATGGGCAGTTTCGTTGTATGACCTGCCTTTTTGGTTTTGGGGTACCAGGGATGACTTTGCACTGTGAGAGGATGTGACCTTGGCATATATAATGGCAGATGAGAGCTACGAAGTTACAAGTAGTAAAGCAGTTTACAGAAAGTAGTCTTGGCTGCTTTTACTTTTTTTTTTTCCTCCTAGGAAGTTGCTGTTTAAGAATCCTAATTCTAGTTCACAGATGCATTCTAAAGGGTATTCTCTATTACTTTTCCTCCCAAAATTAATCTTAATTTGGTTTTTGTGTGCAGATTTGCATGAGGGAGCGAACTGTTGTTTTCATAGTTTAGTAGGATACTGAGTTTTCTCAGCTTTTAAGAGAAAGGAATTTTATTCTCCCAGCTGAAAGGTGGGGCCTTATGGAAGTGTCTGGGAAGTTGACCCCAGTGATATGCAGTAGCTCTGTAGGGAAATCCCCAACAAAAAATAATTTTAAAAATGGCTCATCCAGAAAATAGATACAAGGGCTGATTACATGATGTATGAACCCTCTCAGAGGTCACAGACCTCTGGAGAGAGAAACTGAGACATGTAAGAGGATGGAAAAGACTCAGGGGTAACACATTATGGAGTCTTTCCCACAAGCAGCACATAAAGATCCACCCCACAAAAACCCGAAGCCACAGCTCAGTTCCTCCTTTTAAGAAAAAAAATGGGGTTGGGGGCGGGGAGGAAGTAATCTAAGAATGAGGAGAAAACAAGAAAAATGACCTCCTTTTGAGCACACTGTAGGTTTTATGGCACCACTACTTGCCAGAGTACAATGGAACTAATACATTCTTTGTGCACATTTACATTAAGGAAAAAGAGCCCTAAGGTCAACCTGCAAACTATAGCATTCATAGGTCCACTTTTCCTCTCTTTTATTTTCTGCCTGCTTTAAATCTGCTGTTCCTTTTCTACTGAGATAAAAACCACTGTTTGGGTCTAACAGGTTTTTTGTTTGTTTATTTGTTTATTTTTTGCAAGGCAGTAAATTTGTATTTACCATATGGATAAAGTACTGAAGTAGAAGCTATAGAACATTTTGTGTATGTGTGTGTGTTACATGCTTATGTACATATTTGAAGACCTTTATAATACACTTCTAAAATTTTATGTTCAATTGGCAATAAAATCAGTTTTAATTTCCCTCTAGCTTGCCATACTTTCTCTTTGTACCTTATGATGTAAATTTTGCTGATTTTCACCTGAATTGTTTCCTTTAATATGCAGATTTAGGGCTAGTTAGCTGACAACTGCCATGGCAATAAAACAGGTTATCAAGAGTTTGCAAGTCTAAAATAGGAAAAAAGAAAGTCTTAGGAATCTATAAGATGTAATTCTATTGGCATGCCTAATATGTCTATGTATTTATGTGTTGTATACACAATGTTTCACTACTGAAAATATATAAAGAACTCAAATTAATTGTCTTAAGAAAACAAAAGTGCTTGAATCAAATACTTTATCAAAAAGAATAAAAGACTAGTCAAAGGCTTTCTCAACTTTAAGTAACATCTTTAATAAATTAGCTAGTTTGAAAATTATTGCTAAAGTAATATTAGAAATATCTTAAGAATTGTCAGAAAGCATTTTTGTTTCCAATTATTAAACAAGTAATTTTATACTTATTCCTGCCAAATATTATTAGGTGTCAAAATTTGGCATTAGTGTTGCAAAACTATAAACCCAGCCAAAACAAAATGATTTTTGCTTGTGTAATTTTAAATCAGTAAGATATTGACATTGATTTAATGAAAATAGCCGTATCTTGAATTTAGTAAGATTATCATAACTTCTATACCTGTGGCTTTAGGCAGTCTAGTCCACAGGCAGTAAGAAGGTTTGTTTTGGGAAAGGACTGTCAGTGTCTTTGTTTCAAAACTAAACTATAAGCTAAGTTTCTCCCAAAGTTAGTATGGCCCACACCCAGGGATGAACAAGGACAGTTTGGAGGTTAAAAGCAAGATAGAGTCAGTTAGGTCCAATGTTTTTCACTGTCTCAGTTATCATATTGCAGTGGTGGTTCCATAACTTTAAATGATGACTATTGTAGTTCTCCTAAATAATTTAGGTAAAGAATTAAATTAAAATAATTAGGTAAATGTAATGGAATAAATACTCATAGACATCATAATTTAGAATATAAAAGTATATTAAATAGTAGATATATCATTATTTGTCTATTTATCAATAAAGATATACTGTACAAAACATTCTTGCTAAAATGTGTGTCTTTTAAAAAAGGTAAACAAGTTCAATCTAATTCAAAGCTTCTTTAAAGCTGATGTATAAAACAAGGTAAAATCTGTTAGGACAGTTACCAAAAGGCAAAAGAAAAGACCTTCTGCAGTGCATAGAATATTATGTTGGAAGAAAACATTTCTTTTACATCTTTAGGAAAACATGGCTTTTAAAAGGGGAAAGAAAGTTGAAAAAAGTGAGATGCAGTAAAAGTTGAAATTTGTGTTAAAAAATTAAAATCTCTTATAATTTATTAAATCAACCACTTAAGAAAATTTTCTTGTTCTAACCAACAATTTAGTATATATGTTTATAATTTCCCTTTAATTATAAACAATTTGATCACATAAGAAGTTTTTTTTTTTTAAATAAATCCCCTTATTATGCCTTATACAGACTCTTCACGACATGCTTGGACTTTCTGATTTGTCCTCAACATCTTATTTCCTTAAACAATCAGTCATTTTAATTTAGGACTAAATTTACCATACTAGATTATTTTTCATATAAAATTATCTCTCTTAAACTTTCTTATCACAAAAAAAAACTCTTTTCTTTTGCCTTTTGGTAACTGTCCTAACAGATTTTATGTTTTATCAAAATAATTCCTATACTATTATTATTAAGTTTGGTTTTCTTAGGAAGAAGTGAGATTTAATTTTTTTAATTAAGGTTATTACATCCTCATGTGTCTTGAAGTATGTACCTTTAAAGTCCTGTGGCATTGAGTTACAGGCCTATGATTCCTGGGTCTAAAAAGGACACCAAGTCCTGCTAAATCTTAAACACTGACAGCAATTAAGACCTCATCTTCAGGCTCCATAAAAGATGTCAATCAAAATAAACTGCATTCCTGAGACACAGGCACAGAAATTAAAGCTATTCAACTCCTCAAGGCCCAAGGACTATTGTGGAAGAGGTGGATCCATGAGACTGTAAGGGCCAATTTTGAAAGAAAAAGTAAGTTCAGTTTCTCTGTAAATTAAGTATTAATGTTAAAGGCACACTGAAGAAAGACCAGCATATAGGCCCATGTATCAGATTAACAAGGTTTTTTGGAAGCATTAACTGATTCCTTAACAAGGGATATAAAGATTATAAAAGGCTTATGGAAGTTATATAACAATTACAATTGGATAGATAGTTTATAAAATTTTGAAACACAAATTTAATTGGCTTCATGCTGCTTTTATTAAGGCTTATTGTTTGGAAAATTATGTCTCCTCTCTCAAAGAATGAAGGGTTTTGCCTCTTTTATTTTTTTTTTTAAATCCTTGAGTTATCACTTTGGTTAAATGAATGACTAGTTTTATAATGACCCGTGATTCTGTTTTGTGTTATCAAGTGTTTTAAACCTTTGATATTTGACAAATTTTTAAAACCAAACTATAAATTTTGTATTTTTCTGACCTAATTGAATTGTTAAGATATTAGATTCACTAAAGTCCAAAAATGGCATAATTATACATGAAGCATTGTCAAATATGAAATGGTGTTTGGTTTTCTTTGGGCTGTATTTGTATAAATATATTATTGGTATGTGTTCCAAAATTATAGGAAACTCCTATAATTCTGATATGACTTAGTGGACTTAGTGTATATTATCAGTAATAATCATAGTTGTTATGTTAAAATTATTGTGTGCCACAGAGGTAACAAATTTCCTTGTCAATTGTGTCTTTGACTATGGCTTCTCTAAAACTTATTGTCAACCACAGACAACTGTTTGTGTTGGTCCTCTCTAGCAGGTGGTTTTATAATCAACAATAAAACTCTAATGGATGCTCTTGAAAGTAGGTTTCTGAAAAATTTGGAGATTGTGACATCAAAATATAGGAAAAACTTTCAGGACTCAGGGAGAGCTAAAATGTTCATGAATATCAAGCAGAACAGGAATTAACTGCATGGACTGAAATAATCTTTTTAAGTTTTTGCTTGAAACATGCTGATCTTTTGTTTTGTTTCTCAGTCTTGAAACATTTCTTTTTAGATATTGACAGCTTTTAAAAATTTAGTATACTCCTATGAACAAAATTTGGAGCATATTTTTTTTTCTCTACTTGATTTCTCCAGAATTTGGAAACTTTTGTGAATGTTCTTAACTTATGGCAATACAGTTATTTGCATAAGTGCAATAAGAATCTGTTTTCATTTGTAACAGGACACAATTGGAGAAACTGATTATTTTACCAAGGCTTTGACTGGAATGGTGTGCTTTACTTTAAGGAATCAAATTTAACTTATGGAGTCAATAAAAGCTCTTGGAAAAACTGGCCTCATAGTTTACACAGTTCCTGTACAGGGTATTTGACCCATGGAAAAAAAAAAAAAAAAAAAA
>NW_016804208.1:3051563-3070396 GCF_001698545.2 Rhinopithecus bieti | reverse complement strand
CAGTAAAAGTTGAAATTTGTGTTAAAAAATTAAAATCTCTTATAATTTATTAAATCAACCACTTAAGAAAATTTTCTTGTTCTAACCAACAATTTAGTATATATGTTTATAATTTCCCTTTAATTATAAACAATTTGATCACATAAGAAGTTTTTTTTTTTTAAATAAATCCCCTTATTATGCCTTATACAGACTCTTCACGACATGCTTGGACTTTCTGATTTGTCCTCAACATCTTATTTCCTTAAACAATCAGTCATTTTAATTTAGGACTAAATTTACCATACTAGATTATTTTCATATAAAATTATCTCTCTTAAACTTTCTTATCACAAAAAAAAACTCTTTTCTTTTGCCTTTTGGTAACTGTCCTAACAGATTTTATGTTTTATCAAAATAATTCCTATACTATTATTATTAAGTTTGGTTTTCTTAGGAAGAAGTGAGATTTAATTTTTTTAATTAAGGTTATTACATCCTCATGTGTCTTGAAGTATGTACCTTTAAAGTCCTGTGGCATTGAGTTACAGGCCTATGATTCCTGGGTCTAAAAGGACACCAAGTCCTGCTAAATCTTAAACACTGACAGCAATTAAGACCTCATCTTCAGGCTCCATAAAAGATGTCAATCAAAATAAACTGCATTCCTGAGACACAGGCACAGAAATTAAAGCTATTCAACTCCTCAAGGCCCAAGGACTATTGTGGAAGAGGTGGATCCATGAGACTGTAAGGGCCAATTTTGAAAGAAAAGTAAGTTCAGTTTCTCTGTAAATTAAGTATTAATGTTAAAGGCACACTGAAGAAAGACCAGCATATAGGCCCATGTATCAGATTAACAAGGTTTTTTGGAAGCATTAACTGATTCCTTAACAAGGGATATAAAGATTATAAAAGGCTTATGGAAGTTATATAACAATTACAATTGGATAGATAGTTTATAAAATTTTGAAACACAAATTTAATTGGCTTCATGCTGCTTTTATTAAGGCTTATTGTTTGGAAAATTATGTCTCCTCTCTCAAAGAATGAAGGGTTTTGCCTCTTTTATTTTTTTTTTTAAATCCTTGAGTTATCACTTTGGTTAAATGAATGACTAGTTTTATAATGACCCGTGATTCTGTTTTGTGTTATCAAGTGTTTTAAACCTTTGATATTTGACAAATTTTAAAACCAAACTATAAATTTTGTATTTTCTGACCTAATTGAATTGTTAAGATATTAGATTCACTAAAGTCCAAAATGGCATAATTATACATGAAGCATTGTCAAATATGAAATGGTGTTTGGTTTTCTTTGGGCTGTATTTGTATAAATATATTATTGGTATGTGTTCCAAAATTATAGGAAACTCCTATAATTCTGATATGACTTAGTGGACTTAGTGTATATTATCAGTAATAATCATAGTTGTTATGTTAAAATTATTGTGTGCCACAGAGGTAACAAATTTCCTTGTCAATTGTGTCTTTGACTATGGCTTCTCTAAAACTTATTGTCAACCACAGACAACTGTTTGTGTTGGTCCTCTCTAGCAGGTGGTTTTATAATCAACAATAAAACTCTAATGGATGCTCTTGAAAGTAGGTTTCTGAAAATTTGGAGATTGTGACATCAAAATATAGGAAAACTTTCAGGACTCAGGGAGAGCTAAAATGTTCATGAATATCAAGCAGAACAGGAATTAACTGCATGGACTGAAATAATCTTTTAAGTTTTGCTTGAAACATGCTGATCTTTTGTTTTGTTTCTCAGTCTTGAAACATTTCTTTTAGATATTGACAGCTTTTAAAATTTAGTATACTCCTATGAACAAAATTTGGAGCATATTTTTTTTTCTCTACTTGATTTCTCCAGAATTTGGAAACTTTTGTGAATGTTCTTAACTTATGGCAATACAGTTATTTGCATAAGTGCAATAAGAATCTGTTTTCATTTGTAACAGGACACAATTGGAGAAACTGATTATTTTACCAAGGCTTTGACTGGAATGGTGTGCTTTACTTTAAGGAATCAAATTTAACTTATGGAGTCAATAAAAGCTCTTGGAAAACTGGCCTCATAGTTTACACAGTTCCTGTACAGGGTATTTGACCCATGGAAAAAAAAAAAAAAAAAAAAAAAAAAAAGTCACTTTCTGACAGGTCCAGGAGCCTCAGGTTTGTCTTGGAACCGCAAGAGGAGAAAAAATTTATCTAACTCATATATAGTTAGTGGCACAAATCCATGGCTGAGTATGGCATTAAAAAAGTCTTATCTGAGATTTCTATGGCACAAAGTTTCATCAAAACCAATTTTATAAAGCTGATGTGAAAAATAATTATTCTTGCTATAGTTTAAACAAACAATCTGGCCAAGTTTAATAAAGAAAATTGGTCCTACCATGATTTGTCTTTAACAAAAATGGGAAACTGGAGAGATTAAAATTATGTTTCCAAAACTATAGTACACCTGTTGTTAGATGCTAGTCTTACTTAATATTTTCAATTTTTATTATTTTCTATAATTTGGACTGAATTCTATTTTTTCCCTTGCTATAAGTCTCCAAAATAATATTTTCTTTTCTTCTGCTTTCTCTTCTTTTCTACCATTTTTTCCTAAGTTGAAATCACTAAAAAATAAGCTGTGCTTTCATAAAGCCTTATGAACTGAATCTAGACAACTTAAACCTCAGAAGAAAAAAACAGCAACGCATTTACATACATAAGTCACTTTCATACCTGCCTACTAATGTATGGATTTCAGAGTAATGTGGCCTATGTTAATTTTCCAGGATATTTCTTTTTGTTGCTGTTGTTTTTCTTCCCCCTTCCTCCCCTTATTTTCTCTTCAGAGGACATGAAACTTCACAACCTGCTAAAAGATGAACTTTCCTAATAACACGAGATCTACCTGTCTAGGAGTAAACCATCCTAGCCGTAAGAGATTAGCTGAAACCTGGGACCAAAGACTCATTTTTTTTTTTCTAAAATGCTTTCTCTGAAAGATTTTTTTAAAAATCGGGGGGAAATGTGAAAAAAATATCTTGCACTCCCAAAATCACTAAGCCAAAAGGAAAACTCAAGCTAGGAACTGCTTAGGGCAAACCTGCCTCCTATTCTATTCAAAGTCAACCTTCTACTCATTGAGATAAATACATGTCTTACTTCCTCTTTGGAAAGGCTAATCAGAAACTCAAAAGAATGCAACTGTCTATCTCTCACCTATGACCTGGAATCCCCCTCCCCACTTCAAGTTGTCCCACCTTTCTGGACCAAACCAATGTTCATTTTACATATAATGATTGATCTCATTAAAATGGATAAAGCCATGCTGTGCTCTAACCACCTTCAGCACATGTCATCAGGACCTCCTGAGGCTGTGTCAGTGGTGCACATCCTCAACCTTGGCATAATACACTTTCTAAATTAACTGAGACCTGTCTCAGATTTTTTAGGTTCACAGGCAATAGTACAAATACAAAACAAAATGTATCTAAAAGCTACACTTGTTTCTGAGATAGAGAATAGTACAATACAGAGAGGAACACTGTGTAATGGAGTTAGATAACTCTGACATATTAAGTACATACTTTAATTTTGAAGCCTCCTTTTACTTATATGTAGAGATAAGAGAAACAATAAACCTAACCTTCTATGATACTTGTCAAGATAAAATGATACAGAAAACATTAAGCACAGTTTATGACACAAAGTATTGCATAAATATTACTATCAATATTACATTAAAATATGCTTGTGTAATATTTTTAGAATTAATTTTGGAATTTGTATTCACACTTCTATTCATCAAAACATGTCTTCTCCCTCTTTTTAAATCTCTAATATGTAAATTACCACTGTCATCTAATATATCCTGCTACTCATTCAAATTTCAGTTATTTCATTTATTTGTATCCATGTGGACTCATAGGACTCCTATTTTGTTAAAGAGGTTAAAATCATTACTGAAAGTTTTCTTTGTTGCTCAAATTGTCCCAGATTTGTCCAGTGACAATGTATTCAAGCTGGTGCCAGTGTCATTTTGCCAAGTCCACATTATTCCTTCAGCACTCCTTTGATCTCTGGTACAAAAATATATGTTAAATTCATCTTGTACTTGAGGAGAGCAAAAATCACCTGATGACCATTGAATAGGCCCTCTAGACAAAAAAACTCCTTATCTGAAGAATTTAGAAGGGACCAAAGATTACCTGGTGACCATTTAATAGGCCATTCGGAGGCAAAACTCCTTATCTGGGGAATTTTAAAGTAATTTAACTTCTCTGGTAACTAACGTCAGCATCTTGTTCCAGGCCTATTTCAGCTTCTATAAGTAACAAGAATTTCCATACATAATCTCTGGAATGCATGCATATCAAACTCATCGTGCAATCCTTGCTGACATTAAGGCACCAAAATGTCTACAAATCTAATCCGTTGTCATGACCCACGTGACTAATATGGCCCAAATTACCCTTAAGCTCTTGCCTTAAGGTTTATGAATGCTTCTAAGGAAAATCCACCATGTCATGCTCAGTCCTTTCTCCAAGGCACCCCACTGCACTTTTACACAACATTCTTTCTGATAAAACTTTCCTCTTTCAAACCTATACTCTTGCTGGTAAATTCTTCTTACCAAGCCTCGTGTCACCCACTTCCCTATGCTGGAACTCTGACACCTCTTCCAGCAGTACTTACCTTTTCAGTCATAGGAAATCAGTCATTTCTCAGAAGAGTCCTTGTTCCTTTTAAGTCCTTGGGCTTTAGAAGTCATGATCTGGGTGTGAGATATGCTCCTTAGCATTGTAAAGTCACTGCTTCTAGGTCCTGTCAGTGGACAGAGATATACATGCATTCATAGATGTTTACATCTATATTTATTTCAATATCTATATATTTTTAAAACCATGAATTCATACAAATACCTCCAATTGCAGTCCAATATTGTAAGTTTTAGTCTAATTTTCTCTATTTTCATATTTGTAACATCTTGTTTTGAAAGCAATGTACTTAGATGGCATTATCATTTATACATTTCCTTATTTGATCAATTTCCTGGTGAATTTTCCTTCTCCATTGCCACCAATTTCCTAAGTGCCATTATGGCTATGACCCACCCATACCAGGTCACCACTCATTTAAGAGTCTCTCCTCAGTCTGCTCGGGGTGTGACACCTGTTCTGGACCATTCCCTTGCTTGCCCTGACTAAGCTAAGAAGTTCCCTGAGTTGACTCAATCATCATCCTGTTTTAGCTCTAACTCCATGTTCTAAGCTGTCATGTTCCTCTTCCTCACTTCTGGCACAGATACCTGTCTTTATCTGCCTCGTCCAATGTCTTTAGGACTGAAATACTGAACAAGAGAAGATGAATAAATAAAAGAGAATGGAAAGGGGAGAAAGAAAAAAAAAGTAATCACTACTATATATTTTTTTAAATGTTTGTGGGTATATAATAGGTGTGTCTATTTATGGGGTACATGAGATGTTTTGATACAGGCATGCAATGTGAAATGAGCACATCATGAAGAATGGGGTATCCATCTTCTCAAGCATTTATTTTTTGAGTTATAAACAATCCAATTACATTATTTAAGTGATTTTAAACTATAAATTTGTTATTGTTAACTATAGTCATCACATTGTGCTGTCATATAGTAGGTCTTTCCATTTTGACAATAAATAAATAATAAAAATTTCCAATGTTATATACATCCATAAGTATTATTTCCATTAACTTATTTCATCACTAAGCTCTTGTTAATTATCTAAATATATGTCATCAACTAGCATACATACTACACAAAATGTAATTTTTATGTCTCAGTCTAAAACCCTAAAATGCTATGTCTCATTAACTTGAGTTGTAGAGCTTTGAATCTCTGTTTGAATTAACAATTAATAAATACTATTTGATATTAATGACTTTTTTGAGTATGTGTGGTTTCTCAGCCTCTTAGAAAATATATTGAGCTAATTCTTATTAGAGGACAGGAAGAATATGGTTTACATATGACAAAAGTTAAGCTGTCTCTTGGTCAATGCAAAAACTCAGAGATTCTGTCAGACACGTCAAACACTAGGAATAAAAGTATAGGGATCATTATTCAGAATCAATTTTAATAAGACTCCATGGTAGAATTGGGTATAAGAACTAATTACCATCCACCTAAAAGATCAAGGACATTTCCCTTTAGCCCAAAGCACAATGGTTGAATTACAGTATTATAATATGTAAAAGATGGCTCATTTATTTCTGGATTGACATTTATCGAGAAAAAAAAATATTTAGAAGAGGTCATTGATACAATATCAATTCTTTGTAGCTGACAGTCCTACAGTCCTAGACTATTTATATACTTTAAAGGAAAACTATTTTTGAATCTAACTTAGCCCAACATCTATAATTTTCTAAAGTCCTCAAAATACATTGTTTTTTCTGTACTTTGCAATATCCACTAAAAGTTTAAAACTCTAATTATCTGTTTCTAATTATTTAAAGTAATTTTGATGATAATTTACAACTTAAGTTACATATAGTGCATTTTCAAGAAAGTATGCAATTAATAATTCTTCATATCAAGTAAAATTTTATTACAAAATAATGTGTTTCTTCTAATAGTTTAAAGCATACAATGATAAAACAAAGGTACATCTTTTGCTAAAACATCAAAATAATCTCCTTGGTTAAAATAATTCTTAGAAAATGGAACACATTGGCTACTTTTTCTTATGTGGTAGACATAAAATAAAAATATATAGCTTGACTACCATGACCACAGGCCAAGATTTTGAAATGTTTTATCACTTATAGACTGTTCGGTCAGCATCTGACTGATGGCAACCTTGAAGCGTATCTGTTTACTATGGTCCTTTTGTGCAAATCATTTGATTGGAAAGTCCCTAGAACTGACATACTCAATAGAAAAATTTAAAAATGATAGAAATCAGAACAGTATATTCTATGCTGTACAATAGATATCTTGAATTTATTCTTTCTGTAATTAACAACAGTATATTATATTCTTGAAAACCGTTAAGAGAGCAGATTTTAAGGGATTTTAAGGGTTCCCACATACTTTGTTGTTCCCACAACAAAGTATGATAGGTAGTGCATATGTTAAGGATGTGAGGCCATTACACAATGTATACATATTTCAAAACATCATCTTGTACACAATAAATATATATAATTTTTATTTGTCAATTAACAACTAAGAGGTATTTTTTTGTGTGGATATAGTGATCAATTGGAAGGAGGTAACTTTCCAAAGTGATGGGAATGGTCTACATCTTCATTGTAGTGGTGGTTATGAAGCAGGACATTACCCTGACCCCTTCATGGGTGGAAACTGGAGTGCACAGGTGCTAGCAGAGACTAACTCCACTCACTCAAACTTGCTGTGCTCAACCTCTTGTGGAAGGAATTGCGTGGGTAAGTCAGTGTAGCAGTTGAGGTGAGTGATTTTGGGCACTGGCAGGAAGGATGGCCCCATGGCAGCACCTAAGGGTGTGCCTGTGATGTCTGAAGCCCCAGAAGGAGTGTTTCAGTCAGTCCTCTTTTGCCTTAAGTGTTAAAAGCTTAGTGGAGGGTCAGTGTGACAACCTTTTGCACTCACACCCAAATTTTTGTCCAGTATCCAGAAGGAATGAGTCGCATGAACAATTTGGAGATGGTAAATGAGGAGGATTTTACTGCCAATAAAAGTGGCTCTCAGTGGGAAGCGGAGCTGAAAAGGGGGCTGAGCAGGAAGATAATCTTTCCCCAGATTCTGGCTGGGTATGGCTGGACGACTCCTCTCCAAAGCTATGCTGGCAAGCTGTCCTTCTGAAGTCAAGCTTCTTCTCTCCAATGTTCAACCACATTCTCTGATGCCCAGCTGCTTCTCATCTCTGCAAGTTGAGTCTGTGGTTTTTATGTGCACTGGATGGGGGCAAGGTAGGCCATGGCTGGTTTTGGGAGAGGCAACATTTGGGCAGGGAAACAGGGAAGTATGTCCTCACTTTCCTCACCTTAGGAAAACAGGGATGTGTGTCTCAAGCCACAGTTCCAGGCTTGAGAGTGGGGCCCTCACTTGCGGACCTACCTTCTTCTGCCCGGAATTTCCCTGCCTCCTATGCCTATCATTTATATGAGTATATACATTTATTAAAACGAATAGAATTTCTACTCTATGTAAATTTTACCTTAACTTTAAAGTCACAAAAAGCCAGAAAACATTGTAAATGACCATTATATCCAGTATATAAAATGTTATTAAATTCATTTTATCTCTTTAAAATATATAATTTATATTTTCAGCAAAAAGCAAATTTACTTTCAGTGTAAAATACATTATTTGTAGACTCATTTCAATTTTAACTCTAGAATCAAATGCTAGGAAGATAACTTATAATTAATCCAATATCTCATTCTTCAAATAAAATATCACCTAAATATTTATTTATTTATTTGAGACAGGATCTCTCTCTGTCACCCAGGCTAGACTGCAGTGGTGGGATCTCAGCTCACTGCAGCCTTGACCTCCCAGTCTCAAGCAATCCTCTCACCTCAGGCTCCTGAGTGCTGGGACTGTAAGTGTGCACCACCACACTCAGCTAATTTTATTTTTGTAGAGATGGGGTCTCACTATGTTGTCCAGGTTGTTCTCAAACTCCTAGGCTCAAGCAATTCTCCCACCTCAGCCTCCCAAAAAGCTGAGATTACAGACGTGAGCCACCACTTCTGACCTAAATACTTATTTTTATCATAATCAATAATCAGCAAACTTTCTTAAATTTCAGGTTCTGTGTGCCAGACTCTGTACCTGGTACTTCACATTACCTTTTTTTTTTGCTTTTACAATTATGCGAGGTGAATACTTTTAAAAAAATTTATAAAAGAGAAAACAAAGTTTCAGACTAATTGAATACTTTTTGAATACAGAGCTCATAGATAGAAGTGTCAGTAGTGATTTTAACATATTTACTTCTTTTTTTTTTTTTTTTTTTTTTTTTTTGAGATGGATTTGCTCTGCGGCCCAGGCTGGAGTGCTGTGGCCGGCTCTCAGTCACTGCAAGCTCCGCCTCCGGTTCACGCCATTCTCCTGTCTCAGCCTCCCGAGTAGCTGGGACTACAGGCGCCGCCTTCGTCGCCTGGCTGTTTTTTGTATTTTTTAGTAGGATGACGGTGTTTCAGCGTATTAGCCAGGATGGTTTCTCGATCTCCTGACCTCGTGATCCGCCCGTCTCAGCCTCCCAAAGTGCTGGGATTACAGGCTTGGCCACCGCGGCCCCGGCCTGATATTTACTTCTATTGTATATCAAAGTTATAGTATTTCCATTTCCCACTACATGTTGCCAAGTGTCTAATGACAATTTATTAATTTATTCTGAGAAATTAGTTTTATGGATCATATATTTATGCCATATTACCCTTTTATTTTTCTTTCCATTTGTTTACTGCATTAAAAATGATTTTATAAAGTGTTTAATGATCATACAATCTGAATCTAGAGTATTATCAACTTACATGTAAGTTATGTATCTTCCAGGTAGCTAGGACTTGCTATGCTACCCCTTTTTCCTGACAGGGTATAAAATACACTTGAAATAATTAGAGGACAATTTACAATGAGTTATGTTCTGACTTGATACAGACCTTTGTATAAAACAGTCATTTTGTTATAAAATAGTATGAAGTCAGAGGTAAAACACAAATTGTCAAGACTTACCCTGAGGTTTTGTGGTCTTCTTCATATATTCAGGATATCTAGCTAATTGGATCTTCCTGTGTATTTTTCAGCAAAATAATACAAAGTAAGTTGTCTTAGTCAATTTCTGTGGCTATAACAAAATACCATAGTCTAGGTAATTTATAAAGAGCAGAAATTTACCTCTCATAGTTTTGGGGACTGGGAAATCAAAAAGCCAAGGTACCAGCAGGTTTGTTGTTTCATAAGGGTTCAGTCTGTTCTTCCGAGATGGTGCCTCGAATGCAGCATCCTCTGGAGGAGGGAACACTTTTTCTTCACACGGAAGGGGAAAGGGCAAAAGGAGAATGCTATGGCCTAAATGTGTCCCCTCTAGAGCATGCAATTCTCACCAGACAACTCAATCTGCCAATGCCTTGATCTTGAATTTCCTAGCCTTCAGAACTGCGAGAAAATAGATTTCTGTCCTTTGCAGATTACCAGTCTGAGGTCTTCTATCACACAGCACAAAATGGATGCAGATGTAAGGGTTCTATGCTTTTGCAAACTTGATTCTAGTACAGAAATGGAGGAAATTTGATGTTGTTACTGAGTGTGAACTATACAGTATAGTAACCTTAAAGCAAATTGAATATGAATAGGTTTGACAATTAAACTCAATATTTCTCTGCAAGCTTCTGGGTATGACATGAGCAAGCCAGGAAGAGGTGACCAAGAACCAAATGATACTCCCAAACAAATTGTGTTAACTCACTTCTGATAAACAAAAAGAGTTGACTTGACTATAATGTAAGGACAGTCGTCTTCCAATGCCAAAGTCAAGAATATGTTCAAAATTACTTTGTTATATCATCATCTAACTAATAATAGTATGTTACATTATTTCTCAAGATTGAATTTTTTTTAGTGTCTTGCATGGTTCTAAGTTCATACAATGTGCTCAATAGTTGTTGTGATGGTTAATATTGAGTGTCGATTGGATTGAAGGACTAAAAGTATTGTTCATAGGTGTGTCTGTGAGGGTGTTGCCAAAGGAGATTAACATTTGAGTCAGTAGACTGGAAGGAGCAGACCCACCATCAATCTGGGTGGGCACCATCTAATCAGCTGCCAATGCTCTTAGAATAAAGCAGGCAGAAGAAAGTGGTATGAGCAGACTAGCGGAGTCTTCTGGCCTTCATCTGTCTTCTGTGCTGGATGCTTCCTGCCCTCACACATCAGACTCCAAGTTCTTCAGCTTTTGGACTCTTGGACTTACAACAGTGATTTAACAAGGGCTCTCTATCCTTTGGTCACAGACTGAAAACTGCACTATTGGTTTCCCTGCTTTTGGGGTTTTGAGACTCAGACTGGCTTCCTTGCTCCTCAGCTTGCAGATGACCTATTGTGGAACTTCACCTTGAGACAGCGTGAGCTGATACTCCTTAATAAACTCCCCTTTGTATGTACATCTATCCCATAAGTTCTGTCTCTTTAGGGAACCCTAATAGTTATTTATCTGAAGTGTATGTGTGTATATGTGTGATTTTAGGGAGCCTCCATTTAATCTATAATGACTAACATGGATCTGACATTATAATAAGTCAACTATGATTTATTCTAGCTTTGCAGGTTTTATTTTTAAATTTAATCCATAAAATATTAAAACTATGATGTAGTTACAATCAAATAGTTCCAAGGAAAAGAAATAAACATAAACAACTTTTTCAAGTTTACACCGCTATGAAGTGTCAGGCCATGATTCAAACTCAGAAACTATAATGCCATAGCCTGACATCTCAGTCACTCTCCTACTTTAAGTATGAGAACCTTGCTCTCATTACAAGATAACATAGAAAATTTGTCCCCATGTCCTTTTAGCCACACGTTACACATATAATATTTAAAGACATCACGAAAAGGGAGCAAGTCTAAGCCCATCAAAGTTATAGGCAGAGGTGGAATGGGGATTGTGATTCATAAAATTATCATATAGTTAAAACTGTTTAATATAAATTGAATGCAGTTTAGGTGTCAGGCACTGTTTGAAGTTATTGATGTGTCTTAATTTAATATGCAAAACAACCTTATAAAACCAGTTCCAATACACTGCTTAGGTTATAGATGAGAAAGCCAACACACAAAGAAATTAAGTACGTGTACTTAAATAGAAAGGGATAGTGGAATGTATGCTGAGCACAATGAACATAGATGAAGCCTCCCTGATATTTTAGTTTGCTTTACTTAGTTTGGAAGAAGGAGATCTCTGTTTGTGCCTTTGAGGATTTTCTCCAGAAATTAAGTCTATGTGCTATTGACCATTATCCCCTACAAGATTTCTGTATATCATTAATTTTGGATTTGAGCTACAATAATACAGGAAAGGTTGAACACATTTACTTTTGAATCAAATAAGAATGACTTTTTTTGAAAATCTCATTTTTACTCTGCTTGAATAGCCTTTCCAGTGCCCTTTAGTCGGTTAGAAAGGCAAGATAAAAAGAAGTTAAGATCCTAGATTCAGATACCAGATGATCTGGGTTTCAAATCCCTGCACTGCCACTTACTAATTGCATTATTTTGGGAAAATTTCTTTAATACCACAGAGAGAATTAAAATCAAGCAATACCGTTGTATTTGTAAAGCATAAAGAGCAGTGCCTGCCATATAGTAAGTGCCATAAAAGTTTCACTGTTATTAATCTAAGTGTACATTTCTCTCAACTATATAATGGTGATAATATATAGTATCTACCTCAGGGGTCATTATGAGTCTAAACTGGATCACCTAATTTGTTTTCTCCGATGCAGTAGCTATGAGACATGTGTGACTATTGAGCACCTGAAATGTGACTAGTACAACAGAAGAACTAGATTTTTAAAATTAACATAAGTAAAATCATCCAAGACTTTCTCAAAAATGTGAGAAAAACTCAGATTAACCTCATCATGAATAGGAGACAGAAAAGAAAATACCATGGGGATGATTACACAAGGCATGTAGAGGCAAGGAAAAGAAGAGTACATATGATGAACTGTAGGGGATGAAAACATATGTAGTAAAGTAAGAAGATTGAAAGATGAGTCTAGGCTGCCATCCTCAACTGTTTTGGGAATTTTTGTACAATAGTGATAATGAACAACACAAGGCTAAAAATTATTATTTTCATTGCACACCTAGCTTCCTTTTGCGTAAAACATACAACATTTGCGAAATGCTTAGCTTGGGTTGGAGATGTAACTGCTAGTCTTGAATTAAGGTAAAACTAAGACTTCAAAGTGAATTTAAACTCATGGCTTTGAAAACCAGCATTATAAGCAAGCAGTTGTTGGGTTAAAAAGAAAATAATGTCCCACCCAAAATTTAATACTATTTTGAAAATGAAGTGGCAATTTGAGAACAATTGTACATGATACCCTAGTGTGAAAAAAAAAAAAAAAAAAGAGATTTAATTGAAGTTGGGAATATTGTTGATCACATAATGTGAGAAAGGCACATTGACAGGCACTGTGGGGTGGGCAAATATAGCAAATATAATTACTCAGGTGGACATATATTATTTCATTTTTCCTGAGCAGTAGTATCCTTATTCTGGGATATTTTCTTTCTAATCATATGGCTTTGGTGAAGAATTGCCCTCCATGATACGTTTCTAACAATATTCATAATACATCCTCTGCACCTAAAGGTGATCGTCCATTTACCTAATAGACTAGTCTAGGGGTGAGCAAATAACCCCAGTAGGGCTAATCAGAGTCTTTCTCAGAAATTCAGTTTGGATTTTAAAATGAAAAATGCTGTCTTCATCTGAACATGGCAAATGGCAATGGCAGTGTCACACAATCATATAGGGGAGTCAAACATGAACACACGGCTTTAATAGATGTGATTTATAATTGCTAACTATATTTAAATTGCAGGTATTTGTTGGTTTTGTCAATATCTAGTCACTCTTCATATAGCTATATGTTGTTTTAACTCTGGTATCACCAATCCTTCACAACCCCCTATGC
This sequence comes from Rhinopithecus bieti, assembly GCF_001698545.2. Classification (NCBI taxonomy): domain Eukaryota; kingdom Metazoa; phylum Chordata; class Mammalia; order Primates; family Cercopithecidae; genus Rhinopithecus; species Rhinopithecus bieti. The sequence goes on along the minus strand of NW_016804208.1, from coordinate 3,056,732 downwards.
CAAATGTCTACTCATTTTAGAGTTGATTTCACTCTAGTATGGAAAGAAATAAACTAGGCCTGAGAGGCATCACATTTTACTTCCTGTTGACATGATCCATTCAGAGACAGGCATATGAAGCAACCCATGAAGCACAGAGAGGCTTTTTTTGTTGGGGTTCCTGGGAGGGAAACAGAAATTTTCTCTGCCTGTCTTAGGCTTTACAATGTAAGGCTGGACTGTTGTAACCAACTTGTCACCGTAAGAAAACATTTATAATTTTACAGAGTTCCATGTGGAACCTAAAAATGAAACCAAGTTTGTAGAAGGCAGAGGTCAGAAATGTACAGGAAACGAGCTTGAACAAGCCCTTAATATGTGGTCATGGGTAAAATTGAATATGCCCATGAGTTTTCAGGTTCCTAAGCTAGTGAGCTCCCTACTCACTGCTGACTCTATTTCTCTCTCTGTTTCTTTTACTTTGAATGAAATTATTTTCTCACTGGTAACAAAAAATAATTGTAAGAATCTTTACTGATATGGCAATAACTGTCCTGCATTCTTACATGAGTATTTCATAATATGGTAAGAGATACTCTAATATGTAGATCAATCTGAAGAGAAGTGACATTAAAACACAAAATATTTTGGGCTTGGCATAAATGCTGGTCTCCTCAATCTATCTTATCTGAAGTGTGTTCTGTCAGGTTTTATTTCATAACTTGAACATACCCTTAACTTGTCTTCAACTTAAAAACATATACCCTGCTCAGGGCTTGCTGAACTTATTACAATTGATACCACTTCCTTTCTTCTTTTAAATTCTTTTCCCAATTTTCTTATCCATATAATGCCTTGGACATATGGGCACCATCAAGTAGTCTGATTGACATTAACCATTGGCCCTCTAGGCATTCTGAAGCTTTTCATAGTTACAGAAAATGGTTTCTTGCATCCTAGAAGTGACAGGTGAAAGAATAAATTCTGGGTTGTTAGGGAGAAACTGTACAAAGGATTGAAAACACATTGCTCTATATCCAGAGCAAGCAAATTTTCTCCAGAGAAGTGTTCTTGACAGCGATGAATCAAATAAATGGTTTGCCTCACTGAAGTCAGACAAAAAAAAGATCCTTAAAAATAACATGAACCTATTTAGTTGGATAAATAACAAAACGTACTGTCTCTTCTCCCTTAATTGTTTTTGACAATGAGAATATGATTCAATTTATATAGTTTTTTGGACTTGAGTTTGTAAAATGCAGATGAATTCATGAAATTAGAATATAACATTAAAAGTGTACTTTCATTTATAAATTGACTGTCTCAGACTAAAAACTAAAACTCTGATTGGATGTGAAGTTAGGAATAGACTCTCTTACTGTCTCTTCTTAATTCATGCCACCCTCAATCTGCACCCCATTCTGTTTAAGACTTTGAGTTTCCTGTTTCATTAACTACATTGGAAGTTTGAGGCTTCAGAAACAAAGGTTGTTTTGAACCATTCCTCTGGAAAATTTGCTGGAATGCCTATCAACAAAAATAATACAAACATTTATTTACAGATGCACTGTATTATCTAGTGATTGCTCAAATTCAAAATTACATTTTATCATTTGATGCATTAAAATTGATTAAAGAGTTTCTTTGCTATGAGATTATAATTTCTTTTGATAAAATCTCCCAAAATATAGATGCATTGATCAATAAAAGGAAATTGATTAAAACAACTCTTTGCATTATGCAAATACTTCCATCTTCAGAACTATATTTTCCGAGTATTGCATGAGAATTTGAGACAAATAGGATAAATTATGTCCTGGGGAAAAATAAATAAACTATAACTTTTTGTTTCTTGGGTTGAGACAATTATCAAATATATGATCCTCAATTTATAATGCAACACTCAAAATTCAAGTGACTAGTTCAGGGAATAGTACACTAGTTTCCAAAAAATAGCTTTATAAATGTTCTGATTAAAACTTAAAGAATGTGTTCCTGTTATTACTTTAATATGTATAAAAGTATATCCAAATTATGACATTTACATATTTTTATTTTAACAGGATTATTTTTTACCATTTAAAATTCTATCTAATTATTAAGTTTTCTATTTTTAATAAGACATAATCTTCCATAAAAGGAAGCACTTAAAAAATGTGAACCCCTAACATACCTTTATGAAATGAAGATTGTCAGTATATTCTTCACAAATTATTCCAATCTAAATTAAATGTCAATGAGTATAATTTCAGATTACATTATATGTAATAAATATTATCTGACAGCTTTCTATTATACATATACATATATTTCTCCTTTGATTTTTCATCACTATATAATAAATATTCTGTCCTATCAGTACACAGGGATGTAAATCTTTGTTGTAATATACTGCATGTTTCATATAAAAGATGTATTAAATTATTTAGCTAGTGTTTTCCTTGATTTTTTTTCTTTGCTCAAATAAAAATATAGTTGTGCCTAGGTATATCTTTGGGGGATTGATACCAGAATCCCCTTTAATACCAAAAGTCATCCAAGCTCACGTTCTGCAGTTGGCCTGTGGAACTCAAGTATACAAAAATCAGCCATTGGTATCTATGAGTTTTGTACCCCCAAATACTGTATTTTCCTTCATGTTTAGTTGCAGATGGGGAACCCACAGATGCAAAAGTGGGTTATCTGCATATAAGTGGGTCTGCATATTTCAACCTGTGTTGTTCAAGAGTCAACGGTATTTGTAAATAAAAAACATTAATAATTCCATGTCTATTGAGTAGGCTCTTAAAAGGTGAATGTACATTCATTGAGTAGGCATTGAAAAAATGTCTTCTGAAGGGCTACTCCAATACATATTCTCTTGAACTTGGGGTTAAATAGTCATATCACCGCCAAATCATAATTTTCATCTCTTTTTAAATATTTATTTATCTTAATCTATTTTTTCTTACTTTATTTGTTATGGTAAGGACATTTAAAAGTTATACCAGTGATTTCAGTTTTTCATATTTTCTTCCTAATTTTAATGGTTATGTTTTTAAGAGTTTCTGTACAATATTAAACATCCATATAAAATATCATGTTTAATATTAATTTCTAAAATATATATTTTTATCATGATAAGAAGTTTCCCTTTAATTTTATATTCATAAGTGTTTTGTTATTTACTCAGGAATTGATCTTGAATTTATCAAATATCTTTTCATATCTAAGGAGATTTNATGCACTGTATTATCTAGTGACTGCTCAAATTCAAAATTACATTTTATCATTTGATGCATTAAAATTGATTAAAGAGTTTCTTTGCTATGAGATTATAATTTCTTTTGATAAAATCTCCCAAAATATAGATGCATTGATCAATAAAAGGAAATTGATTAAAACAACTCTTTGCATTATGCAAATACTTCCATCTTCAGAACTATATTTTCCGAGTATTGCATGAGAATTTGAGACAAATAGGATAAATTATGTCCTGGGGAAAAATAAATAAACTATAACTTTTGTTTCTTGGGTTGAGACAATTATCAAATATATGATCCTCAATTTATAATGCAACACTCAAAATTCAAGTGACTAGTTCAGGGAATAGTACACTAGTTTCCAAAAAATAGCTTTATAAATGTTCTGATTAAAACTTAAAGAATGTGTTCCTGTTATTACTTTAATATGTATAAAAGTATATCCAAATTATGACATTTACATATTTTTATTTTAACAGGATTATTTTTTACCATTTAAAATTCTATCTAATTATTAAGTTTTCTATTTTAATAAGACATAATCTTCCATAAAAGGAAGCACTTAAAAAATGTGAACCCCTAACATACCTTTATGAAATGAAGATTGTCAGTATATTCTTCACAAATTATTCCAATCTAAATTAAATGTCAATGAGTATAATTTCAGATTACATTATATGTAATAAATATTATCTGACAGCTTTCTATTATACATATACATATATTTCTCCTTTGATTTTCATCACTATATAATAAATATTCTGTCCTATCAGTACACAGGGATGTAAATCTTTGTTGTAATATACTGCATGTTTCATATAAAAGATGTATTAAATTATTTAGCTAGTGTTTTCCTTGATTTTTTTTCTTTGCTCAAATAAAATATAGTTGTGCCTAGGTATATCTTTGGGGATTGATACCAGAATCCCCTTTAATACCAAAAGTCATCCAAGCTCACGTTCTGCAGTTGGCCTGTGGAACTCAAGTATACAAAATCAGCCATTGGTATCTATGAGTTTTGTACCCCAAATACTGTATTTTCCTTCATGTTTAGTTGCAGATGGGGAACCCACAGATGCAAAAGTGGGTTATCTGCATATAAGTGGGTCTGCATATTTCAACCTGTGTTGTTCAAGAGTCAACGGTATTTGTAAATAAAAAACATTAATAATTCCATGTCTATTGAGTAGGCTCTTAAAAGGTGAATGTACATTCATTGAGTAGGCATTGAAAAAATGTCTTCTGAAGGGCTACTCCAATACATATTCTCTTGAACTTGGGGTTAAATAGTCATATCACCGCCAAATCATAATTTTCATCTCTTTTAAATATTTATTTATCTTAATCTATTTTTTCTTACTTTATTTGTTATGGTAAGGACATTTAAAAGTTATACCAGTGATTTCAGTTTTCATATTTTCTTCCTAATTTTAATGGTTATGTTTTTAAGAGTTTCTGTACAATATTAAACATCCATATAAAATATCATGTTTAATATTAATTTCTAAAATATATATTTTTATCATGATAAGAAGTTTCCCTTTAATTTTATATTCATAAGTGTTTTGTTATTTACTCAGGAATTGATCTTGAATTTATCAAATATCTTTTCATATCTAAGGAGATTTCAATCATGTTTTAATGTAGTGAATCACATAAGTGGTTTTCCACATCTTTGATAATGTTTTCAATCTTATATTAACTTTCTAAATCACACCACAAAATTATTTTAATATAATTCTGCATTAAATTACCCATATTTTATTTAGAATATTATTTTATAGTTATATGTAAGTTTGGTGTAGAGTACCCTGTCATGTGCAAAATTTTTCTAGATTGTATGTTAGAGTTATAGTAATCTTATGTAATAAACAAACATTTTTTGCCTGCTCTAGACATTTAAAATTAGAGAAATCATCTCTAGTTTAAAGGTTTGGCAGAAGTCTCA
>NW_016804208.1:3005089-3051207 GCF_001698545.2 Rhinopithecus bieti | reverse complement strand
TGACATTTACATATTTTTATTTTAACAGGATTATTTTTTACCATTTAAAATTCTATCTAATTATTAAGTTTTCTATTTTTAATAAGACATAATCTTCCATAAAAGGAAGCACTTAAAAAATGTGAACCCCTAACATACCTTTATGAAATGAAGATTGTCAGTATATTCTTCACAAATTATTCCAATCTAAATTAAATGTCAATGAGTATAATTTCAGATTACATTATATGTAATAAATATTATCTGACAGCTTTCTATTATACATATACATATATTTCTCCTTTGATTTTTCATCACTATATAATAAATATTCTGTCCTATCAGTACACAGGGATGTAAATCTTTGTTGTAATATACTGCATGTTTCATATAAAAGATGTATTAAATTATTTAGCTAGTGTTTTCCTTGATTTTTTTTCTTTGCTCAAATAAAAATATAGTTGTGCCTAGGTATATCTTTGGGGGATTGATACCAGAATCCCCTTTAATACCAAAAGTCATCCAAGCTCACGTTCTGCAGTTGGCCTGTGGAACTCAAGTATACAAAAATCAGCCATTGGTATCTATGAGTTTTGTACCCCCAAATACTGTATTTTCCTTCATGTTTAGTTGCAGATGGGGAACCCACAGATGCAAAAGTGGGTTATCTGCATATAAGTGGGTCTGCATATTTCAACCTGTGTTGTTCAAGAGTCAACGGTATTTGTAAATAAAAAACATTAATAATTCCATGTCTATTGAGTAGGCTCTTAAAAGGTGAATGTACATTCATTGAGTAGGCATTGAAAAAATGTCTTCTGAAGGGCTACTCCAATACATATTCTCTTGAACTTGGGGTTAAATAGTCATATCACCGCCAAATCATAATTTTCATCTCTTTTTAAATATTTATTTATCTTAATCTATTTTTTCTTACTTTATTTGTTATGGTAAGGACATTTAAAAGTTATACCAGTGATTTCAGTTTTTCATATTTTCTTCCTAATTTTAATGGTTATGTTTTTAAGAGTTTCTGTACAATATTAAACATCCATATAAAATATCATGTTTAATATTAATTTCTAAAATATATATTTTTATCATGATAAGAAGTTTCCCTTTAATTTTATATTCATAAGTGTTTTGTTATTTACTCAGGAATTGATCTTGAATTTATCAAATATCTTTTCATATTTAAGGGGATTTCAATCATGTTTTAATGTAGTGAATCACATAAGTGGTTTTCCACATCTTTGATAATGTTTTCAATCTTATATTAACTTTCTAAATCACACCACAAAATTATTTTAATATAATTCTGCATTAAATTACCCATATTTTATTTAGAATATTATTTTATAGTTATATGTAAGTTTGGTGTAGAGTACCCTGTCATGTGCAAAATTTTCTAGATTGTATGTTAGAGTTATAGTAATCTTATGTAATAAACAAACATTTTTTGCCTGCTCTAGACATTTAAAATTAGAGAAATCATCTCTAGTTTAAAGGTTTGGCAGAAGTCTCAGTACCATGTGAGCCTATTATTTACAATCTTAAAATCTATTTCTATTTCAAGTTTTCTAAGCCTTCCTTATTAAATATTCTACATCTCTCTGGAATATTTTATTTAATCTGAGTTTTCAAATTTATTAGTATATAATGCCATATAACATTTTTCTGCTTTTAGATTATACATGCACTTTGCTCAACCTAATGTTGACCTTGTTGGTTTCTCTATATTTTTTCTTGATAAGATTTGGCATAAGTTTGTCTAATTTTTTTCCAAAAATAGTTACCATGTACTTTCCAAACTAACTTATTTTACTATTTAATAGCTTCTATTCTTATTTATTTACTTATTTACTTGCATTATTTTGAATTACTTGTTAACCGGAGTTTTTAAGTGTTGAAATGTCAACAATGTCAGTCGATTCCTCCTGAACATTGTTGTGCTTTTAGGCCTAGAATGAAAGATTCACAAAAAGATTTCCCACAATATTGTTTTCTTCTCTCCCCTATGTAAGTTAGAAACAACTATAGTTTCTAAAATATTATTTTAATACTCACACTTTAGAGCCAAGGTAAAAAATTTCTAGAGCAATTTGCGTGACAGCTTTTCTTTTACCCTAACAGAGATGTGATTCACTTAACTTGTTAATTGCTATAGTTTGACGCATCGCCTCCAAAATGCAGGTGTTGTCAATGTAATAGTATTTAGAGTTGGAGTTTAACAGGTGATTAGATTCTGAAGGCTTCTCTCTCATTAAGGACCTTATAAAAGAGGCTTCACGCAGCATAAGGCTAGCTTGCTTTTCGATGCTTCTGTCAGGTGATGGTGCAGCAAGAAACCCCTCACCAAATGCTAGTGCTTTGATCTTGGACTTTCCAGCTTCTCAAACTGTAAGAAAATAACATTTTATTCTTTATTACTTGCTCAATCTGTGATATCTTGTAATAGCAGCATAACATGGACTAAGACATAAGGCAACCCCACCAAAGGATTAACAACCCAAAGCCTTAGACATTAATGACGTTAATGGCACCGTGGTCTATAACCAGTGCCTGAATAGAGGTATCCCGCTTAATGTCAAAACCTACAAAAGAAGGGTCAGATGCAGAGAGAACTAAAACGAATGTAATAGTGTGTTTCTTCTTCACATACATTCTCCAATGTCTTCTGTTTTATTGTTGTATTTTAACATATCTACATCTTTCTTCTTTGGAAATAATATTTGAGGTTATTTCTTTAATCCTATTGACCATATTGCACAGTGTTTGTTTTCCTCATTTTATATGACTGGAAATTTAGACTCAAAATTGTTTCAGTAACTGACTTGAGTCAGTCACTACATATGAGAGGGTCAAGATTTATCACCAGGGGATTCTACAAGCCTTAATCTCCATATTAAAATATGTTAACTATTTTTAATTTGAAAAGTGCTCATTATATTGTATTATTTTTAATTGTCTTTCATGCTAGACTAAGACTAAAATTTTCTAAGGACAGGGCTATGCCTATTTTGTCTATATTATTGTTATAATCCTCAAGTTTTTGAAATTACTAAAAGAAAGTAGGTGCTAAAATTATCTTAATTTGAATTACTTTTCTCCTCAAAATAACAGTTTACCTTTAATTCTTCAAAATTCTGCAAAGGTGGAATGATTTGTTTCAGCAAATACTTACTCTATGAGCTTGGCATGCAGTATCAAAGTTGAACAAGACTTTTACCTTCAAATTATTTACAATCTAGTGACAGAGACCCATAACAGCCAACTCTACTAAAATATTTTAAGTGCTGAATGATGGCACAAAGACTGTTCTATTATAGATAGAAATAGGGAGACATTAATTTACAGCAGAATAATGTGCAAATAAAACATTGTTTGATGTACTTCTCTTTTTCCATATTCTTAATCCTGCCTGTTTAATGTTCACCCTCAGATAGGTTACAGGAAATCTTTAAAAAAATACATAATAATAAAAACTACTTCCACAACCACTGCAATAGCATCAGTAATAATTACCTTTCTGTATATAAAAGTAACACTTTGATAAGAAAAATAGGTGAGGCTTCTTGAACTAAGAGAAGGTAAGACAATGTGAAGAACTGTTTCACATGCAAGTAACTTTTGTTAATGGGAAGATCAAAGAATTATCTCATGAATAGTTATCAAAAAAATAGGAAGAAACAACTCAGAGATTGCCAAATAATAGTAATACTTAAGTCATTTTAACTTTTTCACTTTCTTGCCAAATAATCTATGAAGACCTATGTTAAATAATAAGATGTGAAGATAAACATTCCGAAGAAGAAAAAGCACATAATAATTTATAATATGGCTAATTTGACCTTTATTTGTGAAAAATAGATTCCTAGAGAGCAAAGGGACATGTCAGTTTAAAATTGCCTCCTATATTTATAATTTATAGCAAATAGAAACTCATACCCAAGACTTCTAATGATGCCATCTAATCTTCTGGGTTTAAAAAAAAATCATAACATGAATAGATTGATTTATTCTCCAAAGTGTTTAATTCTTTAGACCTAACATGTTTTAGTGTAAATAATTTTTTTATTTTGTAAAGGAGTCAGCATACTTAAGATAACTTGGGAGCATGATTGCTTGTATATAGTACTAAACAGCTGTTAATAATTATTAAGTACTTTACATTACATTACTTAAGAATTTGCACATACAAAGCGTTTTTACATATGCTTTCTCACTAAATTCTTTATTATTATTATTTTTTTTTAAGTGCAGGATATGCAGGTTTGTTACATAGGAAAAAGCGTGTCATGGTTTACATTATTTAATGCTTTAAATTCTTAAGCAGTAAAGCTAAACAAATATTCAGACTTGTTTCATAGATAAAGAATTTTGTTTCATAGATAAAGAATTAATATGTTAAGTGAATTGACCAACATCATCAGCTAAGCACTCAAAGTCACAGATAAGAACCAGAGTCTTCAGAATTCAGGATCAGTTAAAAACAAAAGCAAAGACAAACATATCTGGCTCAAATGATTATTCTGATTTCTAATTATTCTTTGATCTTTGATATTATTCTCCAATATTGGATGCTGCTAAAAATTAATAAAAGGCCCATTCTGATAATGATCTTCATTCCCTAAAAAAATTGCTCTTAAGGTTTTCTTTATTTTAAAAGGAAAGGCAATTTTTCTGCCTTCTTAGGAAGCGTCACAGGAAGTGTTAAAGCAGTCAAATTTAAGTCACCTAAAATAGCCAACCCATGAAACAGTACATTGCCTGTTAATTGGTACCAACATTGAAAAGTAAAATTAATTCAAAAGATGAGTATTTATTTGTTGTACAAGAATTGGTAATACTTGGATATAATCTCATTGAATATTTTAGAGTAGACAAAATTTTCCCTTCTTATTGATTGGTCTAAATGGTACATATTGAAAGTATAAAACAAAACTTTTTCTCAGTTGAAGTAAAGGAACTGTGGTTTCTAAATTGCTATATTAGCAAGTATTAAAATACATGATTCAGTCAATTTTTAAATATTTTCTCAGGGTGGTAATAGTTTCTACATAGGCATTACAATTATAGATTTTTGTAGTTGGGGTACATTAGCAATTAATCAGAGCACTCAGTTCAGTGAAATCTGATGCTATTTTTCTCAGATACTAAAACACCTGAATTACTTTGTTACTATAAACAAAAGAAATATTTTGCATGTAACTTCACAGAAAGCAGACTAAGAATTTATTAATCTGTGTAACATCAAAGCTTCACTAAGTAGATGTAAGCCAGTGGCCAACTTGGCATAATTGACATTTACTAATGAGTAGGATAGAATGCTACTGTGTCCAGATAATAAAGTGGCTTTCAGAATCTGCAATGGAACACATGTCTTTTCATGCTCCCAGTGGCCTTTGTTCATTCAAAGAGCATATGCTATTGCAGAAGATTTTAATCTAGTTTATTTTGTGAGTCAGGCAGTGTGATTATTTTCAGAATTGAACTTCACACTTGCCATGAAATTTGCTTTAGTCAGAAAAAGCCAAAAACAAAGACAACACGCTTTGTGTTGCCTCTTATCTATAGCACAGTTCATTTTAGAAAACGTAACTGACCAAATAGTTCACGGGGAAGAGATCTTTTGACCCAGCAAAAGCTATAATGGATCCCCTGCCTTTGTGCTTGACCTTGCGGTTGTTTGACAGAGGCGCTTGAGGTTGTGTGATACAAATCGATGAAAAACTTTACTTGGAAAACAGCATAACAAACCTAACACCGAAATTTTCAAACCGCTCCACTAGCTCAGTCATAAATTAGACCTAATTTATAAAGCACCATCACTATATTTTTAAAATGTCTGTCTAAATGTTTTCATTGCTAATTAAATAGCAATAGAGCATATTAAACAAACACCAAACAACTGAAAGGCTCTTTTCAGCCATTTAGTCTTCGCATTTCTAAAGTCTGCTCATGGCAATGGTAGTTATTTCTGACGTATTTTAGAAAAAACACATTGATAACTTTGTGCCAGACTTGACACAGTGGTATGAATGTCTGCGCCAACTGAAATACACTTACTACTCCAGGGCTCCTTGTTTCCCATCAGCAAATGTGAAACAGATTTATTTCTGAAAATAAAAATACCAGGGAAAAGCAGATAATCTAAACATACCTGTCTAAAAGTCAAATTAGTATTTGTCCTATACATTGTCAGATTACTTCTTTTTAAAATTTAAACAGCTCTCCCTTTTACACACTGCCGCTATTTAGGAGTGTCTTAATTCCTCCTCTGAATATTAAGAACTCACAGTTTCTTCTGTATTCCAGATCAAACTTCTCCTTTCATGCCATCTTTCACTCTTCCTCACATAGACCCCCTACCTACTCCAGACACACTTTGCCCTATCCCTTCACTGACCTTTTGTGTATGCTGATGTTTTTTGGTAGAAACGGCCAAGTAAAAGGTACGACCTGATAATAATGTCTTCGCAAAAGACCTTCAGTACATCAAAGGGAAATGTATGTGGAGCCATTATTTCTCTAGTGTGCCCCCACGCATTTATCTTGGCCTTCCCCATCCCCTTGGAGGAAATGAAAACCCTTGTGTATTTTGGAATGAAGTAATTTTTTCATTGCTTTTCTCAGATTCATTAGTTTTTTAATACCAAAAGGAGATTAAAATAATTTTTAAAAATAAAAATAAATTACTAAATTCCCTGCAGGAAATACTGCCTATCTTTTGCCATTTAATTTTTTTATCACATAAAATGGAGGCACAACGCTGTCATCTATACTTTGCAATCAAGTGCCAAGTACAGGGTAATGATTCCATTCTAGTTGGAATATTTCCCATTTTCAACTTGTTTAATAAACTGTCACTTGAAAGGGGTCTGATAGGCTTTTCACAATGAATCAAAGAACTACTCACCTTCTTCCTTTATTATGCATGCTACATTTGAAGCTAATGAAGCGTAGCTTCTGAGCTGATACTTTCATAGATGAAAGAGACATCATGTCACAGCTTCTATTTATTTCATCAGCTACTCATAGCCAACACAAAACACATTGATTGCCTGAACTTTATTTTTGACAGATGATGGACGTTTCTGTTGCTATCTTGCCTAATAGTTTACTACCATATGCATGTTTTAAGATATTAACCATGAATAAAATTACTAGAAAAAAATGTACAATAGCAATGGTACATTTAATTGAAGAAAGTGTAGTAGACATAATATTATGTCTTATGTCTTACAATATTTTGCAGACTTTTATATACCCTCCCCTTAGAGCAAATACTGCCTTGAAATAGTTATTAAGAAGTGTGACATCGTCTAATATTATTTTCATGAGGCTTTTATTATTTACTAAATTATCTTCATAATTCATTCAGCTAAAGCAACACAATCTTCTATGAAAGTAGAACTTCTCCATTTATAACAGGCATCAAAAGGAATAATTCATTGCTAAAGAGATGCTTTCATTGCAATAACACTAGACAGTGTCACTAATTGGCTAACACTAGTCAATGCAATGTGGGAATAAAATTTCAGGCATAAGCTACATTTAATCAATGTAGTATAGGAAATAATCTTTGCTATTTACAGAAATGGTATATGTAATATAAAACATGCTTTTCTATAAAATGTTTTCTTAAAATGTTAATGTAGACCATAACTTTTAAAATTGGCTTTGCAAATATAACTTCATGGGTATAAAATTATTTTCAAAATAGTGTGGCTTTAACATTGTAAGAAAAAACAGCTTTTGCTCATAAGAAAAGTTTTACACGCATGCACATATTCATACATGCAACTGGACAAATATAGATCTTTCATTTTATAAAATAATTTTTATATTTATAGCAATGAAACTTGCTTGTTCCAAAGTAAGTGTTATATTTGGAAGTGAGGAAAAATATTTGATGTAGGATTATAGCACACACTAAGGTACTACATACAAATTATTAAAAAGAAATTGCATCATGAGCTATTGCAAAGAAAGCTGATGTGTAAAAGCTATGGTATGACTAGAGCAACTACGTGGAAAATTTCCGAGAATGCATCACAAAGTTATTGAAAACATGCATAATAAAAGTTGTTATAAGTCAGTGACAACAAAATGAATAGACCACAAACATCCCCACCATACAAAATCTATATATTGTCTCTCTTATTAAAGACAACTATCAAGGGTTTTACAGTTAAAATGACTACACAAGGGCCAGGCGCGGTGGCTCACGCCTGTAATCCCAACACTTCAGGAGGCCAAGGCAGGTGGATCACATGGTCAGGAGATGGAGACCATCCTGGCTAACACAGTGAAACCCCATCTCTACTAAAAATACAAAAAATTAGCCAGGCGTGGTGGCGGGCACCTGTAATCCCAGCTACTCGGGAGGCTGAGGCAGGAGAATGGCGTGAACCTGGGAGGCGGAGCTTGAAGTGAGCCGAGATCGCACCACTGCACTCCAGCTTGGGCGATAGGGCGAGACTCCGTCTCAAAAAAAAAAAAAAAAAATTACTACACAAAAATGAATGAAATTAAAATCTGAAATTGAAAGAATTAAAATTGGACTCCCATATATAAGGGAATTGGTGAAGTTCTTAAATTTGTTTTAAGGAAAATCAAATACCAAAAGTAAAGACTGTTTTTCAACAATATGAATGTTATCCATCTCAAGGTTAAAATTAGCTTTCTGTTCTTTGATCTCTTCAGCTATGCTAATCAATCTAAGTTGTATAAGTCACTGATTCAGGATTCATTGTGGCTAACTCTGTAGTACACAATCAAATTAATTCTTGGCTTTTATTGCATGATAAGCTAGAAAATTCCTCAAGAGACCCCTTGGCTCTGGTTTTGCATTAAACTGGTCTGCTCCTAAATACGGTGTTGTAAAGTGCACTACATTAGAAATCAGAAGCAGCCTATTTCATGTTTGACTCATCCACTCTGGGCCAGTTTCCTTATTTTAAAAATAGGAGCCACCTATTAAACCACCACTACAGCTCCAAAATTTGGTAATTCCAGATCATTCAATGCCACTAACTTATTACTCATTTTTAAAAGTGATATAAGTCCAGAATATTCAATATACTAATGTATGTTTTCTCTATATAAGAGTATCATAATAAAGCCTTTCTATCTATAAGCAAACACTTTTATTGCTGACACAAGTCCAATTATTCTCAATACGATATCAGATAATTGAAAACATCTACATTTTTATGTTTTCCAAAGTGAAAAAACCTATTGCATGGTCATTCATTAACCTTCACTACAACAATAAATTTTTATTAAAAGTTTGTATCAAGCCTCAATTCCAATGTCTTTGTAAAAATCCCTTTGATGCAGGGCAGGCAGTCCCCAAATGGGGGCTTAGCTGTGAATGGTTCTTTGATTCATGTAGGAAAAAATTCAAGGGTGAGCCGACGGTAGAAGAAAACAGCTTTATTGAAGCAACAGTGTTACTGTTTTGGTGGTGTTAACAGCTCAGGCAGTGTTGTAGCTCTGTGCCTGTTCCTTCAGAGCAGGGCTACCCCATAGGCAGTACGCTGAGAGTAGCAGCTCAGGAGAGTTCTGCAGTCATATTCATACCCACTTTTGATTACATGCAAAGTAAGGAGCAGGTTATGAAGAAATTTCTAGGGAAAGGATAGTAACTTCTGGTTCATTGGGTCATTGTCATGGAAAGGGGAAGTAACTCCCTGGTGTTGACATGGCAATGGTAAACTGACATGAATACACACTGGGGGGTGTGTATTAAGAAAAGCTGTTCTGCCTTGGCCCTGTTTGAGCTTGTCCTCAATTTGGTGTGGTGTCTGAGTCCTGTCTCCAGAGTCAAGTCCCAACTCCTACCTCATCCTCCTCTCAGAGATTGGATATTCCTCCCTAATCTTAAGAAGGCTGCAGAAGAGCAGAGGTCCATCTCCTGTGACTTCTTCTTTCTGAGTTTATGAGCATAGGCCCTGCCTACCACCAGAGAAGTAAAAATCTCTAGATACCTAATCCAGGAGGCCCACAGGTAGGACATTTTTTATTCTCTGGAGTAGAAGGCAGGATGGGTTGGAAGCCTTGTGCCAGCATTGTCTTTACCTGGAACTGTTGTAATCTAGAAGACATAAACTTTGAAGAGGTTAAACAAGTAAAGGCAAAAAATTAGTAACATGAGAGCTATCAGAGGTCCTAGAAGAGGTAAAAACCAGGGGAGATTTGGAAAGGCACTTTTAATAGTTGACCAGACATAGCTGGAGTCAGTGCGCTGGTTATATCTATGTAACCAGGTAGCTCTCTCATACATGTTTTGAATGTTAATCTCAACTTTTCCAGAGTTGTTAGTATATGTGCAGCAGGTTTTATTAATAACTGTATACAGTCTCCCACTTGTTCAGCTGGTAAATAATCCAATACTAGTCTGTTATTGATAACCACATTTGCCAGAGTCTAAATATTCTTGAATTCCTTTTAGTGTCTGACCTGTGTTGGTGGCTAAGGATTCTAGAGTTTGAATTAAGTTATTTAGAATTTAGTCACGGTAGGCAAAGCCACTCCAGGGTGCTGCTAGTCCTATTGCTTCCCCAGTTCCTGCCAGAATTTACCCTACTGCTTGCTTACTTCTGGTATCCTTGAGTCTTATGGGGCTATAGGCAGTAACTCCTGGAGGAGCAAGTGTTGCCAATGAACATTCATCTCTGTTCCAAGTTTTTGATATACAAAGGAATGATACTCCTAAAAGAATAGGTGACTCTGTAGGGAAGTTGGGAGCAGTTATGATGTGCCACTTCTTCCCATTCATGGCCACAGACAAAAATGAGCCCAGTTTGGGTACAAACAAAGGCCCTATGGGGTGTGATGTTTATCCTTTGCTGGTAAGTTGGGTCTATAGAAATTTTCTTTTCTTGTTCCAAAGGGGATAGACAAACAGTTTTTGTTTTTCAGAGAGCTGCAATACTCTCACTTTCTCAGACTATGAAGTATAAAGTTGTTTTTCCCCTCTATGTTCTGATCCAGGAGAAAGCACCATATATAGTCTCCTCACTTATAAGTGCAGTCCCATTTACCTTGCTGTGACCTTCGGAACTTGACAACTTGCCAACTAAAGTTGAATCAGAGTTGAATCAGAGCATCACAGAGAAGTTTCCACTTTTGTATCATTCACACAAGAGTGGGTGCAAAAGATAGACTCATTAGTGCTCTGGTGGTACAGATACCCAACTTCCCAGGTCCAGGCAATAGTGGTATGAGGCATTTCAGGTGTAATCCACTAAATGGGTGAGTGTTCCACTTAACTTGTAGGGGTTGGGATATTTCAGGATCACTATGGCTAGTTAGGAGTCCTGGGGGATTATCATGAGCTATTCCAGATGAGCCAGAAGATAGAATTTTCTATCCTGGGAATGTTGATGAAAAATCCAGCAACCATGAAGATGATCCCCTGATGCTGTAATTGTTGAAGTATTTACTAGTTATGTTCCCACCCACCCTGGCTTAGGATAATTGGGAGAGCAAACATGATTAACAGTAACAGAATGGTGTCCAATTGGGTCATAGAGTGGCCTCTGCACTCAATAAGGACAAAATAATTTTTTCCTGGGAGGTTGGCTAAGGTGAGAAGTATTAAAATCAAGAAGAAGAAAAAAATTAAAGCTTCTATTCCCACCCAGAGCATCATGTTACCACTTCTGACTGAGTGTTGATTCTTTTAAATAGGTAGAAGAGATGCTTGGAAGGTTCACAGATGTAGGTCATGGTCTCCACCTTGTATGCCTGTGATGCATAAGAAACAGGTTTAATCCTGAATAGTTGTATACAACTAATTATTTCCTGAAGTTTAACAGCATTGTGGGAACTCAAAAACACCTGATAGGGCCCTTCCCATTTTGGTTGTAATTGATCCTCAGGGGATCCCTCTTTTCAAGTTCTTAGTAAGACCAAGTCTCCTGGTTGAATAGGAGAGTTACTTCTCTTCCTTGTGGGAGGGGACAATATTTTATTTCCATAGGTTTAGAGGGCCTTTTGAACCCGGTCTAAGCTGATCATATGGGTGAGCATTCTATTTATCTCTTCATCAAACAGGAGGCCTGAAGTTAAAAAGGGCCACCCATAAATCATAATGGACTAAGTTTTAGAATTCTATTTGGGACTATCCTTGTGCATAAAAGGGCTATGGATAGCAGAGAAACCCAGGCCTCTGAGGCCTCCTGACAGAGCTTTGCTAATGTTCATTTTGAAACATGATTAGCTTTTTCTACCTTACCAGAGGATTAAGGTCTCCAGAAGGAGTGAAGGTAATAGGTAATACCTAACTCTGGGGAAACCTGCTGGGTCACTTTAGCTGTGAAGGAGGGTCTGTTATCACTCTGCAGGATTTTAGGTAATGCCCAGTTGAAGATGATCTCTTTATGTAAAAATTTGAACACTTCTAATGCCTTCTCTGTCCTTGTGTGGAAGACCTCTATCCATCTGGTGAAAGTGTCTATAAATACCAGCAAATATTAAAGTCCCCTGTATGGTGGCATCTGAGCAAAATCTATTTGCCAGTCTTTCCCAGGGTATGTTTCTTGATGTTGTATATGTTTGAGAAAGGGTGGGGGTATGGGACGGCTTCTTGGATCATTAGAGGCACAAAGTTCACAGGCCCTGGTGACCCTCTTTACAGTCTGGAATAGCTCCTTTCCTAAGAAGATTTCAGAAACCAATTTAAATAGGGAACCCATCCCAAGTATGAGGAGTTACAGATCTACTTAACTATGTTTCCATTGCTCAGCCTCAGGGAGGAGGAGTGTGTTGCTTCCTAGTAACCATCCGGAGAGATCCTTTGGTAAGCCTTTCTGTTCTATCTATTTAATTTCCTTGGGGGCATAGCATGGTGTTGCTGATGTGGATGTAGTACCTGGCACTGATGAAGCGGCCTGTAATATCCGTGTTTTTTTACCTGTGGCCTCAGGGGCTCTGTCTACTAGAGCAATTCCTTTGATAATTAGAGGTGTCTCCCTTTGGTGTTCCCTACAGTGAATAACTGTTACCTCCTTTGGGAGCTGGACAGCATCTAAAAGTTCCAAATTCTGAGTGATGTTATTTAGCGGACCCCTTCATTATTAGTAGTCCCTTTTCTTTTCATATAGTAGCATGAGCATAAAGCAATAGGAATATTTGGAATCAGTAAATATATTGACTCTTAAGTCTTTTCCTAATTGAATGGCTCTATTTAAAGTGATTAGTCCTGCTTTTTAAGCAGAAGTATCAGAAGTCAAAGTTTTTGCCTCAATCACTTTTTGTTGGCTAACTACCACATAACCTGCCTTTCTTACTCCTTCATGCATAAAGACACTCTAATCTATAAACCACTCAACATCAGGATTAGGCAAGGGCTCATCTTTGAGGTTAGGCCTGCTAGAGTAGGTCTGTTCTGTTTTCCACACAAGCATGAATGAGTTGGGGATTTGTTTCCTAAGACATGAAGTTCCACAATAGAGTAGCAGGGTTTAAAACTCGACGTACTTTAAAGATAACATAAGGGTATCAAGCAAAAGGGCCTGATATTTATGTGACTGGCCCCCATTTAGCCATTGGTGTGCTTTTGCCTCTAGGACTTCCTGGTGGTGGGGGGCATGACACCAAATTGCTGTCCTGGGGTAAACTACTGACTTTCATCAATAGAGTGGTGGTGACCACAGTTCACAAACATCCTAGCTACCCATTTGCCAGTTGGTCTAGCTGTTTAGAAAAGTAAGCCACTAGTCCTACTAGTGCGATGGCCAAAGCCATCCCTTGTTTTTCAGCAGCATAACAGAGTGAATGGTTTTTCTGTGTTCAGAAGTCCCAAAGCAGGAGCTATTCCTAGCATTTCTTTTAGGGTTAAGAGTATCTTTTGGCAAATTCCATCCCAATTCAAAGGCTTGTGATCACTCCCTTTTAGAGCTTCATAGAGTGGCTCTGCTATAGACTCAAACCCAAGAATCCAGATCCTGCAGAGGCGAGCCATTTCCTAAAAGGCTTTTAACTATTTCTCACTTTGAGGGGCCTGCAATGCCAAGATGGTTTCTCTTTGCTCCTGGGCCAAAGTCCTCGTCCCAGGGGTGAGAATATATCCCAAATATTTAACATTTTGTGCAGAGATCTGGGTTCTGTGGTGAGATAACTGATATCCTTACTTTCCCAGAAAATTAAGGATCTAAATTATGTTCCTGTCAGAGTCTTCCCTAGTAGGGATGGAAATTAGTAGGTTATCTGCGTATTTCAAGACAGACCCATTAGTTAACTGTAGTTCCCTTAACTCCTGGCCAATGCATTGCCAAAGAGATGGGGAATGTTCCTAAAACCTTGGGGAATAACTGTCCAGGCAAGCTGAAATGCTTTATTAGTGTCTGGATCAGTCCATGCCAAAACAAAAATATACTGGAAGTCTAGGTATAAAGATATATAAAAGAAAGCATCCTTTAAGTCTAACACTGTCAGTTCTCTACTTTCTCAGCCATTATGGGTCTGGGTGCCTCAAACTCCCTCTTAAGCCTGGGGCAGTCCTTTTTCAATGGCCTTTCTTGCTTAAACAAAACATATTGATTCTGGCTTAAAGGCCAGTGAGTTGTGGGGGCTCTTGTCTAAGCATTTCAGATGCTGATCTCACCACATTTCCTCAAAGTGAGTAATCCTGAGGCAGCATGGTTTAGTGGGTGAGGGTTCAGGATAAAGCAGCAGCCACTAACAGTCATGGTTTTTGATCAATTGTTTTGGAGTTTGCCTCTTCCTCTTCCCTGTCCCTATTACTATAAACCCCAAAGGCAATGTCTAAGAGTTGTCTCATGGAGCTTTGGGGTCCCATTGCTACTTTTTGTAGCTTCCTCCTAATGTCAGGGGTAGATTGAGTAACAACATGCATACCCAGGAGAGCTCACCCTGCTGGGAAGTCTAGGACTGTATTAGTATATTTCCTGAGTGCCTCAACCAACTGGTCTTCAAATGAGTAGGATTTTCATCTTTCTTCTGAGGAATTTTTCTCACTTTATCATAATTAACCGGCTTAACCAAACACTTTTTCATACCATCTGTTAAACAAGTTAGTGTGTGATTTCTGCTTTCAAGATCTTGAGAACCTCTCTGGTAATTCCACTGAGGGTCGACATCTGGAAGTAAATCTCCCCCAACATGATAAATGAAATGGCTTGGGTTATGTGCAGCCACACTCTATCTCCCTGTTCATGAGCAGTACCTAGAATTCTTTGTTTTTCCTTTACAATACCACAAGTGGATAATAATACTTGCATGCCATGCCAAGTTAAATCAAAGGACATGGTCAACTTAACAAACTCCTTTACAAACTTCCCTGGATCCATCAAAACCAACAAAATTTTCCTTGCATAAAGGCAAATCAGATACGGAAAAAGGCACATATGCTCGGATTGTTCCTCCATTCCCATAAGCTACCACCCACAACTGACATAAGTTATCTTTGGGGGCTGATATGAGGCCCCACTCCTGGTGGTACTGGTTGGGCTTATTTTTTCAGGCAGTGAGGGATATGAGCCAGGGCTTCTTGGATAAGCAGGAGGAGTGCCTGATGACCTGGGAGTAGAATCTTGCTTTAGAGAACTAGTGGGGCCTCCTGTCAGAACTAGGGAACTGAGAAGGCTCTGAAAGTAGGGGAGGGTGCAGCACTGGGCCTTCTGGGGTACCTGGGAGAATCATGAGCCAGACATAATCTACAGCTAGCCCTTAAGTTAGAATCCTGGTAGAGGGCCATAGAAGCCTGTACGTAAAAAACTTCTTATTTTCCTTCCATTTTATAAAGCAAATATAATTATAAAATATCATTGTAAAGTAAAGAATCATGCCTAGGCCAAATCTGTTGGTTGATCAATTTTTATTAAACCCAAACATTATTGCAATGATAAATTATTTATTTTCTTCTTACATTTGTCTAATAATTTAAATTTACTCCAGTAGTCTAAAAGACACACTAGATGTGAATCTTTGGGGATTCTCACTGTTGTCTTCATGTCTAGTGAGGATTTCCACAGGGGGTTTCTGTTAGCCTAAGTTTAGTGAGTGCCTAATTACTATTTTTCCCTTTTAAGTGACCACTTTCTACAAAATGTAGATAGCAAGGTGTTACAAAAGCAGGTGATGAGCCAGAAATGGGCAGTAGGGTGTTCAGCCTAAATTCCACAGAGCGAGGGCTGGGCACAGAGTGGGGTGCTAAACAAGTGGTGACTGTGGATAGGAGGAGGAAAAGAGGTAAACAGTGTCGCCTAAGGAGAGACTTCAGAGGCCCTAATTTGCCAGAGAACCTACCCAGTATGGGAGAAACAAACAAACCAAAAAGTTGGGATGGCCACTTATCTACAACTGTAGGTAGTCTTTCATCAGGCCAGGGTCCTCAGAACTCCCAGTTCCTTTGACCAAGAAAGGCTTGAGCAAGGCAGCTGTAAGACAGCACAACAGCACACAGGAAAGGGCTTGCAACTGGCTAAGGAAAATAATAAATTCTAACTTCAAGGCAGAAAAGGATAAGACCAACCCCCACCCCCAGGGGAGTGGCTATACCCCACAATTCTAGAGGAAATGTCAATGCTAAAAAGCCCAGAGCATCCAGGAAGTGACCAATACCAATGCTGAAATACCAGAGTGCCCAAGATCCTGTGAACAAGGGTACCCATACCAAATACTGACAACCCCAGGGCATTGGGGGGAATGGCCAGCAGTGAACTCAAGACCAATTTGGTGTCACAGAACAATGTGATTTAAGCATCCCAGAGTCAACACAACAGGGGACCTTTCGCAACCAAGTGTTCTGCCTTAAACAACTGCCCAAATACAGTTAACAAGAAAGTCAAAAGCAAACATAAGACTGCAAAAAAAAAAAAAAAAAAAAGGATTGAAAATGAAATGACTGATGGAACAATAAAATGGAGGAAGAGGAGAAAGGAGCAGGGAGAAGGAGTGACAAAGTCATTTTTAAGGGGAACTCAAACAATGGTAGACTTCTAACCAACCACTTAGCCAAGGACTTTTATTTTATTTCCTAATTCTCTGGACACTATAGGTGAACAGAGGAAAACACTCACTCATCCACAGGAGCCAAATAGCACTGACCAATTTTCCATGTAGGACCCAGGTGAAGGTCTCTCCAGGATTCCTCAGCTTGGGTGGGCTCAGGTGCCATGGAGGGTGGAACTGTTAAAGGGACCAATAACCCATCAGCCTGCAGGACTGAGTGGCAGGTCTCAAGTGAGACCTTGGCGCAATGTGGTCACTTGTTAGAACCTGGTGGGAGGTGATTGGATCATGAGGCAGTGATTTTTGATAGAGAGGGAGTGGTCATGAGATGTGATGGTTTATACGTGGCGCTTTCACCTGCACTCTCTCTTGCCTGCCACCGTGTAAGACGTGCCTTGCTTCCCCTTCAACTTCCACCATGTGTAAGTTTCCTGAGGCCTCTGTAGCTATATGGAACTGTGAGTCAATTAAACCTCCTTTCTTTATAAATTACTCCAGTCTCAGGTATTCTTTATAGCAGTGTGAAAATGGAGTAATACAGTATTATAGCTCTTAGATGTTAGCAGCTCTTGCAGTTTCAGTCACCAATTGCTTTGCTGCCTCTCACCATCTCTCTACTCATCATCTCACCGACTGCCATCTCTCGCCATTGCCTCACTGAATGCTGCTTCTCTCGCCATCTCTCATGCCACTGTCTTTTCTCTGTGCCCTACATTGGATGCCAGGGCAGGGCAGGCCACCCCCAAATTAGGCCTTAGCCAGGGAGAGGTCTTTGCTTCACCCAGGAAAGAATTTAAGAGTGAATCAGAAGAAGAGTTTTATTGAAACAGTAGTGCTACAGCTCTGGTGGTGTCACAGTTCAGGCAGTGTTAAAGCTCTGTGACTGCTCCTGTAGAGGAAGGCTATCCATAGGCACTGTACTGAGGGTAGCAGCTCTGGGTATTTCTGCAGTTATATTTATATCCACTTTTAATTACATGCAGATTAAGGGGCAGTTTATGCAGAAATTTCTAGGGAAAGTGTAGTAACTTCCGGATCGTCAAGTCATTGCCATAGAAGGGGGAGGTAATGCCTGGGTGTTGCCATGGCAACAGGAAACTGACATGGCACACTAGTGGGCATGTTTTATGGAAAACTGATTCCACCTCAGACCTTTGTTAGCTAGTCCTCAATTTGTTCTGATGTCTGAAGCCCGTCTTCAGTATCTCACCTTTGCTAAGCCATCGTAACTCTAGCTTCTGAGAAGCTAACATCCTAATTTCTGAGAACCTTTTTTTCTCATCAGGAGTACTATTTTTAAAATGTTTCATATCATATTTTACCTCAGTATTTTCAGCATCGTAATAACCATGAGTATGATTATACCCAGTAAAATCGGCTATCTAAAAAGGCTATACTATTGATTTCATGTTTATGGATTGTTTACTACCTACATTCAGCGTTTTGTAATTCTTTAACAGCATCCCTGACTGTCTCACTCTGAATCTCTAAAGACTGTATTTGCCTATGTCTTCTTAAAATATATATTCCAACATATAGATTAATAAGAGAAGACTTGAAAGGTTAAGTAGAAAGGTTCAAGGAAAAGAAAACAAAAACTTGGTTGAACTGTGTACTTGCTCTGCTGTGGCCTTATTTCCTTGTGTAAAATGCACGATGATGAACATATCCCATATAGTTTTCATGAGAATCATATATCATAAAGCACATAAACTACCTAGAATAGTGTCTGAGCACATTATTGCTTTTTAAGTAAATACTACTATTTCAATTTAATTACATAAATATACAAATATATTTATAATGCAATATTAAATTATAATACATTGTACATTAGATGTATTTTATTGATATTCCTTAATGATACAGTATGTAAAATCTTATTTGTAAGAGTACCAATGTATATATATTATTATTTTATATAATTGAAGGAAAATAATGCCTCCGAGACAAAACTCTTCATATTTAAAAGGTTCTTTATGATATGTGGAAATGTGCTTGTCTTTATTTTGCATTCTAGATATTTATAAAGTGAAGTTAAACTTTTTTGAGGTTTTAATACATATTTAATATGTTTATATTAAAAATCTCATCTACTGAAAATACATATTTTCCTCAAGTACAAGATTACCTGAAAGGGTAAATGCATCCCATCTATTTTATATAGATAGATAGATACATAGATATAGATACGTAGATATAGATATTTATCGATAGCTATCTGTATATATATAGTTTATTTGTAACTACTACTAACATATGTTCAAAATTTTGAATTATAAACAAGATTTTGCTTTTAGTTTGATTATCATAGAAATAGTTTATCAATAAACTATACTTGTGCTGTGGTATTTAAAAGCACATTTTATTGTGTCTGAGTTTTGTGCAGTTATAAATATCATATGCAGAACTTGACATAAAGAAACATGTTCCAGTCCTACATGTGTAGCAAATCAATGCAATATTTAATTCAACAAGCATTTATTAAATAACTTCTCTATACTATATACCTTCCAATGTAGGAAGGTATATATATCATTCATTGCTGAATGATAAAATATAACTAATAGCATTTATAACGTTGGTTAAGGCCTCACAGAATTTGCAGAATCCATTGAAAGTGGTCTTCTGGCCAGAAGTGATAGAATTCATAGAAGATAAGCAATATGGAAATAGCCTAAGAAAAGAAATCACTCGTTTTGGAGACAATGCTTTTATCTAATAAATAATATAAAAGAAAAGCAGAAGATATCATGTGAACTGTGGCTTCATACAAATTTAAGGAAAATGATTAAGAAACTGACAAGATTTAATTATGATTCCAAAGAGCCAAGACAATAATTGCATATGGGATGCAAAATCAAGACTCCAGTATATAAAATGTCATCCTGGGGAAAGCATTATTGATTCTGTGCTGAAATTTGTTTTTTACAAAGAAGGATTCTCAGGAATTTTTAATATTTAAATGTTGGTGACATGCTTAATATTAGATAAATGTTTGGCATATTAGTTTCCACTAATATGTTCACTAAAACTTCTTAATATAATTTGCTAAATTTTGGAGTTTGGAATAATTTTGGATTTACAGAAAATCAGAAAGATAGTAAAAAAGTCCTTTATAGCCCCACTGAACTTCCTCTAATATCAACATTTTTATATAATCATGGTATGTTGATAAAGCTAAGAAAATACTATTGATACAATACTCTTTACTTCAAGCTTTGCTAGAATTTCACAATTTTTCCACTAATATTCTATTTTTGTTACAGAATTCAGTACAGGGTACAATATTGAATTTGTCATTATGTTTCCTGAGTCTCTCTTTATCTGTGAGTTTCTCCATCTCACTTTCATGACCTTAGCTGTTTTGAAGAGTACTAGACAGATATTTTATAGAATGTCCCTTTATTTTTTTCTGATATTTTTTATGATTAGACTGTGGTTATCGCATTTGAGGAAGAATTCCATGGAGATAAACTATCCTTTATATCACATTAAATCAGGGGTACCTGATATCAACATGACCTTTCACTGGTGATATTGACCTCTGTCACTTGGATTGAGTGCCAGGTTTCTCTGCTGTGAAGAAACTATGCTTTCCTTTTCAGGCTCTATTAATTGGAAAGAAGCCATTAAGTTCAAAGTACAATCAAGAAAAGAGGACTTAAACTCCACCTCCTAGAGATGGGAGTAACTATATATTTATTCCTAATAAAAATTTGATATGTTTTGGTCCAATATATCAGCTAGGCCCAGAGTTTCTGAGAAGGAGAAATATGCCATATCTCACAGTGACATTCCTTGAAAATAGTCACATGAAATAACTTAGTTTAAAAATATTTTAAATGAATACAATAAAATATTTGTTTTAAAATAAATATGGTAAAATATTTGTTTTGAAATAAATATGACAAAAGAAGACTAAGGGTAAAATTAAGCTAGAAGTAATTTCATTACTTAGGAAAGTTAAAGAATCAGAATGGTTTGAATTTTAACACTTGCCACTTAGTAGCTGTGAGACATGGATATTTTAGTATTTCAAGTTCTCAAGAAACAACAATAGAAACAATATACTATTATTGTAAACATCAAATTAGTTAAATCAAGCCCTTGGCCTGTTGTCTGGCATATGGTCAATGTTCAAAGTACAAAAACTCTTATTTTTTGACATTGGGAGACAAATGGCCCTTTCTGAGAATCTCTTTCCACCCTCTAAGGGTAGTCTCTTCCTCACCTCTACTCGCAGATTTAATCCTTCCTTTGATTGTGCACTCTCTTTGGTCAAGGGCTGGATGTCACAGGTATCTAGCCTTCATTCCATTGTCTGCTGATACATGATTCAACAACGAGTTTTTCATATAGTACCAAGATGTATCAGTTTTAATCTGTTTCCTATGAAAATATGCTATCTTTGTCAAAGTTTGGTGAAATCTAAGTCTTTACTTTTTAAAAAGAAGCATCACATCTGTCTAATGTGCTTGATTACCATGTACATATGCAGATTCTGATCTGTATAAGTGAAGTTGAAGAATTCAGGTACCAGGTCGGGCATGGTGGCTCACGCCTGTAATCCCAGTACTTTGGGAGGCTGAGGTGGGCACACCATGAGGTCAAGAGATGGAGACTATCCTGGCCAACATGGTGAAACCCCTTCAATATTAAAAATACAAAAATTAGCTGGACATGGTGGCATATGCCTGTAGTACCAGTTACAAGGGAGGTTGAGGCAGGGGAATTGCTTGAACCTGGGAGGCAGAGGTTGCAGTGAGCCAAGATCTTGCCACTGCACTCCAGCCTGGCGACAGAGCGAGACTCCATCAAAAAAAAAAAAAAAAAAAAAAAAAGAATGCAGGTATCAGCATTCTGAATATTCCTGGGTGACTGTCTTGGTGACTTTAGGTGATGCTCATTATGCTCTGAATTGGGACATAAGAGTCAGCTATGCATGATAAAGATTGTTTATGTTTGGGGAAAAAATCGCTGTGATATTTTATGCCTTTAAAAAGTACAGAGTAAAAGGTATTAAACAGAATAGCTGAACGATGAAGGTCAGTCTTGTATTTTATATGAGTAAAACATGTAACTTCCTGATAGTTTTTCTAATCTGATTGTAACACATGTACTTTCTTGCCAAGGTTTATTATATGTATAAATCAATAGCCCAAACACACTGTTTTACTGTTATCTGTTTGACAATTGCTGCAAAAAGATAACAGTGAATTGTACTGTATATTATTTGTATAGAGATGCTTCCTAACCCACTGGCAATAAGAAATCAAAATAATCAGGATTTCAGCCAATAATAAAAATATGAATGTTGGCTGATTTGTTGATGTGGATAGTGCTAAAAAAAACAATAAAAAAGACGAATATTTTCAGCAATTTTTTCAGTGTAAATGAAGATGTAATAAGTGGAAAATAAAACCTCTAATTAATATAATTTATGTACTTTTTATTATGAAGATTTTCAAAGTTTTTAAAATCAGTACTTATTAATTTCATTTTTTCTTGTCCTTCGTCTCCAGCCTTCTTAAACCAAGAGACTAAGGTTTGGCAAAGTGCTGAGAGGTTTTGACTCTCTCTTCCTTCCTAAATGTTTGAAAACATGCATAAGTAGAAATGATCCAAAAGAAAAAATATAGCTGGTACTTGTTTTCCATCCTATTATAATAAGTCTTCCACACATAACTCACAGTGAAAACATTTCCAAAACTCACTGCTGACCTCTCCAAATTGTTCTTCTTAATTATTCTGTAACATTTGCAATTGCTACATATTTGTGGCCTCTCAACTTCTGCTATAAAAAAAACATGATTTCTTTTTGAAATCTTTTCCTATTACTTTATAATTCCATGTAATATTATTCAAGTTCTTACTCTTTGCTCTATTATCAGAATCTCTGAGAGATTCTATTTTACGTTTTACAGTACTATTTTCATATTGGTGATTCTCAATTCTATATTTTCATTCCTGTCTTGTGTCCTAAGGAAAAAAAATTCCAAATAGAGATGGATTGCAACACATGTCCATCACCACTAGAAGCTAACCATGTTCAAACTGAACTTATACTGCTATTCTCCAGACTTACTTCTCCTTTAATTTTCCATCCACTTTTTTCCTGAACTGTTGACATGAGTTGACATTTATTCATACAAGTCTTCTTGTCTTGATCTCCCATGAAGTACTAAGTGCTGCCACTTTTCTGCTTACCTCTCACACAGTTGTAGAACACTTTCCATGTGATAGACATGGGTCTTCTTAGCCACTTCCTGAATTGTTGTCTCAGTCTAGGTGCTCTTACTCTTCTTTCTCACCTCTATACATTCATTTCATTTGTGCTCTCAGAATTATTCTTCTAAAATACAAATTTCAGTATATCTTATGGTTACACCTTATGACATTCAAGGACTATGCAGGATAAAGCACAAACTCTGGCCTGATCTACATACTTCTCCAAAACCTACTTCTATCTACATTTTCAGCTCACTTTACCTTTACTTCTTTCCTCTCTTCCCTCCAAATACTCTCTAATCTTTGATGTTCTTTGAATACTTTTTTCATGAAGTTATTTACGTATTTTAGAGCCGACAAAACTGGAAATTAGAGTTTATATTGATACCCCCAAAGTTACATAATTAGAATACAGAGAAATCAACATTCAGTTAAGTCTCCTGATGCCAAATTGAAATAGTCAATTTACCACTTAAAAAGTACTTGAAGAAATTCAAGTACTACCAATATTTTTTCTTCAAGATTAAAAAAAGGGAAATTATATTCTGAAGACATTTAATCTCACATGTATGGTATCTGTATTAATCTATTTGCACACTGCTATAAAGAAATACCCGAGACTGCGTAATTTATTATACAAAATAAAAGGTTTCATTGACTCACAGTTTCACATGGCTGAGCAGGCCTCAGAAAACTTATAATCATGGCAGAAGTTGAAAGGGGAAGGGACAAAAGGGCGTTCTTCACATGATGGCAGGAGAGAGAAGAGCGAGGAGCTAAGAGGGAAGACCGCTTATAAAACCATCAGATCTTGTAAGAGCTCACTCATTATCACGAGAACAGGATGGGGGAAACCACCCCCATGAGCCAATCAACTCCAGTCAGGTCTCTCCCTGGACACCAGGGGATTACAATTCAAGAAGAGATTTCGGTGGGGACACAACCAAACCATATCAGTGTTTATATGCATTAGCTTTGGAATCGAAACTTGTGATTAATTCCTACCTTTGCTCAATGCTATTTCTCAGTCATTAAACAAATTATCTAACCATTAAATCCCGGTTGCCTCATAGCAAAAGAGGGATAGCAAAATACGACTCACAGCATTACTAATATCTTTGAAATATATATATATTTTAGTTAAGTTTTAGTGTGAAGTATTTGGAATGCCTAAAGCAATATTCATATGCATCCAAAATCCTTAAAAATAAATTGCTAAATGCTACCAAGAATCATTTAAAGACTTTTTGATATTTTATGTTTGTCAGCATCATGTTTTTAGAGCATGCACACAGCATTTATAATAACCTTTTTTCACTAATAATAAGAGGTAACAATGCTTATCAATTGTTGAATTTTTTAAAGTGTGCCTTTAACCCTTACAAAAATGAGGGATTATTTCCTCTTATTTTCTCTAAGAGCATATATAACAAGAGTCACAGAGAAAATATGGGAGGGCACCATGAGTGAAATTCTGGTATATCAACATAAAGTCCAGTGAGCTCCCTTAATGTTATTTTATTTAACTTTCAGAAGTATTACTGAAAACTCTTGCCTCAGTTTCTCTGAAAGATTATTTCTTAGTAAGAAATCTTTTAATTTAGAAATAATTAAAATATGTATTTTAAATACATTCTTAAATAACTTTATTTTTAAATAATTTGTTCAAATTAACATAATTTTAGGTAGCACTGGAAACATTTGACCAATTTTCCTGTCTTAGATATTTCCTAGCCAAAAAGATTAAATACAAAAAGAAATATTCTGAATAACCACAGGCTGCTTACTCCAAATGCTAGAAAATGTAAATAAGTACATCAAAAGCCAAAACATGATTTTCACTAACCATTACTTGGTGTGAATGGTGCCCCACAGAGTTGTTTCAGGACAATTCCTTTCATCTATAATGAGAACCAATGGGGTAAATTTGTAAGCACTGAAGAAACGTAAATGACATAGCCAATTACTCAGTGCCATCACAACATGCTTCTTCCTTCTGACAAAACAGTGAAATTATGATAAGCATCATCCAGGGACACACAAAACTACCAAAGATGTAGTTTACTTAATCTTGGTAATTATGTCCTAAGTGCATTCTTTCCACATTTCCATTTGAATTTAGGCATTTTTTTCTGTGTCTTTGAATACTGTGAATGGAAAATGTTACCTTTAAGCCTAGAGATATTGTTTCATGGGCAGATGTCTTTTCTTCAAATATTTTAGAAACTTTGGACATATTATATCACTCATGGTGCATTCTAGGCGGGGAATCAAGCTGAATAGTCTTTTCCAGATCATGAATCTGCATTAATGAATTGCTTGAGCACATTTGGGAGGTCAATTGGTGGCTTATAAAGAGACATTCGTATGTCCAAAGATCCAAATAAAATATAATTCCACAGACTTAACCACATCAACACCATGTTTCTATAGGGGTGATGACACACTGTCTAGAAACACATCTGTGGAAAAAATCCATGAACTGTGACTCAATAACACAGTTTGGACTTCTGAATAAAAATCATATGTATTAGTTTTCTCATGCAAATAGATATGGCTGTCAGGAGACTTATAATGTTGTCCAAACTGTAACAAGGACCAGCTATGTGACTGAAACCAGGTTATGTCATATCCCTGATCTTGATATACTTAATATACAAAATGAACAAGCTTGAGGCTAGCACAAAGGAGATATAATTCTCTCCATGTGGACAGACATTTATTTTCAGAATGCTCCCTCCTCCATTATAAAGTATGATGATAGATTTGCGGAAACACTTTCCAACTGATTAATTACTATACTGTCTTATTGCGCTAAAAAGATCTCTATTATGAAATTGATAGTGTGTATACACAAAACTTTCTTTGAACAAACATTCAATAAATGCCACTAAGTGCCAATAGTGATACTATACTGGGTGCTGAGGACAGAAGAAAAATGTAATATAGACCTTGCCCTAAAGATGTATAGAGTAAAACGTGAAATAAAAATCCACTCTGTTGCGTGCTTATTTTTCACCAGGTTGCATAGTTGCACAGTTAATAGATTAACAGAGCAATCTGTATGCAAATGTAGATTTGACTGACTCCAAATTCTGTGTGTAGTCAACAATACTGTATTACCACAATAGGGAAAGGAATTCACAAATATTTATGTGGGCGATTCCCATTTCAAGACCTGTTTAGCTGTGGTCTCTGATGTCTTTAACCCACAGACTAATCCCACCAAGTTTCCTGAACCAATCCTGTCAACCCAGACAGCTTATTCCAGTGCTTATTTCTTCCATTTGGGGGATTTAGGAGTTAGGGACACGGCCATACACTGCATGAAGTATCATAGGAAATCCTCATTTGTGTCCTCTCAATTCACTTACCTAATAAGAATCTTACCCCTGCTTTTTCTATGCCAATTTCCTTCCTCAAGAGAATGGAGTTAGTTCTATAACCAGAGTCATCATCAACATGCTTGAGACTGTAGTTATGTGAACACCAATACTGCCCATAAGCAGCCAGAAGCGGTCATTTTCTTCAAACTTGGTGCCTGATGGTAAAATGACAAAACTTGTCCTTGCTTTTGGTCTAAAGATTATTTTGCAGCCAGTCATATAGCTGAGCTTTCTCTTGGCCTCAGCCCTGCCTGATTCTAAATTTCCTCAATCATCCTTCATTCAGTTGAGGTCATGGGAAATTGTGAATTATCAGCTTTGTTTTCTACTTTAAGCATCATTTCACTATTCAATTTACAGCAATTATATTAACCTCCCAAGCAGACCATCAATCCAATATATCTTGCTTAAATAAAATATTGCTTATTTAAGTTAAATATAATAAAATTTTACAATGATTATACATTTATCCACAAACATTGGAATGCAAATGTCAACATTTTGTTTAATAACTTCTCTAGTGCCTTCTACTAAAAATCATTTCAGTGACTGTGATGACTATGGCTTATGGATGCCAAAATCTTCTGGGGCAGACATATTTCTGCCTGCTTTGTGACTTCCATAGGCAATGATGTCCATTACCTTGAAGTTAAATTGAAAATGTTTGTGTAACTAGGCAATTGAAAACTCCCTGTGCTATGTAGGATGCCATGTTCTAATGGTTTAATTAACTTTGATCTCTGGAAATATGTACATTTTAAATTGATGTTGTACAGATGCTACATTTGTAGGATCAATGTCTCAAATAAATATACTGTGGTCTTCTATATGTCACATTTTGTCAACAGGAAGTGGCTTCTTAATGCAAGTAGCTTCATTATATAAAATGCAGTTATTCTTTGGACAAAATATGGTAAAACAAAGTACTGTGTATTAAAATGCATATTATAATTTTGGTGGATATTCTTAGAATTGACACGAAATGTATTTTATCCTCATAGTTTTTTTTAAAAGGTACATTTAAAATAATATCAGTTACACAATAACTATATTTACGAGGTTCTATATTTAGGAGTAAAAACGTCGATTATAATGATAAAGTTAGAATGATAATAGCTCACTTTGCTATCATTTTAAAATCTGCACCGCTATTTAGAACACAGGCCCTATTACATAAGGCACTTAGGTAGGAAACTTATCCTATTATTTTTTGTGTGAGCTTAAGATAACTGCAACCTCTCAGAACACTTTACTATCTTCAAAATGACAATAAATATACCTATTTTATCAGGCAGCTTTAATATTTATTTGTGTTAATAAAGGTATAAACTTATTTTTGTTGACAAAGACATTGAATATCACATTTTGTTTGAACAGATTTTATCCTCAAGGCAACTCTATGAGATTACTAAGAATCTCACCTGGAAAAGGAGAGATTCTAGCCACAGATATACCATCACATTTCAATTAGTTCTGTGGTAATTGATTAGTTCTGTGGTGTTTGAGAAGCACTGGTGATGTGTACATTGCTGGAATAGCGGTGATTCATGGGGATAATGAATAAAACCTTTTAGGGAGACAGAGGATGAGAGTCATGCTCATTTTTCTGAAAGACAAATGTTTCCACTATGTTGAATAAACATTGTACAGGATTTGGTGGTGGGAAACTGAAAGCTTGAGATTGACGGCTTAGACCAAAACTTCCAAAAGGCCAGAAGAGAATAGAAATTTTATGATGAAAGATATAAACAAGGTACCATTTCATGGCTTATTTTAGCCTACTTTTTTCTTCCTGTTGTTTTAACCTTGCTCTTCTGAAGTGCCCCACCTCTTCTTCAACTTTTAAATATGTCTCATTTTCAGTGATTTTTAAGAATAAAGTCCCATGAATTCACAATCATTTTATTCAAAGATTTTATTTTGCCACCGTCCATTATTTTCTTTCAGTTTTGCTAACTCTCTGAACCCATAACTACACCCACTGCCTTAATTTTTCAGACAGTCTCTCAACATTTATCCCTGTGTACTCCAGCTCCTTTTTCAACACTCAACCAAAAGTTACCCTAATAAATTATCCAGGACATCTTTCTGACCAAAATCACTGGCCTTGTCTCACTTTTGATCTAAATTTAATGCTATGACTTTTATTCAATTGACCTCTGGTTTAATTAATAATTCGTGAATAGATATATTAATTTAAATATCAAAATATTCAGAATGAACATCAAATCCAGTTGAATATGATTCCTTAATTAAACACGTCATGCATGAAAGAATAGATGAGAATAAATCCCTCATAGAAATGTACAGCTGATTATTGCCACTCTCTTTTCAACATATTTATCTGACTGGTGTTTTTCGCTTTCTTATTACCTCTTTACTATTTTTGCACTGTAACTCTAAACATTACTTTATCACTATACATTTTTCGTCCCTTGTATTACTGAATCAACCTAAGTTTTCCAATATTGTCCATGTGCTGAAGTCTCCCAAAGCTTCTTTCCATTCCTGATTTTTCCTGTTTTCCAGGCTCGAATCCTTAATTATCTCCTAGGCAATCCCATTGGATATCCTCTCTTCCCTTCAAATAAAATATTCCAGGACTAAAATGAGTTGATAGATTAAACTGCCTTTAACTTTTTATAAGCATGATATCAACATGACATCTGGCAGAATAACAGCAACACTGTTTTTTTTTTTTTTCTATGCACCCTATCTTACTTCTTTTGTGCTGCTATAATGAAATACCACAGACTGGGTAATTATAAAGAACAGAAATTGTGTACAGTTCTGGAATCTGGGAGGTCTAAGATCAAGATGCAGGCAGTTCAGTGTCTGGTGAAGGCCTGTTCCTCATATATGATGCCATCTAGATGTCTTCAGGTGGTGGAAGAATGGGAGGCAAACTTTCCAAAGGCAAGTCCATAAAGTTTCATCCTCTGGGTCCCCTCCTATGACAGCATTCCAGCTCCACTTCTCTCTTGCATTTCTTGCTAGTAAGATAAAGATTTGTAATTTCTCCCCATCATATATAGTAGTGCTCCGCAGGGCTGCCTACACAAAAGAATTAACTGGAGAGAGTTTGACAGATAGTGGTGTTTCTTCCCCAAATATTTTTATTTAAGTGGTAAGAAATAAGACTCAAGCATTTGAATTTGTTATAAGCTTCCTGGGCTACCTATCTGAAGATAGTACAAAATTTGGTAAGTTTGGTCACCAACAGCTCAGAGGAATAATTCTTTTTTGAGTCCATTGACCCTGTTTTGTGTTAAATGTGTCCCACATTTTCCCATTTCTTGAGTTAAGAAGTAACAAAGAAATGGGCAGAGAAAAACTGGATCAATCCCACATTAGAATAGAGCAGGAGTGTTAGAATACAGCATCCTTTTATGTAAAGTCAAAATAATGTAAGAAAATTTCATAAGGAGAGAATTAAATCTTAATAACAGCAACAGCTCTGTCACCTAAGATTAAGTTATTTAAAATCTTTACATAATTATATTTTACAAAATTTATTTCTCTATGTTTTTATATTCTGAGACTTTTAGGAATACCATATTTTATTCTTTATTATTCATTAATTGAAGCCTCAAATTGTATTTACTTGGTTTTACTATGTATTAGACAGTAGCTCATTTAAAGTCAATAATTCTACAAGATAGGTCTGATTACTCCCATTTCACATATGAAGAAACTGACACTCAAAATAGTGAGTGATATTTATGATAACAACAGCTATTAAATAAAAGAATTTCGTTTCAACTTAAATGTAGTTTCACTATTTTTCTAAGTGAAAAAAATCAAACATTCTCAAACTAGTTCGAGTAAATATGTCACAACAATTTGTTAAAACCTTATACTTGTGAGGCACATAAACGTAACTTGATAAGATTAAATAATACTAGAAGAAAACAAAACAGTAACAACAGTCAAAAAAAATAGAAATAAAAGTTAGCAAACACAGTGTAAGGGGATTAGCTGTGCACTGAGAAGAAAATAAGAAAAGGTAGAAAGTGATCAATAAGACAATATCTATTTATTGAGTACCTACATGGATGTTGTGTGTGCACACACACATACATGCATATGTATACACATATAGTTATGTATATATATGAGTGTATATATGTACATATATGACACATTAGAATATACACACTGATATCTATGTGTGTATACATATTCATTTATAAATACATGTACTGACATCTTTCGGGAACTCTGGAACAGGTGCCTTACGGAAGTCTACTCTAGAGACCATAAAGTCACCAAATTTTGAGGGGCTGCTTCTGAGAATGTTCCATAATTTCAACAGTATGTATAAACCCAACAAACTACCAAACATCTTAGGTTTCAGGAATCTCAATCCATTCAGTGTGGCCCTATTTCCTTGACAATTTTCCAATAGCCTGTTGGGTAGAGATTGTTTTCTAGGTACTTGGAAATTTCTGATTTTGATCCTAAATTACAAAAGCTAATAAATTCTATCTATATTTCCTCTGAATTTCATTATTATTCCATGCAATGAACTCAAAGGACCAAAATTTCTTAAAAGGCAAGATGAAAGTAGCAACAGAAGAAAGAATATAACACAAGTGTCCATTCTTGTAATTTATTCTGATGAAGCATTTAGTTTTCGGTAGCTATGAAAATTGGGAGAAGGTATTCAAGGTAAGGGAGAAAACACTGCCAAAATATTAAGAGACAATAATAAGTTAGCAATTAAGATTGACATGTGCTAAGACTTAAATATCTTTGACTTTTATTCACCTTTGTACATAATATTAAACATAATGGCCACTTGGGTGATAGTATACAGAGTACGACATTTTCTCCACTATTTAGTCATTTTCCTTACAGGTGTGCTACGTATGAAAGCAGAATGAGAGTTTATCATGAAAATAGTAAGGCTATAGGTAGACATAAACAAATATAATTGAAACCAAAGAGAATGTTACTGCTCACCAATACCTTCTGGGATGCCACACCTACTAAAAACATAATTTTATCACCAATCAAATTCAAAAAGATACTACTGATTCACAATAACAGGGTTATTCAAACTATATTTAAATCTTCAAATGTCCCATAATTTCTTATATTAAAGGTAAGGTATAGTTTCATCATTTAAAAAAAATGTCCAAAACTTCAGTGATTTTAAATCTAATTTTGCCTATATGGGCCATACACCCAATGCCTTTTACGTAGATGAGGAAGTAATAAAACGTTTCCAAATTTTTCCATATGGACCCTAAGGTAAAGCACTGCAGAGTGTAATGTGGAATAGTTTACCTGGAAAAAAAGCAGAGTCCTGGTTTGGTTGATTTTTTTTCCATCTTTCTTTGTGCCAGAAGCCACTTGACAAGTCTGCAGGCAGACATGTTTAACCTTTATTCTCTCTCCCTAGAGTCTCTAGTAATAGAGCAAATGTGATGCTTCCTATCAAAGATGAGCAATGTGTCTATGGGCTAGGGGGTTTGCACTTTACCTTCAGCTTGATTAGTCTTGATTGCCTGGATCCACACATGGGTTTAGAAAACACATACTTGAACAATCCTAAATCCTTTTCTTTCTGAAAGGCAGTAAAATAATGGAGGTGGATAGAGCATTGCTGTGCACGTGTGTGTGTGTACAATGAGCCAAGAGCTGTTAGAAACTATTTTATAATCTCATGTAATCATTCCAAAACACAAGCAAGAGTTTAAGAAGATCCCTAGTGAATCTCTTGATATTTCCAATGTAACAAAAATCTTTATTTCACCTATTAAAAATTACTGTAGTGATTTTTTCTCCACTTTTCCCTTAAATCACTTTTCTACCTTTCTTGGTCCTATAATGCCCATGAGGAGAGTGTGTATAGACCACATCCCATCAGATGACTTACCTATTGAGCTTAGCCAATTGGAAGCACTGCAGGAAATCAAAATAATGGAAGAGAATGAGGCTGGGGTGTATGTTCCTCCTATCCCTTTTTCTTCTGAAGCGGTTCTGAAAGAGGTTGTGTTGCTCTATGAGAACAGATTCTGTCAAGAAGCTTCACTTGCCGGATCCCAGACCTCAGCCAGGCTTCAATATTACCCTTACATTAAAACTTCAAGCCAAAATATACTATTGTTAACACTATAGTGCACCAACAAGTTTTGCTTATTCTCATAACCTAGCCCACACATCTGTCAATAGTCTCTTTATTACTAAAGGCTCTTAAAAAAATTCCAGCTCAATATATCATTTTATTCTTCCAAGGAATAGACTGAAACACTATCACTACAAAGCTCTGAAGGTTTCCCTTTAAAAGATAATTTATTGACAATAGAAGAAATAGGAACTACTCTAAAAATACAAATCGACCAACCAACAATACAAAACAAAACACCACTTATGTTTCTGGCTCCTCTATCCAAATAAATATGTATTGGCTATTTTTGAGATGTTTCCATTAGGAAATAGAGGAAGCTCTGTTTCAATTACCCCCAACAAAGTAATGTAATTACATGTTACCACTGTCAACTATCTACATTACTGTTTGTTAAATTGTAGGTTGTATTCTTTAGTCTACCATTAAGTCCAAGTTATCAAAACCAGTGATTTTTTAAAAGGTAGAATATATTATGAAAGACAGGGATTTAATTAGAATAGAATAGAAATTATCAAAATGAGTTGCATACAGCAAGGCTCTTTTGTCTAAGTTTAGCTTACTTAAAAACATACATGTATTTATAAATTTGGGCATGAATTAAAATATAGTTCTTACTACAAGTTACACTTTTAAAAGTTTAAAAAATTTTATTAAAAAATATAGGTCTGCATTTCAGTTCATCTGATAGCTGCAGGAGGCAGACAAATGCCTAATGCAGTTAGGGGT
This sequence comes from Rhinopithecus bieti, assembly GCF_001698545.2. Taxonomy (NCBI): domain Eukaryota; kingdom Metazoa; phylum Chordata; class Mammalia; order Primates; family Cercopithecidae; genus Rhinopithecus; species Rhinopithecus bieti. The sequence continues at coordinate 3,017,763 of NW_016804208.1, read as the reverse complement.
GTGTTCCCAGTGAACCACCACCTACAAGCCACAGACAGTTTACAGCCTAGCTACAAGTCCTGGATAAATCCACAGATTGGATTGAGAACTTGTCTCCCCATTTAGCACACTTTCCTATGATTGATCACCACCCTTCCCCTATTATACATATACCTACCCTTCCTTAATTGTTTTTTTTTTTTTACGTTGTTGTGCTCACCTTTGAGTGGTGCCTTTGTTTTGACTATTTTTGCATACTCACAAATCAATCAGCATTCACTCCCCTATTCTGAGCACATAAAAGTCCAAGACCCAGCCACACTGGGGGAGAAGACACCCAACTTCAGGTGAGGGACCACCCCTGTGTCACCTCTCTGCTGAGAGCTGCTCCATCATTCAATAAAATTCTTCTCCACCCTCCTCACTGTTCAATTGTCAGAATATCCTCATTCTTCTTGAATGCAGGACAAGAACTTGAGAACCACTGGATGTGGGTACAGCTATAACACAGGTGGACTTGGGTACTCCCAGCCCAGCCATGAGCTGAGCCAGTGCACAAGCTAGGTGTAGCCCACATGGGCCGAGTGGATGGGCTGCCTCCCATGGCAGGTAGTGCACTTGAGTGAGGCCCAGGCAGGAGATGTCACAGGCTGGAGGTCCCTGGCTGGTAAGGTGACTGAGAAAAATCCTGTGTCCCCTCTTTTAGAAGCATTTATGAAGTTGTGCTCTGTATAGACCATATTGCGTCTATGCCCTCTAAAATGGAAGAATTTACCATTCTTTAGGATTCTGATAGAAAAAAAATTTAAAACAGTTGATAGTTGGGAAAGCAGCATGATAAAGAGCTGATTTTTACTGATTAGATTTTGTGTAGAATATATATGAGGCATTGTTTAATCTCAAGGTTCTGAATCTTTAGCTCATTGTTTAATGGAAAAAAAATGTATATATACATGTTTTCCCTTCAGAAATTGTGAGTTGGAGATTTAAGAGCTGGCAAATAAGAGATTCCTCGAACTACTGGCAAGGACTATATTTAGAAAGTAGAAATTATCCTTCATGCTTTAGAATAGATGATGGGTTTTAGGGTCAGTGTAATAATCTGTACACCAAAACAAAGCCAACTTGAATGGTATCCACCATTAAATGGAAGTATAACATAATGATATATAGGATAGACTCCAGGCACAGACTTTCTGGGTTTATAGGCTTGCTATGCCATGGTCTGATTATGTGATCTTGTGAAAGTTTTTCCTCAGTTTTCTTCTTACAAAGAAGATAATAATAATATCTTCTAGCACTGTATTTTAATGTATTAATTATCTCAGGATATCCAGAATATTAGTGGTATTTCTTCCACATAAAAATTTTTAGTCTTTGACATATATTTTCTATAAAAGTGATTGAACAATTTAAAATTATCTAAGTAATTTACTTATAGGAAATATTGTATTCTCTGATAATGTAATTTGGGTATTATAATTCTTTCATAGAAAGAACCTTTAAATTAGAAAGAAATGCAATACATATAATACATATTTATGATTATATATGTTATATATGTTTATATATATAAAATCTTGTAATTGCTCTGTGGTTATGGAGATTGTTTTGAATCTTCTTTAAATATACAAGAAATGAAAGATTTTTTGTTTATAAAATAAGCATTTGTATAAGCTTACCAAGAACTACAAAAAGGAAGGAATCAGGATATGGAGAATCTTAGTGTAAAGAAATGTAAATGTATATTATTTAATCATGCTGGACCTCGATGTATTCATTGGTGGAATGGAATTTTGGAACTGTGTAATATCTAAGTTACTTTTCTATGATTCTCTGATTCAGTATCTTATTAGTTGTGTGACCTTAGAATAATTGTTTGAACCTCTTAAGTCTTAGTTTTCTTAGATATATTCAAAAGAGATTAATAAAAGTAGTTATTTAATTTTGTGATAGATAATATAATTTATTCATTTGACAAGTCATTGACTGAGCTCTTGCTATCTAGAAGCACTGTTCTATGTGCTCCTAGGCTACAGCAGTGTGCATAATACATTTGATATTCTCATGGGCTGTGCTTCTAGGGAGAAATTCAAACAACAAACAGGCAAAAGGATGTAACATCAAAGGGCAATCACTAATGTGAAAAGATAAAGTAAGCAAAAATTAGAAAGTGATGGACTAAATATAAGAGTGTGATGGAAGATTTTTTAGATTGGTTAATTAACACTATCTGCTGGTGTAAGAAATATCCCAAAGTCTTGTCACTGTTTAAATGTACATCTTATTTATGTCTTAGTCTGATTTGGGTCAGGCTGTTCTCACAGCCAGGTCTGTGACTTAGACATTCAGATTCCTATCATATTAAGGCAATATTCTGCCTTGGTTTTGCAGTCAGAGAATAAATTAGGCAAAATGTTTTCTGGCTGGGCTGATAGTTGACTTGCATTCCTTATGTCCGCAATGTATTTGTCAGAAGACACTCACATAGCCCCAAATTAATTATAAAAGAGATTGTGAAATATATCCTTCCTTTATACCCATGACAATTTGATGGCCACTCAGGGAGGGAGTCTCAGTCCACCCTAATGGAGTACACTGCACAGGCTTTTCAGCAGAGGCACTGTGATAGAAACACTATATTTCCAGTTTTGCTGTCCTTGTAAGAATTTGGCCTCTTGGGCCGGGCGCGGTGGCTCAAGCCTGTAATCCCAGCACTTTGGGAGGCCGAGACGGGCGGATCACGAGGTCAGGAGATGGAGACCATCCTGGCTAACACGGTGAAACCTCGTCTCTACTAAAAAATACAAAAGCTAGCCGGGCGAGGTGGCGGGCGCCTGTAGTCCCAGCTACTCGGGAGGCTGAGGCAGGAGAATGGCGTGAACCCGGGAGGCGGAGCTTGCAGTGAGCTGAGATCCGGCCACTGCACTCCAGCCTGGGCGACAGAGCGAGACTCCGTCTCAAAAAAAAAATAAAAAATAAAAAAAAAAAGAATTTGGCCTCTTGATAAGGAAATACAACCATATATATTTTTGAGGAAAAATGTAGAGTGAATACTGACAAAATAATCCAATAATTTGTTAGCTCTCCTTACCCTTGTGGTCTGACTCTTAAATTGAAACTTCATATTCAATAAACAAATAGTCTTTCATTGTCCTACATATTAAAGTGAATTAACTAGTTTTGCAATGATTCATACTTCTTGATCCCAAAGCCATATTTCCTTTCCTTGTATTCTAAAATGATGTGCAGATCTATATTTAATCATCTATTCTTTAATTTCTTTGGTTACATTATATTTTAATCAGTTGTATATTTAAAAAATATTATTTAAATCAGCATTTTATATTATACTAATATCAGCACAAAATTTACAATCCGTAGAGTTAATAAGGAAAATAATTTCCCAGAATTTAAGAATACATATATATGTTGGCAGGTATGCATATGCACACCCTTCACCACACACACACTACGTAAGTTTAAGTGTACTTAAGTTCAAGACTGTTTCTATTATTTTCTTCTCAATGAAATTACTCATCCAGAAAATATCCATTGACTTTAAAGAAAGACATTTTGTAAGTAGAAGTCTATTGCCTAAAGTAATTCCCTATAGGGCTACTACCATCTGGCTAAGAAATATGCACATCAAAATAAAGAGAAAATAGCAACTCCTAAAAGTAATTTTCTCTGAGGGTTTGCTTCCTTCCTGGTGTCCTGCCAACAGCAATCTTTAAACTCTTGGCTTTTACACAGTAAGAAGCTCTCAGTACCATTCCTAGATTAGGGAAGTTCTGATTTCTGGCAATAGCTCTGAATAAAATAAGTAATAATATTCGGGGGAACAAAAATAGAAACAAAGATTCTAAATTTACCTTATAATTGACATGCCACTGGGCTATTTATTTCTCTACATTAATCACAGATTTCTTCTGAAATGAAACCACAAATTTCTTCTGAAAATAACTACTCTGGGATAGTGAGGCAAATCTACATATTTACTAAGTAAGGAATTCATGCTGATGGTGCTAAGATAATGTGGAATGTGAATTAATCTATGCATAGAAGTGATGCAAATGATAATGTAATGATGTAAATGATAATAGTAAATAATAATAAAACATAATGATGAAAACTATACTAGCAGTTCTCATTTTGTATTTATCATATGCTAGAAACTATGTGAAACTATGAGAACAAACTGCAAAACTCATGAGAGCAAACTGTGCTCTCATGAGTTATATTTAAATGAGATGACAATTCTGAAGTAAGTCTTACAATGATCTCCATTTTACATCTACGAAAATTAAGAATGTGGTGTACCTTTTTCCAAAGTTACAGAACAGCAGATATTTGATTTTGCAACATTTGCTCTTCATCACTAGGCTAACCTTCTTTCTTCAAATAGATTCATGATGCATTGAAACATCATGTACCTCTACTTTTTTTCTCCTCACTGTGTATCCTTTTTTCCCTTTATTTTATCATATATATAATCACAGGATCATTCAGCTAAACCTTTATATTTTTAATAAGTTTTCTTTGCATAAAATCAAGTTTTGTTTCTCCCTAGGGACTATCAAAGGAAATTCAGTAACCTAGGCATAATGTCCAAGTCTTCCATATATTAGTTTCAATCTGATATCTAAAACTCAAGCAGTATCATAGTTTGTTCTAATAGCAAGCGTTTTGTGTAAGATTCTCTTAAGTGTAACTCATACCTATAATATATACTGCAAGTTGCTTGAGCCTTCACAGTATTTATTTCTTTGCTATCAAACTTTGTTTCAAATTGTACCCTTTAACTTTATGAGGAGTAAATGAGATGTAATATATATATATAGCAAGAAATATTTATTAAAAAGTTTTTTCTAGGTATCTACATGCCTATCTTTATCCTGTCCTCCCATTTTGGAGAAATTTTGTCTTTTCTGCCTTCACACTTTGCTTCATCTCTTACTAATAAATAGACCTTTCCCTCAAATTTCGTTCTATAAAAATCTTCTCTTTATATAAGAACCAACTAAAAATGACCTATTCCAAAGAGATTTCCCTGATCCTCCCAATAAAAATTTTCTATTCAATCTCCAAATATTATAATTTTATTAGTTCTATTACATTCTGCTTTGTAAGGTAGTTAACAGGTAACTAATAAAAGAATACCTATTAATTGTACATAGGCTAATTAAATATATATTAAATATGTTATATATAAGTTTTTATAATATATATTATTATATAACATATATAATTATATTTTATCTAATATATATATATTTTACACCACATAAAACAATACAGTAGTGTCTACTGCGTTGAAAACTCCAGAGCAGGAACTACATCTGAGATCTATGGATCCCACTTAAGATATTTTTCATGTAGTGAGAACTCAAACATTACTTGAAGGTAATTCACATATCTCTTCATTAAGTTGTGCACTAAAGCAACATATGGTATAGATTTACTCACTAAGGTAACATATAGTATAGTAACTTGATGCTTTATGGGCTTTACGCATTTGTCTTTAAATTGATATCAATGCATCTTTTGATGTCCTTTCTTTTTGACCCTAATTTACCAACTGAAAGGGATAGCTTAACTTCCTTCCCCCATTTTCTTAATGCTGCTTCTTGAGTATTGCGCTGTCTTCTTTATTGTCTCCTCCAGATAATTACCACTGTTGTCTGCTCACTTCTTGATATGGTTTGGCTCTGTGTTCCCACCCAAATCTCACGTCCAGTTGTAATTCCCAGTGTTGGAGGAGGGGTTTGGTGGGACGTGACAGAATCACGGGGGCGGACTTCTCCCTATCTGTTCTCATGATAGAGTTTTCATGAGATCTGGTTGTTTGGAAGTGTGTAGCACCTCCCCTCTCTTTGTCTGTCTCCCTCTCCTGCCGGCCATGTGAATATGTGCTTGCTTCCTCTTCACCTTCTGCCAAGATTGTAATTTTCTGAGGTCTCCCCAGAAGCAGAAGCCTGTACAGCCTGCAGAACTATGAGCCAATTAAACCTCTTTTCTTCATAAATTACCCAGTCTCAGGTATGTACAGCAGTGTGAGAACAGACTAATACACTTTTGGTATTTCCACTTCTGTAGACAATTTGAAGCAACAAATGATTTTATACTCCTGCTTTCAGCATAACCAGGAATTCACGATTTCTCACCACCTTAACTGCGTTTAACTGTTAGTGTCGCATCTGAAAAAAAGAAGTGTGATTTTTATAACATGCTAGTACTATGGCCTCGGAAATGAAATATTTATTTAACTTCTCTAAGCCTTAGTTTCTTCATCTTTAAAATGAGAAGAATAATATTTTGTTCTTCCTGATCTGTAGTTTAGTTGTAATTAATAAGTGTGATGATAAATACAAAAGTTGCATAATAAATTATGTGTTTTAAAATTATTATTATAAATGAGAACTCATTATGAATTTTTAACTTGATGTAACCTCGGTCTTAGCACAAATGTCTTTCTGGTTACTTGTGTTACCTCACTGCCCTCCTGACACCCTGTGACTCTGCTATTCACCTACATCAGGACTCAAGTAATTCATGCCTCCACAACCACAGTAAACATTTTCAACCATTCCTGTGTGGACAGATATTCCAAGCCACCTAAAATTTCACTTAAGCTCCATTTATTCATAAACATTTTTATTAGTTATGTTATGCAATAAATAATTACCAAACTCTCAGTGGTTTCACACAATAGAGTTCATCTCTTGATTTATCAAAATCCAGTCATAGGGAGCAGAAATTGGGAGAGATGCAGTGTGCTTTTCCATTCTAAGTCACTCAGAATCTCAGGCTTATGGGTTTAACAAGGTCAACTTGTGTGTGAATGTCTAACTGGCATAAGAACAAAATGACAAAAAAGGGACACCTGCTTTTTATTCATCTAAGCCTGGAAGTCACACACATCACTTCCACTCACCTTTCTTTGGTCAGAGCTACTCACGGTTTGTTTTAGAAATAATCTACCACGAAAACAACTAGTTCTTGGACCACAGTCACTTCCCAGAATCTGCTCAACACCATGAAAGGGAGCACGACATTTTGTTGTACGGCTAGCTACCCATGCTACACTTTTTCCTTCCGTGGTATCAGAGTTAATTCCTAATTTAGATGTTCATGCCATTTCCTTCGTTTATAGTGAGAGTCCGTAAAGCACAGCAGCTGATGGAAAACTCTAAACCGTCTAAAATTACTACATTTTTTGACATTGTGACAAGACACCGATATCATCTCATGTTAATTTCTCATTGAACTTTGAAAAGCAACTTCTTCGAAGTTTATTCTTTCCACTTAAATATTTATTTCTAAATTTCTGAGTTAAATGAGGAAACTCACTATTGAAAATATATGGCTTAATTGATTCACATTTACTATGGACCTCACATCAGTAGACATTTATTTTATTTCTTTTAATGCAGCATTCTTAAACTGTGTTATAGAAACGACTAGTTCCACAAGTATCTCCTAGAGAAAAAGTTCATAGATATCCCTTCTTATTTGATTATTTGGCTATATTTAACACTATTTTTCATTCTATTTTCTGTGAAAACCATTCTGCTTTTTTAGCACCTGTGTCATTATTATCTCTGATCTCTTCACCTATTATTTTACTCATTCATTTCAAATGCAGTGCAAGATTTTCCTTCTCGATTTTTCACCTTAAATTGATGTTTCATTGGTTTCTTTGGCTTTTCCAATGTTCTCCTCATTCTAAAATGTATCCCTTTTATTTCTATCTGTAGATTTTACTACAAGACAGCTATCATAAACTACAAACACACATATACAATTGTAGGCTAAACATCTCTACTATAAACTCCTACTCTATGTAAAATCAATTTAATTGAAAACTCAACCCTTTCTCTACTCCAATTCCAAAATCTAGTTTATCTTTTTGCAGTACTTTACCTTTTCACTAATTTGCTCAAGGAAATTAGCATAGTGCTAGGTAAAAGCTTTGTGTGCCATTAATTGATCTTTTATTTTTAATGATACTTAAATCTATCTGAAGTTACTATTGTCTTCTTAAAGCTATATCAAGGCACAAGAAAAGATAAGACAGAATTAGGCAACATAATCCCTGTCACTGTGTCATTTTTCTAAAGCCTAGACCATTCAATTAACATGATGGCACACAAATAGATTCTTCAAAAGCTTAAATACAGACTATTTTGATGAGCAAACACAGAGGAAATCAGATTAACTGGAAGGAAACTTAACTGCCTTGATTTTCACTGCACTAAGCAAAATTATCCAAAATTCTTTCAAATATATTCCCTCAAAGATAACACTTTAAAAAATCCCTTTTAATATAGTTGCTGAACATAAGGTCACACTCTTTACTTCTATTTGCCTACTTTGATATGTTGTTTTTTAACCTCAGCCAACACTTCTGAGCTATAGATACTGGCTAGTGAGCAGCCTGATCTTATGCATCAGCAAGAAAATATTCAGTTATACTTTACTAATGATGACTATGTAAGGGGTAAAAAAGATAATAGTGTGAGTCTTACGTTCTGGATTCAGTTTGTCACACAAAACTGTAAATATATATATATTAGCAAATAGCACACATTTTTATGAAAGGTACTGATGGAGAACAAGTATAAAACACATGGTACTTAGAATTTCTTCTCTGGCTCTAGGACTAATCTAAAGCATAAAATAGTATTAAATGAAATAGAAAAATAATAAAAATCAAAGACCTACTATTCAACATAGTCCCAAGGCATTTCTTGATGCACTCCTCTGTAGTTTAGAGTTTTCAAAATTGTCTATTTGTCATAAAAGCTGCTCTCTCTAAAACTGAATATTCTTCTAATCACTTATATCCACGAAATAAAAATCATGATAGAACTACATAGAATTTGTTCATTTTTTGAATATTTTCTAAATAAAAAAACACCAAACCCCTACTTTCAGAAGTGCATTTTTTAATAGCCTTAACTTGTTCTGGTTTTATGAAAGCTTTAAATGAGAATTTGTCTTTATTTTATATGGCTTTAAAAGATACAGTCTCAGATATCATTTCTTTTCCATGGTTTTCAACTATTTGACTCAAAATATGGGATATCATATTGATCTTAGCATTTTAACTCACTTGTTTGGCTAATTTGCATGTAATTGAAACTAATATCATCTGAATTTAAACAAAGTTTCTCTATGTAGAGAATTTGGGAGGGATAAATTTTCCATTATACATTTCTTTATTTATATGTCTTTTATACATAAATATTCACTAAAGCATAAATTAAATTTTATCTAAAATAAGTGATCGAAAGCTATTAAGCCTAAAAGATATCAGCAAGTTAGTATAATGCAGTAGAAGAGCCATCATACTTGGAGCCAAAATAAAACCAAGATCCATGGGAACCATAAAGTATATTAATATTGTAATTTTGCCCCAACTATTTGACTTCTTGATTTCATTTCACTCATGTTGAAAGTACACTACCAAACAGCTACTTCCCTCAGAAGACTGAGGCTTTAATGAGTGTATGAATGTGAAGACAATACATTGTAACCACAAATTATTGTTTCCTAGTTATAAAATAAAAGTTTTCTTACTTTAGTGCTCAAGAATTGACATTTTAGGTCTTTCAGCTTCTTTTGTAGGCCAAAGTAGAGGTGTTAATGCTAGTTTTATGCATTTGGCATGTATAAAAGGATAATAATATCCAAACTTTGTTTTATTATCCCCTTGTGGGTCCTCCCACTCACTTCTACTCACACTCTACACCCACATATTTTGCTCATAGCAAACAATGAAGTATCAATGTAATTTCAGTGATTCTTAGAGAAAATGTCTTGTCACAAATGCTATAGATTATCTATGTGTAGTTTAGGGTAGTTACATGATTTTCATATTAAACTATAGAAGAAAGCAAAACTTGATTAAACATGGACTATGAACATGACAGCAATGTTCATGCTCTATAAAACAGCAAACTCCTTTGACTCTACGTGTAACAATATTTAAGCTCATTACCTGAGGCTCACTCTAAGATTCATTTTAAATGGAAGGCTGTTGAGCAGTTACAACATGTCTATAAGTTCATAAAATTTTCATTTCAGTTTCCTAACCACTCTCATTTATCTTCCATGTGTTCTACGTATCTGCATTATCCTTGAGGTTTTCACTTCATAAAACTCTTAATGTTTTCTGAAACATAAATCTAAATTAAATGTAACAAAACATATCCCATTAACTAATTTTCATAAATATCATATCTACTTCTGTGCTATAAAAGATTCAGAGAGGGTAAGGCAGTTATTATAACATATTCAATTATTATCTCATTACCAGACACTTTGATTTTATGTAGTTGATATGAAAAGTGTGATATAGTAAGATATTATATTGTACAGGATTAATTTTATATAAGTAGAAAATATGTGTGGGTGAAGGATTAAAATTTAAAATGTGACTTAGGTTTCTTCCCCTTGTTAGTAATTTAGAATTACAGTTGTATAAGATATTACATTCTGAGTGAGACTTTGTGTTTAATGTAGAAAAGTTTGTAGGAGCTCTACCTTGTTTTCTACAATAGGTATATGTCATCAACAGAAAGCAAAGTGGGAAGAGAGAGAAACTACTAAACTGAAATTGCACTTTGCAAATGTCATTGAATAGCAAAGATATATGACCACACAACAATTTGTCAATGAATACAGCAGACAAACTTTAGAGAAAATATTTATATAGTTAATGTTCATAAACAACAAAAGCATTATACAAAAAATTCAATATATGATTTTTTAAATGATGACTTAAAGTAAGGCAAATTAACTAATGCCAAAGCATCGTTTAATTAAAGGATTGAACTTTAATTGCAAAGAAAATATTCTATAAGAATCCAGGCAGAAGATTCAAATTATACAAATCAAAAAAAGAAAATAAATGAGTTCAGGATAGACCTCTCCTGATCAACGTTTGATGCAAAACCACCAAAGGATCGTGGATTCTGAAGGTGAATGGTAAAAGACTGTATTTCCAGTCTTTTATATGCCTTATCAATATTGTTGATGAACATGAGACAAAAAATTTGCAAATGTGTTTAGTTTGGTTAACAAACACATTCAATAAGAAAACTCAATCCTGACTTTATTGTATCTAAAAGATTACAATGAAATAGAATGAACTATAACACTGAGAAGCGAAACTATAGGTAAAAGTATAACAAAAAATATATAGAAGGAAGGAAGGAAATGGATAAATTTGGTGATACCATACAAAGTCAAATACAGGGAAAACAGCACTCAGTAACATCACAAATGTCAACTATACAAAACAGTAATAGTTGATAATGAGGAAAGGAAATGCACAATAGTATTCTAATATATAAAATTAGGGAAATATGAATATAAGCTGGCAGTGATAGAACAGTAGTGTAAGAGATTACCACGTTGATACTAGGCTAATAAAATTGACAAAATATTTAAAGATCTAGACTATCATCTATTTATACACCAGAATCTGTGCTATAAAACAAAACATTTTGCCTATTTTATTGGCAAAACAATTGTAAGAGGACATTAATTATAATTTTCTTTTGCCATGGAAGAAAGGCCTTTCGAAAGAAGGCCTAAGGCTCAGAAACTACTGTCCAGTGAGCCATGCTGTTATTATAAGACATATTTTGAGGCTGTTAACACATTACTAACCTAGACAATTCTTATTAGGAAGGACCAGAAGTCTCATCTGGTTGGGCTAAAGAAACTGCAGAGTAAGAATGTCTTTATAGACAACTGTCATATACTAAAGTGGAGGGATCTTTGAAGAAGACTGAAGATGCTTTCCTTCTACTTTAATTCCAGTGAGGTTGATACCAAGAGAAGCATATGGAGAATTTGGTACAGGTCTTTGGCATTTAAAGAATGCAAGGATTGCTATTTGTTTACTCCTAAGAATCCAAGTATAAGAAACTAGCTGACAGGACCAGAAAAGGGATTACCTTGAGAACTGCCTATACATTTCAGGTTTGCTCAAGCAGACACTTGCATGCCTTCTATGAACTGGTTCACAACACTGAAGAAAGAACCTGGACTTGAGTTATTTTAAAAGAAGTAAGGTAGAGATCTGGCAGGATCTGTTTCCTGCCACAATTCTGCTAACCAAAACAGAATCTGGTCCAGACAGAATAAAATGAAAAAACTGGAAGGAACCAGCAAATGGCCCAGAAAGCAATCCCTAGCTCCCCTCATTGCTTATTGGCATAAGACACTCCCACCAGTGCCATGACAGTTTACAAATGGCATGGCAAAGACCCAAAAGTTACCTTTTTTTCCATGACAATGACCTTAACATTACCATCCCTTTCCTAGAAACTGTAATTACCTTTTCAACAACCTGATAAATCGAACTGCATTTTATATATTAATATGAGATGGATGGACATCTTTCTAAAGCTCAATCTTAATAACCAAATATCACTTTGTTAAAGTTTGTATTCAATTCGTTGTAACCTACCTTAGAAGCAGAAAGATTAAATTCAATTACCCAAATGCATTTACTTAAAATATTCAATATAAAAGGCATAAAAGCTGAGAAAACTGTGTTTCTAAAGAAAAAAAAATTCAATACCAACCCCACAGATCTAAATAATCACTCTTGAGATTCCAATAAGTGGCCTGGAAGATCAAGTGCAAAACATCTAAACCCTAAGACAAAATTAAAT
>NW_016804208.1:2985306-3004749 GCF_001698545.2 Rhinopithecus bieti | reverse complement strand
ATTAAATATGTTATATATAAGTTTTATAATATATATTATTATATAACATATATAATTATATTTTATCTAATATATATATATTTTACACCACATAAAACAATACAGTAGTGTCTACTGCGTTGAAAACTCCAGAGCAGGAACTACATCTGAGATCTATGGATCCCACTTAAGATATTTTCATGTAGTGAGAACTCAAACATTACTTGAAGGTAATTCACATATCTCTTCATTAAGTTGTGCACTAAAGCAACATATGGTATAGATTTACTCACTAAGGTAACATATAGTATAGTAACTTGATGCTTTATGGGCTTTACGCATTTGTCTTTAAATTGATATCAATGCATCTTTTGATGTCCTTTCTTTTGACCCTAATTTACCAACTGAAAGGGATAGCTTAACTTCCTTCCCCATTTTCTTAATGCTGCTTCTTGAGTATTGCGCTGTCTTCTTTATTGTCTCCTCCAGATAATTACCACTGTTGTCTGCTCACTTCTTGATATGGTTTGGCTCTGTGTTCCCACCCAAATCTCACGTCCAGTTGTAATTCCCAGTGTTGGAGGAGGGGTTTGGTGGGACGTGACAGAATCACGGGGCGGACTTCTCCCTATCTGTTCTCATGATAGAGTTTTCATGAGATCTGGTTGTTTGGAAGTGTGTAGCACCTCCCCTCTCTTTGTCTGTCTCCCTCTCCTGCCGGCCATGTGAATATGTGCTTGCTTCCTCTTCACCTTCTGCCAAGATTGTAATTTTCTGAGGTCTCCCCAGAAGCAGAAGCCTGTACAGCCTGCAGAACTATGAGCCAATTAAACCTCTTTTCTTCATAAATTACCCAGTCTCAGGTATGTACAGCAGTGTGAGAACAGACTAATACACTTTTGGTATTTCCACTTCTGTAGACAATTTGAAGCAACAAATGATTTTATACTCCTGCTTTCAGCATAACCAGGAATTCACGATTTCTCACCACCTTAACTGCGTTTAACTGTTAGTGTCGCATCTGAAAAAAAGAAGTGTGATTTTATAACATGCTAGTACTATGGCCTCGGAAATGAAATATTTATTTAACTTCTCTAAGCCTTAGTTTCTTCATCTTTAAAATGAGAAGAATAATATTTTGTTCTTCCTGATCTGTAGTTTAGTTGTAATTAATAAGTGTGATGATAAATACAAAAGTTGCATAATAAATTATGTGTTTTAAAATTATTATTATAAATGAGAACTCATTATGAATTTTAACTTGATGTAACCTCGGTCTTAGCACAAATGTCTTTCTGGTTACTTGTGTTACCTCACTGCCCTCCTGACACCCTGTGACTCTGCTATTCACCTACATCAGGACTCAAGTAATTCATGCCTCCACAACCACAGTAAACATTTTCAACCATTCCTGTGTGGACAGATATTCCAAGCCACCTAAAATTTCACTTAAGCTCCATTTATTCATAAACATTTTATTAGTTATGTTATGCAATAAATAATTACCAAACTCTCAGTGGTTTCACACAATAGAGTTCATCTCTTGATTTATCAAAATCCAGTCATAGGGAGCAGAAATTGGGAGAGATGCAGTGTGCTTTTCCATTCTAAGTCACTCAGAATCTCAGGCTTATGGGTTTAACAAGGTCAACTTGTGTGTGAATGTCTAACTGGCATAAGAACAAAATGACAAAAAAGGGACACCTGCTTTTATTCATCTAAGCCTGGAAGTCACACACATCACTTCCACTCACCTTTCTTTGGTCAGAGCTACTCACGGTTTGTTTTAGAAATAATCTACCACGAAAACAACTAGTTCTTGGACCACAGTCACTTCCCAGAATCTGCTCAACACCATGAAAGGGAGCACGACATTTTGTTGTACGGCTAGCTACCCATGCTACACTTTTCCTTCCGTGGTATCAGAGTTAATTCCTAATTTAGATGTTCATGCCATTTCCTTCGTTTATAGTGAGAGTCCGTAAAGCACAGCAGCTGATGGAAAACTCTAAACCGTCTAAAATTACTACATTTTTTGACATTGTGACAAGACACCGATATCATCTCATGTTAATTTCTCATTGAACTTTGAAAAGCAACTTCTTCGAAGTTTATTCTTTCCACTTAAATATTTATTTCTAAATTTCTGAGTTAAATGAGGAAACTCACTATTGAAAATATATGGCTTAATTGATTCACATTTACTATGGACCTCACATCAGTAGACATTTATTTTATTTCTTTTAATGCAGCATTCTTAAACTGTGTTATAGAAACGACTAGTTCCACAAGTATCTCCTAGAGAAAAGTTCATAGATATCCCTTCTTATTTGATTATTTGGCTATATTTAACACTATTTTCATTCTATTTTCTGTGAAAACCATTCTGCTTTTTTAGCACCTGTGTCATTATTATCTCTGATCTCTTCACCTATTATTTTACTCATTCATTTCAAATGCAGTGCAAGATTTTCCTTCTCGATTTTCACCTTAAATTGATGTTTCATTGGTTTCTTTGGCTTTTCCAATGTTCTCCTCATTCTAAAATGTATCCCTTTTATTTCTATCTGTAGATTTTACTACAAGACAGCTATCATAAACTACAAACACACATATACAATTGTAGGCTAAACATCTCTACTATAAACTCCTACTCTATGTAAAATCAATTTAATTGAAAACTCAACCCTTTCTCTACTCCAATTCCAAAATCTAGTTTATCTTTTGCAGTACTTTACCTTTTCACTAATTTGCTCAAGGAAATTAGCATAGTGCTAGGTAAAAGCTTTGTGTGCCATTAATTGATCTTTTATTTTAATGATACTTAAATCTATCTGAAGTTACTATTGTCTTCTTAAAGCTATATCAAGGCACAAGAAAAGATAAGACAGAATTAGGCAACATAATCCCTGTCACTGTGTCATTTTCTAAAGCCTAGACCATTCAATTAACATGATGGCACACAAATAGATTCTTCAAAAGCTTAAATACAGACTATTTTGATGAGCAAACACAGAGGAAATCAGATTAACTGGAAGGAAACTTAACTGCCTTGATTTTCACTGCACTAAGCAAAATTATCCAAAATTCTTTCAAATATATTCCCTCAAAGATAACACTTTAAAAAATCCCTTTTAATATAGTTGCTGAACATAAGGTCACACTCTTTACTTCTATTTGCCTACTTTGATATGTTGTTTTTTAACCTCAGCCAACACTTCTGAGCTATAGATACTGGCTAGTGAGCAGCCTGATCTTATGCATCAGCAAGAAAATATTCAGTTATACTTTACTAATGATGACTATGTAAGGGGTAAAAAAGATAATAGTGTGAGTCTTACGTTCTGGATTCAGTTTGTCACACAAAACTGTAAATATATATATATTAGCAAATAGCACACATTTTATGAAAGGTACTGATGGAGAACAAGTATAAAACACATGGTACTTAGAATTTCTTCTCTGGCTCTAGGACTAATCTAAAGCATAAAATAGTATTAAATGAAATAGAAAATAATAAAATCAAAGACCTACTATTCAACATAGTCCCAAGGCATTTCTTGATGCACTCCTCTGTAGTTTAGAGTTTTCAAAATTGTCTATTTGTCATAAAAGCTGCTCTCTCTAAAACTGAATATTCTTCTAATCACTTATATCCACGAAATAAAATCATGATAGAACTACATAGAATTTGTTCATTTTTTGAATATTTTCTAAATAAAAAAACACCAAACCCCTACTTTCAGAAGTGCATTTTTTAATAGCCTTAACTTGTTCTGGTTTTATGAAAGCTTTAAATGAGAATTTGTCTTTATTTTATATGGCTTTAAAAGATACAGTCTCAGATATCATTTCTTTTCCATGGTTTTCAACTATTTGACTCAAAATATGGGATATCATATTGATCTTAGCATTTTAACTCACTTGTTTGGCTAATTTGCATGTAATTGAAACTAATATCATCTGAATTTAAACAAAGTTTCTCTATGTAGAGAATTTGGGAGGGATAAATTTTCCATTATACATTTCTTTATTTATATGTCTTTTATACATAAATATTCACTAAAGCATAAATTAAATTTTATCTAAAATAAGTGATCGAAAGCTATTAAGCCTAAAAGATATCAGCAAGTTAGTATAATGCAGTAGAAGAGCCATCATACTTGGAGCCAAAATAAAACCAAGATCCATGGGAACCATAAAGTATATTAATATTGTAATTTTGCCCCAACTATTTGACTTCTTGATTTCATTTCACTCATGTTGAAAGTACACTACCAAACAGCTACTTCCCTCAGAAGACTGAGGCTTTAATGAGTGTATGAATGTGAAGACAATACATTGTAACCACAAATTATTGTTTCCTAGTTATAAAAATAAAAGTTTTCTTACTTTAGTGCTCAAGAATTGACATTTTTAGGTCTTTCAGCTTCTTTTTGTAGGCCAAAGTAGAGGTGTTAATGCTAGTTTTATGCATTTGGCATGTATAAAAGGATAATAATATCCAAACTTTGTTTTTATTATCCCCTTGTGGGTCCTCCCACTCACTTCTACTCACACTCTACACCCACATATTTTGCTCATAGCAAACAATGAAGTATCAATGTAATTTCAGTGATTCTTAGAGAAAATGTCTTGTCACAAATGCTATAGATTATCTATGTGTAGTTTAGGGTAGTTACATGATTTTCATATTAAACTATAGAAGAAAGCAAAAACTTGATTAAACATGGACTATGAACATGACAGCAATGTTCATGCTCTATAAAACAGCAAACTCCTTTGACTCTACGTGTAACAATATTTAAGCTCATTACCTGAGGCTCACTCTAAGATTCATTTTAAATGGAAGGCTGTTGAGCAGTTACAACATGTCTATAAGTTCATAAAATTTTCATTTCAGTTTCCTAACCACTCTCATTTATCTTCCATGTGTTCTACGTATCTGCATTATCCTTGAGGTTTTCACTTCATAAAACTCTTAATGTTTTCTGAAACATAAATCTAAATTAAATGTAACAAAACATATCCCATTAACTAATTTTCATAAATATCATATCTACTTCTGTGCTATAAAAAGATTCAGAGAGGGTAAGGCAGTTATTATAACATATTCAATTATTATCTCATTACCAGACACTTTGATTTTATGTAGTTGATATGAAAAGTGTGATATAGTAAGATATTATATTGTACAGGATTAATTTTATATAAGTAGAAAATATGTGTGGGTGAAGGATTAAAATTTAAAATGTGACTTAGGTTTCTTCCCCTTGTTAGTAATTTAGAATTACAGTTGTATAAGATATTACATTCTGAGTGAGACTTTGTGTTTAATGTAGAAAAAGTTTGTAGGAGCTCTACCTTGTTTTCTACAATAGGTATATGTCATCAACAGAAAGCAAAGTGGGAAGAGAGAGAAACTACTAAACTGAAATTGCACTTTGCAAATGTCATTGAATAGCAAAGATATATGACCACACAACAATTTGTCAATGAATACAGCAGACAAACTTTAGAGAAAAATATTTATATAGTTAATGTTCATAAACAACAAAAGCATTATACAAAAAATTCAATATATGATTTTTTAAATGATGACTTAAAGTAAGGCAAATTAACTAATGCCAAAGCATCGTTTAATTAAAGGATTGAACTTTAATTGCAAAGAAAATATTCTATAAGAATCCAGGCAGAAGATTCAAATTATACAAATCAAAAAAAGAAAATAAATGAGTTCAGGATAGACCTCTCCTGATCAACGTTTGATGCAAAACCACCAAAGGATCGTGGATTCTGAAGGTGAATGGTAAAAGACTGTATTTCCAGTCTTTTATATGCCTTATCAATATTGTTGATGAACATGAGACAAAAAATTTGCAAATGTGTTTAGTTTGGTTAACAAACACATTCAATAAGAAAACTCAATCCTGACTTTATTGTATCTAAAAGATTACAATGAAATAGAATGAACTATAACACTGAGAAGCGAAACTATAGGTAAAAGTATAACAAAAAATATATAGAAGGAAGGAAGGAAATGGATAAATTTGGTGATACCATACAAAGTCAAATACAGGGAAAACAGCACTCAGTAACATCACAAATGTCAACTATACAAAAACAGTAATAGTTGATAATGAGGAAAGGAAATGCACAATAGTATTCTAATATATAAAAATTAGGGAAATATGAATATAAGCTGGCAGTGATAGAACAGTAGTGTAAGAGATTACCACGTTGATACTAGGCTAATAAAATTGACAAAATATTTAAAGATCTAGACTATCATCTATTTATACACCAGAATCTGTGCTATAAAAACAAAAACATTTTGCCTATTTTTATTGGCAAAACAATTGTAAGAGGTCATTAATTATAATTTTTCTTTTGCCATGGAAGAAAGGCCTTTCGAAAGAAGGCCTAAGGCTCAGAAACTACTGTCCAGTGAGCCATGCTGTTATTATAAGACATATTTTGAGGCTGTTAACACATTACTAACCTAGACAATTCTTATTAGGAAGGACCAGAAGTCTCATCTGGTTGGGCTAAAGAAACTGCAGAGTAAGAATGTCTTTATAGACAACTGTCATATACTAAAGTGGAGGGATCTTTGAAGAAGACTGAAGATGCTTTCCTTCTACTTTAATTCCAGTGAGGTTGATACCAAGAGAAGCATATGGAGAATTTGGTACAGGTCTTTGGCATTTAAAGAATGCAAGGATTGCTATTTGTTTACTCCTAAGAATCCAAGTATAAGAAACTAGCTGACAGGACCAGAAAAGGGATTACCTTGAGAACTGCCTATACATTTCAGGTTTGCTCAAGCAGACACTTGCATGCCTTCTATGAACTGGTTCACAACACTGAAGAAAGAACCTGGACTTGAGTTATTTTAAAAAGAAGTAAGGTAGAGATCTGGCAGGATCTGTTTCCTGCCACAATTCTGCTAACCAAAACAGAATCTGGTCCAGACAGAATAAAATGAAAAAACTGGAAGGAACCAGCAAATGGCCCAGAAAGCAATCCCTAGCTCCCCTCATTGCTTATTGGCATAAGACACTCCCACCAGTGCCATGACAGTTTACAAATGGCATGGCAAAGACCCAAAAGTTACCTTTTTTTCCATGACAATGACCTTAACATTACCATCCCTTTCCTAGAAACTGTAATTACCTTTTCAACAACCTGATAAATCGAACTGCATTTTATATATTAATATGAGATGGATGGACATCTTTCTAAAGCTCAATCTTAATAACCAAATATCACTTTGTTAAAGTTTGTATTCAATTCGTTGTAACCTACCTTAGAAGCAGAAAGATTAAATTCAATTACCCAAATGCATTTACTTAAAAATATTCAATATAAAAAGGCATAAAAAGCTGAGAAAACTGTGTTTCTAAAGAAAAAAAAATTCAATACCAACCCCACAGATCTAAATAATCACTCTTGAGATTCCAATAAGTGGCCTGGAAGATCAAGTGCAAAACATCTAAACCCTAAGACAAAAATTAAATGATTGAGAAATAAATAATCATTATTCCATTTTTCCTGTGAATAAATTTGAGATTTGTTAATTTTTTATTTTTTAATTCATAGGTTCTATTCTTTTTCTAGCATGTAATCAGATACATGATTTTTTATTATAAGCAATATTTCAATTATTTCCCACAATAAGATGCATTATTCCGCTTCTATTACCTTCCAATTTCTCTATTATTTCTTCTCTTTTATTTTTTTCCAAAGGTTAAAACATTTAGAACATAATTGCTTTTCCTTTCCCTTCCTGAACTTGTTTTCCTACCTCCAATGAATCTGTATCATTGAAAAAAAAAAACAGAAATCACTTTTTGTATGTTGAAGAAAATCAAATTCAATGCAGAAAAATACATAAAAGGAAAAGGATAAGATAGAAATAGAGTGGTTGGTATCAGGAAGCTATGCATGTTGCTGTCTTGTGGAACTGACTTAAGTAATTTGATCTTTGAATGATAAATCTAGCGGTGGTTACCTCTGAATGTGTTCTGTTAATAGTCACACCTCCCCCACATTACTGGAAAACATAAATAGAAAGCTGTCCAAGCAAAGCCTGTTACACAAACTTGAGTAAATGAATCTATATGATGGAAACTTATTTGCACCCGTAAATATTACAAAGAAGGATGAGGTGGTTTTGTTTTGTTTTGTTTTACCTCTGCAGCCTCTTCTGTAAATAAAAATGTACTAGAAGGAAGTAGAAGTGGGTATCAAATATCAATTGGTTATATGCAACACAGTATAGGCTTTGTCTACTCAACAGTTATAATACTTACCTACCCATCCATAAATTGTAACACTAAAATAATAGCAATAAACACAACATAATGCATCTTTTGACCAAAAAATAAAGCACTGCTCAATCTCTCCCCAAATTGGATGACTAAAATCGTATCAGTTTTTGTGGCTCGCTCTGCATAAGATTTATTCATTTTCTGGTTCATTACAGTCCCCCAAAATATTCTATAACCTAAGGAATAAGTTATAGAATTAACCACCAAAAATCTTTATATTAAAAAGTTGGTATAAGAAATAGGAAAACAAAATCACTAGTTTATATGCAAAACATGTGCAGACCCAGCAAGGTAAAAAATGTTTGAAGTTACAGCCTATTTTATCTTTGCAATGTGTGATGATATTATTTGTAACAGTGTTCATTTGCTGTTTATTTCGTATTGTCTCAATTTTGAAACATCTCTTTCAGTCAGGGATTTTTACCTGGTGGGGTCACTCAAAGGTTTATACATGAAACATCTGAGTCCCAATGGTCCTGCATGGATGAATTACTACAGTTGTTTATTAATTTTTATCCCTGGACATGGCAGCACCCAGAATCATTCAGAAAAATTTCCTAGGTTCCAGGTATATTCCTAATGTCCCAATCCCAATTCCCTCGACAGCACAACAACCTCCTTTTTGTCCTGTTTCTCTAATGGCACAAGAAGGCTAGATTTTTCCAGGTGGGGAGCAGCCTAAATATTGAATGACTAGAACCACTGTTGTGTGTCTTCATCCTTTCATGTTGCTGTAAAGCAACACCCGAGGCTAGCTAATTTAAAAGAAAAGGGGTTTATTTGACTCATTATTCTTCAGGCTATACAAAAAACTTGGTGCCAGCATCTGCTTTTGGTGAGGGTCTCAAGCTGCTTGCACTCATGGTGAAAGGTAAAAGTCAAAAGGGAGCTGTCATGCAGAGATCACACAGTGAGAGAGCGAGCAAGTGAGAGAAAGAGAGAGAGGAGAAGGCGTTAGGTTCTTTTCAACAATCAACTTCTGTGGGAATTAATAGAGCACAAACTCACTCATTTCTCTTAGGAGAGTACTAAGGCATTCATCAAGGATCCATTCTCATGACCCAAACACCTCCTACTAGGCCACACTTCCAACAATGGAAATCAAATTTGAGATACCAAACTTGAGATTTGATATTTGGAGACAAATATCCAAACTATATCAGTGTGTCTTCTAAATAACGCCATCTATAATTTACTAGTTTAGAACATATACTACAACATTTAGAAGAGTACTCAAACTTATGTGATATAGGTTACTGGCTGGTATTTTACTTTTTTTTCTAAAATAGTATACCAATATTTTCGAAGTTCAGCTACTTCTCAGTAAATCAACTGCATCAAAAATAAAGAAGAGGAAAAAATCATATTACTATATCAGTAAATGCTGAAAGGGCAGTTGATACAATTCAACAGAGCTGCCTGTTAAAAAACTGTGAAGTATCAGTGGACAAGAAGGCAATTAGATAAATATAATAAAGGCCATCTATCAATATCTAGTAGGAAATATTATATAAAATGGTGACACAATGAATAATTTTGTTTTAAATCATCATCTAGACAAGGATGTCTACTATCAGCGTTGTTTAACATTTCCCTGGAAGATTTGACAAATGCATAAGAAATGAAAATGAAGTGACTTGCATACATTTTAGAAGAGATAAAATCACCTTGTTTTTCTGAATGAAAAGATGAAAACTTGACATATCGCTAAGACTCTATTAAAGAAAGAAGAAAAAAGAAGGAAGGAAAATAAGGAAGGAAAAGGGAGGGAGGAAGAGAGAAAGGAAGAAAGGGAAAGACTGAATTTATATGCAAAGTTTTTAGGGTTGTTTGAGTGAAGAAAATTTGTTATTTTAGCCCAACTAAGAGTAAAATGAATAAAAATATTTCATTGGTAACTGTGAAATTAAAACAATAAATATTTGAAAATACTTAAGAAATAATACCTAGAAAAGGCACAATATCTATCTGAAACAAAATAATAAATCCATTAGCAGACATAAAACACCACCTAAACAAATCTAAAATTATATATAGCAAGTACTTGGATATCATTATAAAATTATCAGTTCTTTCAAGTTTAATATAGGCATTTAATGTAATCTTAATGAATTCGTAAAAGACGTATTCAAAGAATTAACTAATCTTCAAAATTATTTTGGTTTGTATTCACTTGAGCAAAAATCCTAAATAAAGATTTGAGGGCAAATGGTTTATTTAGGAGATGATCTCAGATGCCAAGAGTGAAGGGATTGGGCAAATGAGAGCAGTAAATTGCACCTGTAAGAGATGCATGATCATGGTTTCTGTTTATAGGCACTAGATGCTCAATTCGCTGGACTACCTAAGAAGTGCAAAGAATGTCTCCCAGGAACTGTCCATCAGGTTCTGGATGGCCGCCAGCTTTCTTCCAGTGTTCTTTGAGTATAGCTCCAGGGTATATTCATTAACCGCTGCACTTCTACTCGGGCCAAACAGATACCAGTCTTGAAACCGTCCTGAAGTTGAAAGTGAAAAGATGCTGGATGAGACATTGACTTTGTCCAGGGAGCTGACAGTGACAGGAAGTCTGAGCTCTAAAGGAAGCATCCAATGTAGATGCTGCTTAAATTAGAGTCAGACTAAGGGAAGTAATTGAGTGTAGCAGAAGTATCTGCAACAGTAATCAAATGAGAATCAATGATAATACCCTAAAAAATTTTAGCAGAGCATTTTCTCACAAATATATTAAAGTATAGGAAGCAGACACTATAATCAAAATAATTTAGTAGTGGTATAGAAATACAGAGAAACTAATGGAACACAATTGGAAAACCATAATTAAATCCCTAAATATGACATGTTAATATATGAATATAAAAACATTGATGCAGTGGAAAATGATGTACACTACTGTAAATATTACTAGAAACAACATATTCAACATGAAGGGAACATAGGTATCCCCAACTTTACTATATTCAAAATTAAAATCTAGACAGGTGAAATAGTTAATAATTTCACAAAGAAATTAAGTTCCTGCAAGTAAATCTAGAAAGCAAAATATTAATTGAGTATAGAAAAGTCTTCTCTAATCGAGAATAAAATTGTAAAGCTATTGAAAGAAAGATGTCTATAGGAAAAGATATCATAAATTCTGTCAATGAACAATTAGCAGAACCAAAAGTATCACAGTAGAAAGACAAAATTAATTTCTACGCTGTCCAAATTACTTCTTAGAGATTAACAACAAAAATTGATGTAATAAAAAATGGCATAACGTTTTGAATCCCCCTTCCCACCACTGGAGGACACTAGGTAAATACATGAGATAGTTCTGGATGTGAATCTACATTTAACGCAAAATAAAATGTTTACTTAAAAATGGCACACATGAATTGATGTTATTAAAAGGAATATTTTCAAAAGGCCAATGAAAAATGAAGAGATACTCAAATTCAAGAGTAATCGTATAGATGTAAATTATAACTGCATTGAAATATCTCAAAAAACAAAATATATTTTAAAAAGTAAAGACCAACCAATCCATTTTGTAAATTTACTAAGTACAAAGTATTTAAATGAAATCATGTTTAGTGCTGCATTGTTCCAAGTATAGAAACAAAGTGAAGGACAATAGGGAAATTTGGAAAAACTGCAAATACAGCATATGTGATGATGAAAGTACAGTTAAAACTAAAGAGAATTCTTACCCAACTTAGAAAAGCAAGATTTAAAAAAAGAGTGAACAATTACTACACTTTTACAAAACTTATGACTGCTAAGTATGATAAAAATTTTGCGAAAAACATACTTGGTCATGACTATGGCTTACTTGTGTAAGGATGCAAAATTTTGCTGATGTGTGTTAGGAAGAGATGAGGATAGATGGCGTAAATATTTAGAGAAACAGCATTTTGACATTATTTTATTAACTAAATGGTAAGATTGAAATTAATTTATATATGATTATAGGAATACAACTTTTGCCCTGTGAAATTTTCTTGCTGAGGAATTATTATTTTAACATGAATTTTTATATTTTTCACGTAATTATGCCTAACTTAAAACACATATGCTAAAATCTTATAATAATTGGTGTAATCTTTTTATTTTTCTAATAATATAAGCAATAAGATAAAAATTAAATAAAATGACTCTTGAGAAATAGTTCTAAATTTTATTTGGGATAATATACTTAAGAATNATTATTTTATTAACTAAATGGTAAGATTGAAATTAATTTATATATGATTATAGGAATACAACTTTTTGCCCTGTGAAATTTTTCTTGCTGAGGAATTATTATTTTAACATGAATTTTTATATTTTTCACGTAATTATGCCTAACTTAAAACACATATGCTAAAATCTTATAATAGTTGGTGTAATATTTTTATTTTTCTAATAATATAAGCAATAAGATAAAAATTAAATAAAATGACTCTTGAGAAATAGTTCTAAATTTTATTTGGGATAATATACTTAAGAATTGAGAAAATCTGGACCAAAAAAGACATAATAAGGTGTAAATTAAAGCCTCTTTGAAAATATTATATACTGATATTTAAAACTACATGATGTTTTTTAATAACAGGAAGATCAATGAACCAGAATAGAAAGCACAAATGTAAGTTTATGGCATATAAGGTGTGTAAACTAAAAACTATCTAAGACAACTCTTTATCAATTTAGAACTTTATTTTGCCAAGGTTAAGCACATTCCTGTGCCACAATCTTAGGAGGTCTTGACAGCATGTGCCCAAGGTGGTCAGGCTACAGTTTGGTTTTATACATTTTAGGGGAACATAAGACATCAATCAATGCAAGTAAGATATACATTGGTCAGTCCAGAAAGGCAGGACAACTCTCAAAGTGGGTGGTGAGGTGTGGGTGAGGGGGTGTGTCCAGGTCATAGGTGGGTTCAAATATTTTCTGATTGGAAATTGGATCAATTGACTGTGAAAGTCTAAAGACCTGGATCAATAGAAAGGAGTGTCTAGGTTGAGATAAGGGGTTGTGGATACTGAAGTTCTTATTATGCAGAGGACACCTCTCTCTGAAGTAGGCTTCAGAGAGAAGAGATAGTAAATACTTCTTATCAGACTTAAAAAGTCTGTTCTGACAGTCTTAAGGTGCCTGTTTTAATGTTAAAACTGATCAACTGTGCCTGAATTCCAAAGGGAGGAAGGTATAATGAGGCATGTCCAACTACCCATTTTCACTATAGCCTGAACTAGTATTTCAAGTTTACTTTAGAATGCCCTTGGTGGATAGGAGGGGTCCATTCAGTTGGTTGAGAGGCTTATAAGTTTATTTTTGGTTCACGGATGTAATATATACAACAAGGTGATAGTTTAAATCATTTTAGGAAAGATAACAGATTATATGTAATGCTGAGACGTTTTGCTGGCTGTTAAAAACATGAAGCTCTGCTTCTCACTTTGCAATAAAGGAAGGAAGAAAGGGGAGCAGGAAAGGGGGGAATGAGAGATTGAGATGTAATATTAAAAGTGTTTAAGTAAATTCTGTTTTATAATGGGGAATTTCTTTTAGTATGATACCAAAATGATATATCAAAAGGAAATTATTAATAGACTTGACTACCACAAATGTGATAAATAGGTAAACATATAAAGAACCAAAAAAACATAGAAAAACATGTATAAAGCCAAAGAAACATTTTAACAAAATACAATCTGGACAGGTAAATGCTCTCACTAGCTCTGGATTTTGTAATTTTAGGTAATTTTAATTTTAAAAAATAATATTTTATAGTTTTAGTTTCTGTAGTTTTGTTTTCCAGGATTTCCACAACAAAGAACCATAAACTAGCTGAAAATAATAGAAATCTATTCTCTCTCAGTTCTGGAAGCTAGCAGTCCAAAATAAAAGTGTCATCTTTGAGAGAGAATCTGTTCCATGCCTCTCTCCTACCTTCTAGTAATTGTCAGCAATCCTTGGCCTTCCTTGGCTTTTAGACGCATCACCCTAATCTCTGTATTCATACACCTTTCTGCTTGTGTTTCTGTCTGTGTCTCCTTATTTAAGGACACCAGTGATTGGATTGAGGGCTCACACTAATCCAGTATGACCTCATCTTAACTTGATTACATCTACAAATGTCCTATTTCCAAATAGTTTATTAATAGGCATGAGGATTTTTAGGACTTCAACATACCATTTTGGGGGACACAAACACATGACATAAGGTAAATATATACAATTGATATGGTAAAATTATGTTTTTCAAAAAGTAATGTTAGCCTTCTGATTCATACCAGCATAACACTCAAAGCTTAAAGTGCAGCCTTCCTATGTAATTAATAAAGAGAAACACTGATAACGTGAATCCATTAAGCCATATTTTGAAATCATTCATTTTCACTCTTGATCACTGGTTTATTATTAGTTACAGTTCTCAATGTATTAGGTAAAATACAAGGTAGATTATGTCCTAGAGTCAAGAAATTGCTGTATGTTGTATGCGCATGTGTTTATATACAAGAAAAGAGTAAAACATATCTATCATGTGTTTAACAATGCTTTAGATTATACATTGTTATACATGATGTTTTTCTTTCAAAAATAATTGAGAGTTTCTGAAAAAAAAACTTGCATTACATTGTTTAATCTTTCATGTTGTTAACAATGCTCCCATGTCACACAGAGCACACTTCCACACATTTTCTGCTTCTCAAGTTGTCAGGAATAAATATGGTTAATTTATTCAACGTGCAACTTAAGGCGTTTTTCTCTGACACCACAATAAGTAAATGTCAATATGCCTTGTAAGACATTATATATACCCCTATAACCTTTCCAAACATTACTTGAGTTACTCATCTCATATTCTAAAGATTTCTTTCCCTAATATTTGCCATATACGACCATAGATATCAGAATGAATTGAGTCACAGATATGTTTTTTTTAAACATTTTCTGGCATATATATGTGGGGAAATTCTTAATAAGAAGCAGTGAAGATGAAGCCTAATCAAAATAATAGGTAGAAACTCTACATGAGATGATGCCTGGTTTTTGCTAATTTTCATAAGATGATTTTTACAGAATAATAAAGGAAAAAATATTAGTAGTATCTTTTTTTTTTACCAATAATTTTAATGTAGAGATCAAAGTGTGGTCCCCCGAGGTGTCCTAGAGGTGCTGAGAAATTGCTGGTTTATTTGAAATACCCAGACAGCCGACAAGGTACAGAGGACCTTCCTCTGTATGTGCTGGACACTGGGAGTCAGAGGAGAGGCAGAAGCCCTAGTCAGTCATCCTGGTGTCTGTGTTTGGGCCGAATAGAGAGCTCTGCTCACTGAAAGCTTGAGCCCCTTTGTCACTGAAAGGCATTATTTTATTGTCAAACCTTATGAAAGGGAGAGGAAAATGCAGGGAGGCCCCTTTTTAGAATTGGTTTTCAGTGCAGCTGTGCACATATTTAAAATTATTCTATGAGTTTTCAATTTACTCTCCTCTATGGCTGAGAATGCTTGAGGGTTGTGCTGAAGAGAGATTAGAGTCAGGTAATGCAAACTGAAAAAGAAGTGACACTTGTTTTCTGCTATGGTCGATATGAAAAATTATTCTACTTGAATGAATAGAAACCTAATGTTCTGAGAAACACAGGCATGAAAAAATGTAAATTAAATGGCCCTATTATATTCAAAGCAAAATTCAAGTTATGTTTAGAATTGGGCTCTTTCCAGATGCAACTGAATGACAAGTCCTGTGTGTCCCAAAAGAAACAATTCCTATAGACAGGAAAAAAGGAATAAGGCCTATATCTTTATTTATCTTTTTATGGTACATGGTGAAACTTTTGGAAGCTAATCATTTGCATGTGTCATAACTACTGGAGTAGCATTTACCAAACACATTTCCCAAAAAAACTGTGTTCTGAGAAACACTTGTTTTCTGATAACTATTGCTAGGATCCTCTAGCCAAAATTGCCCCAAAAGCATTAATGTTAGTAACATATTTCTTCTAATAATTTTTTGACATATATATAATTTATATACTTATTTACTTGCCTTTAATTGATGAACAAGCCTCTCAGAGTTCCAGATGTTAGATGAGAGATGGAGAGACAGCCTGCTGCTTTGAGGCCCAATATCTCAATAGACAAACTAATAAGAGCAACTGACATGTAACATGCAGTCACTGCCAAACCCCTGATTTAAGCTGTTTGCATATGAATTCCTTTAATCCTTACAATTTGTGAGGTGGGTAATATAACTATCCCCACCTCACCAAAATGTGAAGCTATCCAGCCCTTGGTGAAAGGACAGAAGTTTCGATAAATGACTAGAAATATGTTTGTACAAACATAGATTAATCATAAACAAAAAATGAAATTACATTTTGAAATTTTTGTGCAAGTTCAAATCATTTAAGCAACAAAATAAATAAAGAAGTATTGGATTATAACTCAAAGTAAAAATAAACATGCATGAGCCCATACTGATATAAACAAATGATTGAATCAATAACAAAAGACTTATTTCGGGGAGTAGAAAGGAGATGGGGAAAGTGAGAGTTTGGTCAATGGGTGTAAAATTACAGTTAGAAAGAATAAGTTCCAATTTTCTATTGCACCATAGGCTGTCTGTATTAGTCCGTTTTCACATTGCTGATAGAGACATACCCAAGACTGGAAAGAAAAAGAGGTTTAATTGGACTTACAGTTCCACATGGCTAGGGAGGTCTCAGAATCCTGGCGGGAAGTGAAAGGCACTGCTTACATGGCAGTGGCAAGAGAAAATGAGGAAGACGCAAAACCATCAAATCTCGTGAGACTTACTACCACGAGAACAATATGGGGGGACCACACCCAAGATTCAAATTATCTCACACGGGGTCCCTCCCACAACATGTGGGAATTATGGGAGTACAATTCAAGATGGGAGTACAGTTCAAGTATGAGAATACCCCCAAATCAATTATGGGAGTACAATTCAAGATGACACAGAGCCAAACCGTGTCAGTAGTTCATAATAGCTAGAAGAGAGGATTTGGAATGTTGTCAACACAAGGAAATGATAAATGTTTGAGGTGATAGATTTGCTAATTACCCTGATTTAATCATACAATGTATACATGTAGGAAAACATCACATGGAACACCATCAATATGTACAATCATGTAGCAATTTAAAAAATAAAACTTAAAAGAAATAACAAATATAATTTGCAGATGTGCTTAAGGTTAAGGATCTTAAGATGGGGAATGGATTTTGCTGGATTATCAGGGTGTGTCCAATTTATTCACGAGTCCTATTGTTTTCATTGTCTACATTATTTATCTATAAATACATGAGGTATATTAAGTTTTTTTTTTCATTATGACAGTTTTTGACACATTGTAATGTAGTCCTGTAAATGTTTTACTTTATATGATGGATTACTTAGAATCATACATGTTTAGAATTTTTGGTCTCCCTGGCAATTTGACATTTTCATCAATATGTGGAGATTCTGAATCTTCACTAATACTTTTTGTCTGAAATTCTATTTTCAGTTATTAACATAACTTCACCCATTTTGTGTTTTATTTACCTGTCGTATCTTTTTCTTTCAGCTTTCTGACTCTTGGTTTTGGTGACTGTCTTGTACTTCACATATATCTGGATTTTTAAAAAAACACTGAGAAACAGTACCTTTAATTGGTGTGTTTAGTCTACTTATTTCTTTTTGTACATAAAGGGGTGTGAGTTCATGCTCCTCATTACATTAAGTGGAAGGTTTACTAAACATGTTATAGTAATTGCTTATTAAAAAAAGTTAACTGAAGCAATTTATATACTATTAATCATCAGATTTTGAGTACAATTTGATGACCTTTGAAAGTGTATAATCCCATGAAACTAACAACCCAATCAAGACATACAGCATTTCCATGATTCCCAGAAAGTTCCTTTATACCCCTTTCTAGTTAATTCTTCAGCATTAAGGCAATCACAATTCTGATTTCCATCACAGTGATAGCTGAAATATTTTTCTGTTTTAAGAATTTCATATAAATAGATTATAGAGTAAATAAACTTCTCTATCTGGCTTTGTAACATGTTTGGTTTTGAATTTCATTCATGTTTTTATACTAATAAACTGTGGTTTATTAACACAGTCAGCTATAAAAATGAACATATTATTTATCTATTCACCCCTTGATGGACATTTGAGTTGCTTCCGTATTTGGACCATTATGCATAAGCTGCTATGAACAATTTTTACAAGGGCTTTTTTTGACACAAGTTTTCCTTTTGATGGGTAAACAAATATTTAATGTTATAAGAAACTGCCAAGTTGTTTTGAAAGGATGATATTAAAATCTCACCAGCAGTATATAAAATTTCTGCTCTGTACATTTTCACAAGTATTTAGTGTTGTCAGATGTCTTAATTTTAGCCATTGTAGTAGGGAATATGTAATGGTATTTCGCTATCATTGTAATTGATATTTCCCTCATTACTAATGGTAACGAGCACTTTTTCATGCAGTTGCTTGCCACTTATATCTTCCTTTGTAAATCCATCTTTGAAGTTTTTTGTCTGATTATTTCTTTACTTTCTATTGGGTTATAAGCATTAATTCTCTGGATACAGGTCTTTTGTCAAATATAGGTGTTACAAAATTCTCTTCCAATATATGGCTTGCCTTTTGATTTTTAAGTCATTCATATTAACACAAAGTATTAATTTTAATGATTTCTGATTTATCTCTTTTCTTCTTACATTTAGTGTTTTCCGTGTCCTGTCTAAAAAGTAATTGCCTATTCCATGTTTAAAAGATGTTCTGCTTTTTTTTCAAAATGTTTATAGTGTTAACTTTTGTACTTAAGACTAGGAACCATTTCGGCCAGGCACAGTGGTTCACACCTGTAATCCCAGTACTTTGGGAGGCCGAGGTGGGCAGCTCACCTGAGGTTAAGAGTACGAGACCAGCCTGGCCAACATGACCAAACTCCATCTCTACTAAAAATACAAAAATTAGTCGGGCATGGTGGCATGTGTCTGTAATCCCAGCTACCCAGGAGGCTGAGGCAGGAGAACCTCTGGAAACTTCGATCACGCCATTGCACTCCAGCCTGGGAAACAGAGCAAGACTCTGTCTCAAAAAAAAAAAAAAAAAAAAAAAAAATTAGGAA
>NW_016804208.1:2978712-2984515 GCF_001698545.2 Rhinopithecus bieti | reverse complement strand
TTTTTTTTTTTTACTGAGATGATTATGTTATTTTATCTTGTTTTCTATTATTGTGTTCTATTATTATGGATTGACTTTCAAACGTATAACTTTATGTTTCTGGGGTAAACCAAACTTGGTCATGATAAATTTCTGTATATGTTAACACTTTGTTAAAAGTTTTACATCTATCTTAATAATAAATACAGGTCTGTAATTTTCTATTTTGTTCTATCTTTTCAACATTTTTTATTAAGGTTATTTTGCTAGCCTTGAAAATTGACTTGGGAAAACAGACCCTTTCTTCTCTATTTTATAAAGGTGATTTGGCAAAGTTAATATTCTTTCTTTGTAAGGTTGACAGATATAACCAGTGAAGCCAACTGGCCCCAGAGCTTTTTCTGTTAAAATGTAATTAATCACAAATTTAATTCATTTATGATATGTAAGAAAAATAATTTTTCCTTATTTTTTATAAGTTGGATTTTTCAAAACATCATTTCATCACTTATTAAATGTATTGTCATAAATATGTTCTTAGTATGTTATTCTATGATTTTTCTTTTAATATCTAAGGGTTGTAATGATACTCATTTTTTTCTTTGATAGTAAAGCTATGAATTTATTGAATGTATTATTCTTTTTAAAGGACTTTTTACTTTTCTCTATTGTTTATGTGTTTTCAATTTCATTGATTTTCACTCAAATATGCATATTTGTTATTTGGGGGTTGTTTCTTTTGCAGTTTAATTAAATTCTTCTCATTAATTTATTCTTTTTTGGCATCTTATTATGGAAGCTTAAAACATTGACTTGAAATTCTAAATTTTTATTAAGGTGTTAAGGTGATTAATTTTCCTGTAAAACTTGGTGTAACTAAGTCCCCCAAATTATGATTTATTTGTTTTTTATTGTCATGCAGTCAGAAGTATTTTCTAATTTCTCTTGGGATTATTTTACTCATATTTCTTAAAATATTTTTCTGTTTCATTCATTTTTTCTTCTATTGTGACTGTGCACTGACTTCCCAACTGACTCTCTTTGTGAAATGAGGCTTTCCAAAGTTCTTTTAGTATTATGAGGGATTTTTGATGGTAAATTCACATAGCATTTTCTGGAATTTTCATTATTTTGTATTTTTGTCGCTGATAGAGCAGTTCACTGAGTGTGCGGTTCTAAACTGAGTTTCGTGGACTTTTGTCCTCTCATGTTGAAAACGGGATTTAATTTTAATCTAGAGTCAGTTGATCTTATTGAGAAGTTGTCAAGTTGTCATTCATTAATAACTAATATTTCCTTTTTATTTAGCTTCTTTTGTTTCTAGGTATGGGTTTTTGTTTGTTTGTTTTTGTCTTGTTTTGTTTTTTTGAGATAGAGTCTCACTCTGTTGCCCAGGCTGGAGTGCAGTGGTGTGCTCTCGGCTCCCTGCACCTTCCACCTCCCTGGTTCAAGCAATTCTCCTGCCTCAGCCTCCTGAGTAGCTGGGATTACAGACATGTGCCACAATGCCTGGTTAATTTTTGTATTTGTAGTAGAGAGGAGGTTTCACCACATTAGTCAGGCTGGACTGCAACTCCTGACCTCATGATATGCCTGCCTCAGCCTCCCAAAGTGCTGGAATTAGCTAGGTATGGGATTTTTACCTGCTTCAGATTCCCTAGTATCTCTGAATTGAGAAGTTTGATTTGATCATTTAAAGACAGCCTCTCCAATTGTAACAGTCCCTTCAATTGTTGCATTTTCATGGCCCTCTTTTTATCTCTTTAAGTATATAAATATAAGTATCTTATAGTTTATATGATTATACTAATTGCAACCTATGATTAGTTGTTTGATTGTAATAGAAGCTATTCATTTCCCTCCCCCATTTCCTCATATTTCTCATATCTGTCAGATCCTACTATTTCTATGTGCTCCAGATACTTAATATCTACAAATCTATGTCTAAGTTGTTTATTTTGCTAAACAACAAAAACAACAAACAAACAAAAGCAGAGAAGAAAGACTATCTGCTCTGCTCACTTAATGGCAGGCCTGTGGTGGGGGAGTTGAGACTACCTAAATAAAACACCCAATAACTTTTAAATAATAATTTTTCTTTAAATACCCCAAAGCATCTCATCTCTCACATGGGATAATTCTTTGATGTGAGTTTTATTCTATTTTTAAGATTTTCCCATGAGATTAATTTTAATTTTGATTAATTTTTTTATTTCCGTAAGTTATTGGGGAACAGGTGGTTTGGTTACATGAGTAAGTTCTTTAGTGGTGATTTATAAGCCCATTGTGTCATTCTCACGCTTTTGCATCCTCATAGCTTAGCTCCCACTTATGAATGAGAACATACAATGTTTGATTTTGCATTCATGGGTTACTTCACTTAGAATAATAGTCTCAAATCTTATCCAGGTTCCTGTGAATCCCATTAATTCATTCCTTTTTATGGCTGAGTCATATTCTATCATGTATGTGTGTGTGTGTATAATATATACATATATATATCTCTCACAGTTTTTTAAATCTACACTTGTTGATTGATGGGCATTTAAGTTGGTTCCACATTTTGCAATTGCGAATTGTGTCTTTTTCATATAATGACTTCTTTTCCTCTGGGTGGATACCCAACAGTGAGATTGCTGGATCAAATGGTAGCTCTACCTTTAGTTCTTTAAGAAATCTTCACACTGTTTTTGGAACAGAAAACCAAACACTGCATATTCTCACTCATAAGTGGGAGTTAAACAATGAGAACACATGGACACAGGGAGGGAAACATCACACACTGGGGCCTGTCAGGGGGTCAGGGGCAAATTCTTCGATTAGGACAAATACCTAAAGCATGCAGGTTGATAGGTGCAGCAAACCACCATGGTACATGTATACCTACATCACAAACCGGCATGTTCTGCATATGTATTCCAGAACTTAAAGTAAAATTAAAAAAAAAAAAAGAAAGAAATCTCCACACTGTTTTTCATAGTGGTTGTACTAGTTTACGTTCCCACCAGCAGTGTAGAAGTGTTCCCTGATCACCGCATCCATGCCAACATCTATTTTATTTAATTTTGTTGTTGTTGTTGTTATGGCCATTCTTGCAGGAGTAAGGTGATATCACATTGTGGTTTTGATTTGCGTTTCCCTCATTATTAGTGATATAGAGCATTTTTTGTATGTTTGTTGGTCATTTGTATATCTTCTTTTGAGAATTGTCCATTTGTGTCCTTAGCCCACTTTTTGATGGGATTGTTTTTTTCTTGCCTATTTGTTTGAGTTTGTTGTAGATTTTGGATATTAGTCCTTTGTCAGATGTGTAGATTGTGAAGGTTTTTTTCACTCCCTGCGTTTGTTGGCTGTACCCCCACCTTTTTCTGTAACAGTTTCTCCAAGCCAATCAATATTCCCTGCACTTTACAAATCTACTGCTTGGTTGCCTGCAAATTATTTCCCAGTTTCTGCTTCTGGGAGTATATAAACTAACAAATTGAGTTCATGTTACTATGTTTAACACGTCACATCTAATTTTCCAGATATGTATCAGGACTTAGCTTCTGAGAAGTTAGCGTACATATAGTCTTCTGATGTGTTTTGATTGTGGAATAGATGTTCAACTTTAATTTGCATACGTTTTGGTGTAAAGTTCTGTTAATTCCCATATATTCATATTTTACTTGTCCCCTCCATGGTTATTCAGAACTCCCCAAGGTGTAGTGTTCTTTTTTTTCCCTAAACTGCATTTATATAGCTGATAATCATTGATCAAATTTCTAGAATTATTTGACTAGCCTACGATTTTCTAGTGGATGAGTAAGATTAAAAAAAAAAAAAGGAGACTTTCTACACAGCTTTATTTGTCCCCAGACTCGTCAATAAATAAAAGAAGAGTTGAGAAATGATTAATAGGTGCATGTTTTCTTAACTTGACTCTGAAATTTAATATTTTAGAATGATATTTTGCAATCATTTTGCATGTTTACACTATTTTCCCATCAGTACAGAAAATAAAATATTTAAATATTCTATTATATCTGGCCTTGTTTTCAAAGGCATTTTTGAAAATTTCTAAGGAAACAAAATAAAACAAGATAACGTAAACTAGAAATAGGCCTTGAAAGAGGAAGTAAGATATGAAAGTGAATGAACATAAAGACAAAATGTATACGTTCAAGGCCCATGGCTCCCTTATTTTCTGTGGCTCAGAAATTCAGCTGTAATGTATCTTTAGCAAATTTAGAGAAGATTACCCAGTTAAGTATTGTTATTCCTGATAAGCAAAACGGAATATTTAGAAAGAGAATATTTGTTAATATATGCAAACTTACTTCTACAACATTTTATATACACAGCAATAAGCTTCATACGTTCTTTCACGCAAACGGTTGGAATTTTCTAAAAACACAGAGATTAAATAGTTTACTATATAATATAGTTTAGTCATATATTTCATTACTATAATGGCATAATTTAGCAAAAGATTTAGAACTTATTAAGGAACATATTCATTGCTTTTAATATATTAATTATCTTTAGATTTTATCAAAAATTATTTCACCATATTTGATTTTCAAATCCAAAAGTGATGGAGAATACATAAACATGTAATTGACAAACAGAAATGTTTTATTGGCTTTGGCCAATATAAACTACTAAATACTAAAATATATAGTATTTTAATAGTCAGTAAGGGCCAGGCCCAGTGGCTCAAACCTGTAATGCCAGCATTTGGGAGCCCAAGACCGGAGGATAACTTTAGTTCAGGAGTTTGAAATCAGCCTGGGAAACATAACAAGACCTTGCTTCCCCAAAATAAAATTCAAAATTAACAGTCCTGGTGATGTGTATCTGTAGTCTTAGCTATTCAGGAAGCTGAGGGGGAAGGATTGCTTGAACCCAGGAGTTTAAGGTTTCAGTGAGCTGTGAGCACTAGCATACCACTGCACTTCAACCTGGGCAGCAGAGTGATCCTGACTCAAGAAAAAAAAAAAATTATTAACTAATTATTAACTAAATTATTTTGTAGACATGGAATGTCAGCAGACTTTAAGCATCATCTCTGTGATTTATCTGCTTGCAAATTGAAATGAAAATGATTATTTCATTATGACAATTTATAGTAGATAAATACAGAAGTGGTTTTCTGCTAGGAAAAGTCGGAATGTAAAATTCAAACCAAAAGTCATTTCTAAAACATCGATTTTAAGCACCCAGCATTATTTACTCATCCCTATTCTGATTTCTGTTCTCTGTTGGGAATGTTTGAAAATGTGTAATTTTTTTCCAGTAATGTAGCAGGGTGCCCTTTATAACTCCTCAGTAAACATGCTTTATGTACAATAGCTAATATGAGAGCCAAGGAAGCAAATAGCTGATTGAAATGCCTTACAAAATCCTCATTTCTATTGTAAGAAATAACATGAACCAAGAAGAAAAC
Source organism: Rhinopithecus bieti (assembly GCF_001698545.2). Classification (NCBI taxonomy): domain Eukaryota; kingdom Metazoa; phylum Chordata; class Mammalia; order Primates; family Cercopithecidae; genus Rhinopithecus; species Rhinopithecus bieti. The sequence continues at coordinate 2,979,108 of NW_016804208.1, read as the reverse complement.
TCCCTGTGGTGTAACATACGGATCAGCTACTCATTTGATTAGTGTAAACTGGCAGGAATGGCATTATTTGGTGGGAAGATTTTGTTTATATGATTGAAAGAACAAAAAGGAATCAAACAACCTGAATAAAAAGAATTTCTTTGCACAAGAGACTTATGAAATATACCCTGTGTTCTCAGTCAGGAAAAAATAATCTCATTAATATATATTCATGGGGCTTTATTTTTTCTCTCTCTCTATTATTTCCTAAAAAGAAGAAGTTTCAGCTTGATTATTCTAAATAGGTAATTAAGATATAAAGTCTTCTGGTTGCATTTTTTTCACAAAATATTTCGTGCTTTTTAGTTGATATATGAAGACGTAAAATAAAGACCTTAATTATAAAGTAATCCAGAA
>NW_016804208.1:2965034-2977043 GCF_001698545.2 Rhinopithecus bieti | reverse complement strand
ATATATGATTATTCCAATTGATGGAGAAATACAATTTGGTGCATTTTAATACCTCCTGATTATAGGTATTTTCATTTGGAGTTCTCAAAAGTAGAGTCTTAGGCAGGACTTGAAGACAGGACATTTATTTGGGAGGTGATCCTAGGAAGGTAGAATGAGAGAGTGGAGGAAGTGAAACACCAAAAAGAAAAAAACTAATAAAGAATGTGCGATGGAGCTGATTAACACCATGTGCAACTGGGAATTTCAGACCATTTCTGAGGAACCTCATAAAGTAAAGACCATAATAGTTCCTCCAAATGATGAGGCACTTTGAAAGATCAGCTATTTAACCTTCTAATAATTGTTCATGCTACTAATGTATGAAGAATATTCTATTATCAAGTTGAAACTAATACAACTAAAAATGAAATCTATGGAATTATGTGGCACATTATGATACAGAAAAGCAACAATTTCATGTGATCTCTGACTGTCTTACTCCACTTGTGTTACTGTAAAAAATACCTGAGGCTAGATAATTTATAAAGAAAAGATGTTTATTTGACTCACAGTTTTGCAGGCTGTGCAAGAAGCATGATGTCAACATCTGCTTCTGGTGAGGGCTTCAGAGGACTTCCATTCTTGGAGGAAGAAAGGTGAAGGGGAGTAGTGTGTGCAGAGCACATGGTGAGAGAGGAAGCAAGAAGGAGAGAGGAGGAAGTACCAGGTTCTTTTCAATAATTAGTTCTCACAGCAGCTAACATCCAGAACTCACTCACTGCTGTGAAAATGGACCCAAACTATTCATGAAAGATCTGCTTAAACACCTGACCTAAACACCTCCCACCAGTCCCCACCTCCAACACTGGGAATCAGATTTCAGCATGAGACTTGGTGAGGACAAACAAACCATATCCAAACCAAAGCACTGACCATGAGAAGAATCCTCTAATTGAAAACGGTCTTATTTTCTCAAGAGAAAATAGGACCTTTTTATACCGTTGCATGTTTGTTTTACACAGAACTAATTACGCAAAGTACTAAAGTACTCTGATATTTCTAATGTCATACAAGCTAGATTTCATCAATAGTTGAACTGAGATTATGTATATGAAATTGATACAGTTTATTAATGATAAAATATTGGCATAACTATCTACAAAAAATAAACATCCTCTTCTCAGTTAATTTTTGTGATGAAAGAGCAAAGATTACATAAGTGTGTCCATGAAATTTTTGTAAAACATAGATTGTAAATAAGTACAATCATTTACAAATATGATCAATATGCAATACCTTTTTATAGGTTTTATTAATACATGCCCATGGCTTCTGAAAATTTGTTCATTTGAAATAAAATGTTTTGGATAAACTGAAAGTATACATATTTTTTTTCTGAGAATAATTTTAACTTTTCCCTGTCCATTTTCATTTCTCTGTCTATAAACAATCTTTTTTATTTTCTGGAACATATATCCACTTGCAAATGTCCTTCTTTCTTTTAAGTCCAATCCTAGTCTGATCCTCCAATCTTTAAATCCACTTTAATGGATTAACAAATTTGAAAATNGTTAACTCAGTACAAAAATATAATTTCATAATTGCTTTAATTTTTAAGTAAGGCCTATTAATTTTGAACTTTAACATTTAAGGAATTTTAACAGTTTTCCATGTTATTAGAAAATGAGTATTATTCTAAGCAGTTTGTTGATGCATTTTTTATTGGAATGCTTCTTTTTCCCTTTATGATTTGAAAGCACTATTTCATTTACAAAATCTCACCATTTTGGTTGCAAAATATTATAATTTTCTAAAAAACCCATCATTTTAATTGTGCTTTATTACGTCTATTGTGAGGTACAGAAATGCGTATGTGATTAATGAAGTTGCCTTCTTTTTTCTATTTATTCCTTCATTGCTTCAAAAGGTCTACTATGTTTAGAAATAATGCAATCGTAAATTATGGTTTATATGTGTTCATATATATATGTGTGTATATATATATATATACGCATATACATATATATATACACACACCATTGTAATTCATTGAAATAGCTAGTGTTCTCATTATACTTACTTTTAAAATGATATGTCAATTGAGTTTTGCTTTTACTTGGGTCCAACATTTATTCATCTAATTTTACACGTTAGTAATTTCTAGGTTTTGTGTGTGTGTGCATGTCCAGAGATAAATTTTTTTCAAAAGTAAATATTTTATTTGTTGTTAATCATAGAATCTATATTCATATAACATTTGCAAAGCTGATTCAGTTATTATGTTATGCACATTATCTAACACATTTCTATTTGATCTCCCAAAGTCTCAGTAACGTGTGTTGAAAACTCCTGTTAATATTTTGTTCTCTACACCTAAAAGATTTTTGACATAGTTTGTAATTATCATAACACAATAGTAAGTTAATTATAACATTACAATAAAGTCTTGTTTTACTTATGAGAATATAAAAAAATTTGGATAAATTATAAAGTACAGTTAATTTAATTTTACATGGAAGGGAAACAATTCTGTAGAAATATGTTGTCTAATATTAGAAAGAAGTATGGTATGCAAAACGATACACCAAATTATGTTCCCAGTTACCATCCATAAAGGCCCATGATGTATATACACACTTTACTATGTACTCATAGTTCTAACTGTTTGATACTTGCTTTTATTCTAGTATTTCTCATTCATAATGTAGGCAGTACTATCTTATACTATATTCATATATGATTATTCATATTGATTGAGAAATAGCAATTTGTGGTCATTTTACATACCTCCTAGATTATAGGGTATATTTCATTTGGAGTGTGAGTCTTAGGCAGGACTTGAAGAGCAGGCACATTTATGTGTGTGTATCCTAGGAATGTGTATGAGAGGAGTGGGAGGAAGTGAACACAAAAAGATAAAAAAACTAATAAAGAATGTGCGATGAGCGATTAACACCATGTGCATGTGTTTCAGACCATTTGCTGATGTCTCATAAAGTAAAGGACATAATAGTTCCTCCAAATGATAGAGGCACTTTGAAAGGATCAGCTATTTAACATTCTAATACATGTTCAATGCTATCTAATGTATGAGAATTATTTATTATCAAGTTGAAACTAATACAACTAAAAATGAAATCTATGGAATTATGTAGGGACATTATAGATACAGAAAGCAAACAATTTCAGTGATCTCGACGTCTTATGCTCACCTTGTAGATTATCTGTAAAAATCATGAGGCTAGATATATTTTTAAAATATGATGTATTTTTGATCCAGTTGCAGGCTGTGCAAGAAGATGATGTAACATCTGTCTTCTGGTGAGGGCTTCAGAGGGACTTCCCATTCTTGGAGAAGAAAGGTGAAAGGGAGTGTAGTGTATAGTCAGACGCATGTAGACAAACTCCAGAGGGCAGGATCTTTGTATTGTTCATGGGTGTTTAAAACAGCGCCAGCGCAGAGGGCATTGAGAGAGGAAGCAAGATAAGAGAGAAGAAGGAGGAAGTACCAGTTCTTTTCAATATTAGTATTCTAACAGCAGTACATAAACACATCCAGACTACTCCAATAGATAGTGAACAATAGGACCCACAAAACACATATTCGAATAGAAAGATCTGACTTACTACACCTGACCGTAAACACCTACGACAACTAGATCCACATCATCCAACACATGGGAATCAGATTTTCAGCATGAGACTTGGTGAGGAGTGAAACCTGTGATCTCAAAACCAAAGGCACTGACCAGGGAGGTGTATGTGCGGGTGGAAGGAATCCTCTAATTGAAAACGGTCTTATCTTCTCAAGAGAAAATAGGACCTTGGTTTAACACGGTGGCCACTGTTTGTTTTAGACAGAGACTAATTACGCAAAGGTACTAAAGTACTCTGATATTTCTAATGTCATACAGAGCTAATTGTCAGTCAATTAGTTGGAACTGAGATTATGTGATATGACATTGATACAGTTTGATGATGTTAAATAGTTTGTCATTTAAACGTATCTACAGAATAGTGTGGTAGTGTAGAGTCCTCGTTCTCAGATATATGTTGTTTGGATGAAAGAGCAAAGGATGAGCATGAACGGAAATTTTGTAAAACATAGATTTGGTAAATAAGTACAATAATTTGCAGCAAAATATGCATCAATTGCAATGACTTAGTTAGTACGGTCTTTAGCTTAATACATGCCCATGGGCCTTCTGAAAATTTGCTTCATTTTGAAATCAAATGTCTTTGGATAGAAAGTGACATGGAGATTGACTACAATAGTGTTTTTTTCCTGAGAATAATTTTAACTTTTACCTGTCCATTTTCATATCTCGGGGTCTATAAACATAATCTTTTTATTTTCTGGAACATATATCCACTTGCAATATGTCCTTCTTTGTCTTTTAAAGTCCTCTCCTAGTCTAGATCTCGCGATCTTTAACTCCCTTCTTAAATGGATGACGCAAATTTTGAAAAGCTTTGAAAATACTTCTCATGAGCAATAAATTCCCAAAACAAGTTTATTATAAAAGGTACGCGCGAATTGATGTCCTTACTTTGACGCGCACTCTACAAATGCGTTCTGCAAGATAACTCTATAGAATTAGTAAGTAATTATTACCAAAAGGTTTCTGGACACAGATTAATTTTCAACCTTATTTTACCAAAAAATTAGGCAAATATAATTTTAAAATAATAAGACTTTTCCTATTAACATACAAAATATTTTATATTTTGAACTAAATGTAATAAAATAATACTCTTTACTATATATTTTATTTTATTGTATGCTATAGATTTTTTGATATTGTATTATAGAATACACATAGGTGTATACACTTTTCTGAAAATGTATCCACCTGTACCCTAATAAACTGTGCTTTTCAATGAAAGAGGTCCTATACAAAATAATTTTCATTACGGGTTTTTTTCCAAAAGCTTAGATGGAATTGTAATTTATGCTTATAATAAAATTGGCAAACATTTGTCATAAACGAAAAATTGTCATCTGTTTACTGTGAGGCTCAAGATAATGTGGAAGTGCATTAAAATAAAACATAAGGTCATATTTCTATTGATGTTGCTCTAAGTATTTCCTATTTTATTTTTACGAAATCAAAAGGTAACTCAACCACTATTTTGCATTTTTCAAAAACTAAAACTGAATAATTGAATTATACATGTGTATTCCATACTTACACATTTTGAGGCATCTTGGTAGTAATTATTATTAATTTGATCAGTCACAAGTTTTACCTATATAGTTTCACTGGCACCTGAATAAGTTAATTATTTTGCAATGTTTAGAATTTTAAATGTCTGTTTAAGAAAGCGGTTGGTTGCTTAACATAATACCACTGGCTTTGTACTTTTTAAGCAGAAAATTAAATTTAAAGAGACAACTACTCCTTGTGTTTACTTAATAGCACCTCAAGTTTATTTTATTATTTCAAGGCTATTCTTTGTGTCTGTTTGTGAGACATGTAATAGAAAGAAGACAGAGGTTCTGTTTCATTTGCCCTGCATAAAGATTTGTCAGCTGAAACTTAGTAATGAATTCTGTAATGTCTACCACTTTGATAGGCGCTTTGAAATAGATCTTAGGATTCTAGAATTTTATTTTGTACTAGTTCTCTGACAAAGATTTTTTTTTAAAAATCTAAATTCAGATTAGAAGCCAGTACAATTATATAGGGATATTCTAACTATACTGCTTATACTCATGTGTGACCTCAGTGGATTGTCACTGTATATGCCCATGCCAATTTATTTTCTATTCTCTTTCTCTCTCATCATGGAAAATATAAACATACACAGTTCTCAGTGCTACCATAATAAGATTCCACAAACTAAGTTGCCTTAAACATTAGAAATGTATTCTGTCATGGTTTTGGATGCTACAAGTCCAAAGTCCAAGTATGGGCAGAGCCAGGCTGTGGTAGGCCAGGTCTTACTATCAGTTGGACAGGCAGGCCTCCATGACAACTGTTTCAGCACTGAGTGGTTAAGTTAAATATTAAAAGCCGAGTCAGTGCCCGTATACAAAGGCTGGAGTGTAATAAAAGCCTACCAAGGGTTTTGCCTAGGACTTTCCTGAGCCTTGACAAGATAATGAAGAAATTCTTAACAGGACCTGTTTAGGATTAAACAAGCTTTAATGGGATTCTGAAGAAATTCCCCAGACCTCCATGAACAAGTTTTATTTGGATCTAAAGGAACTCCCCAAACCTCCATGATTTAGCAGAAAGCAAGATAATGGTGATCACCCATTGCATCTGGACCCATTTAGATTAAATAAATTTACTGAGGCTTCAGAGGAAGGTCTTTAAGACTTAGACTTTAGTTATAGATTAGAAGAAGTTAATCACTTATGTCTTTAGAAGAATGCACACTTACATGTAGACACAGCTGAGAAGGTAGACAAGCTCTGGAAAACTTTGTAATTTTGAGTTGGTATGGCAATATTTTCCTGGCTTTCTCCCTGTACCCACGTAGAGAAATAAATTCTCTTCTTTCCCGGATCATCTGCATCCTGTTATTGGACCATAAGAATAAGCAGTCCAAACCTTGGTTTGGTCTGGGAACACATTTGGTGAGCCAGCCAGCAGATGGCTAGGTTGGTGCTGCATTCAGCGGCCAGTGGCTTGCAAGGAGACAGTCTTCAGGAGGATCCCAGCAGCTGCCAGTTGAGATTTTCCTGGGGACCCCTCCTAAGACCATTCCATGCACAAAATCCCACGTCCTCTCACTGCTAGGGAAGAGCAGAGATCAGGAGCAGACGCAATTGAAGGGTGGGTAAAACCAGATCATATGCTGGGAGCCTATTGTTTCTCTATCTGGGCTTGTTAAGACATTCTTCTGGTACCACCAGGTGTACCACTAGGGAAGCAATGGGGCTCGCATATACACCTACTTTGCGTTAGGTTAAAATTGGGTTTTGAGTTGGTTTTGAGTCTGTTCTGCCTGAGTACACTCCCCCTTGCTTTTGTCTGAAATCTGTCTCCACTTGTTTGTATATTTTTCTTGTCTCTTTTGATACTGTCTTAGCTTGAAAAGGGCGTTGTTGAGTCCATTCCCTTTAAGAGACCACTGGGAAGGATCTCATTGGATTGGAAACGTTTGGGTATGCTCCCCTGACTAAAAGGAAATTAGTTTACTATTGTTAACAAGATTTGGCCAACATACATTTAGATTCTGAGTGGAGATGGCCAATTTGTAGGACCCTGAAATATTTTGTTATTTTTGAACTAGAGTTATTTTGTTAAGTGTTCAGGAAGATGGGAAGAAATACCCTATGTTGAGTCATTTATGTTATTACATAATAAGAATGTCAAAGAGAAACGAGATAAGCCAATGGTGCAGTGTGCAATCAAGGTTTGCCCCAATTCTTAGGGAGATGAAGATAGACTCAGAGAGCCAACAATTAATAAATGTACTCAACCCAGATGAGTTGGGAGCTAAAGCCCCACCCAACCCAGTGGGATATAAAACTCCACGTAACCTGGTGGGGGCTAATGCTCCACCACGTAGCTGGGAAAGGGGAGAATCACCACCCCCAGAGTATGGGGAAACAGCACCCCCAGAGCATGGGGGGCATTGAGCGGGGGGGGCAGCAAAACTCGTCTCTCCCTCTCAGACAAGGCAAGGCACGCGTTTCATCTGGGGAACTATCGAACCTAGCCCCTCTGAGCAAGTGCCAGGATAATACTGTTGAAACTTTAAACCACCTGGCAGCTTGCAGATCAAGGTTTCAAGCAAAAAGACCAAGGTATGTAAGCAAACTGTTGAATATTTAGGATTTCCCCTACAGAAAGGAAGCAGAACCCTGACTGTGGAGAGGTGGAATGCAATTGTAAAGGTGGAATTCTATTGCCATGCCCACCACCAGAAACCAGCTAAGGGACTTCCTAGGTATGGCCAGATTTTGTCAGATTTGGATTCCTAAATAGGGACTAATGGTAAGCCCTTATATGAACTGTTAGAGGCAGCTGACCATGATCCTTTTCAGTTGGAAGCAAGACACCAACATTCGTTGAAGGAACTGATGTGTAAGTTAATCTCCACCCCACCTTAGGGCTTTCAAATCCTCATAAGCTCTTCCAAATTTATGTGTAGGAAAGACTGGGCTTAGCACTTGGAGTCCTGACATAAAAGTTAGGTGAAGTATTATAACCCATAGCATACCTTTCAAAGCAGCTTGACACAGTAGCCAAGGGCTGGCCCCCTTGTCTTAGAGCAGTCGCTGCCACTTGTGTGCTACTCAAGGAAGCTGAAAAGCTGAGCTTGGAGTAGCCTGTCACAATATATGTGCCCCATCAAGTGTTAGCATTACTGAAACAAAAAGGAGGCTACTATGAAGCCACACTTTTGGAAGACCCCACAGTAAAGCTGCAAACTGCCAGAACTCTAAACCCTGCTACACTATTATCTCTCAACGAGGAGCTGAAGGAACCCCTACATAATTGTCTAGAGGTCATAGACCAAGTGTTTTCCGGCCGCTCAGACCTAAAGGACATATGCCTCCCATCTACAGACTGGACCTTGTTTGTAGATGGAAGTAGCCTGGTCACCGACAGGAAGATAAATGTTGCTATGGTGACTCCCTCAGAGGTAACAGAGGCAAAACTTTGTCATCAGTACCTCAGCCCAGAAGGCGGAGTTAATTGCCCTCAGGAGAGTCTTGCAATTGTTCCAATGTAAGAGCACCTACATATCCACTGACTTCAGGCAGGCATTCATGATAGTTCACACACTCGGAGCTCTCTGGAGGGAAAGAGGACTGCTAAGGGAATGGTGGATAACACCAAAGTTAAATATGCTAAGCAAGGTGTAAGAATTGTTAGAAGTGACAAAGAACTCATGGGAAATCAATACAGTAATTCCAGAGTAGCAAGGGCAATGCTTTTTCAGATCACACCACCAGGAATTTAGCCAATGCCAGCATTGAAATCCAGCACCCTTAATACCCCAAGTAGACTTAATGGCCTTCAAGCCCAAGAACACTTCTGAAGATGAGGAAGCCACAGAAGATAAGGGATTCAAACTAAACAAAGAAGGGCAAAGAGTAAACAGTGCAGGCCTGGTTTGGGCACCAGCGCATCTTGCTTGCCCACTGCTAAAGCACATTTGCAATAATATGCATTTTGGGGAGAGATGCTTTGCTGGCCTTTGCATGAATTTATTTGAAAGGGAAAGGACTAAAAGCCCACTTAGAGGATGTAATTCAGCATTGCCATCTTTGCACCAGGAATGAGCCTAATAATCATAGCCAAGGGCAGCCTGGACAACAAGAAAGAGGAAGGTACCCACTAGAAAACTCCAAATAGACTTTACACAGATGCCACCAGCCCCTGGGGGATACAAATACATCCTAGTTCTAGTGGACACTTTTTCTGGCTGGATGGAAACGTACCCATGCCACACAGGATGAGCAACCAAAGTAGTTAAAGTTTTGCTAAAAAGAAAGAATAATACCACAATACAGTCTCCCTGATGTAATTCAAAGCAATAATGGGCCTTCATTCACCTCTAAGATAACTCCACAGGTAAACAAAGGATTGGGAATAAAGTGGAAACTAAACTCAGCATAGTGACCTCAATCTTCTGGACAAACCCAGAGAATGAATCACACCTTAAAAAAAGTCATTGCCAAGTTGTGTCAAGAGACTCAATTGAAACGGATTCAGGTACTTAGTATTGCACTGCTCTGGCTAAGAATAACCCCCAGAAGCAGGATTAAAATAAGCCCCTATGAAATTGTCTTTGAGAGACTCTTTGCAGCTAATCTGTCTCAGGTTACTGAAGTGCCCCTGCACAGGCAGTCAGCTATTAAGAATTATGTTGCTCACTTAGGGCAAACTCTCAACGTTTTGCACAAGTTTGCTTCCAACAGGAATGCTGTGAATTCTGTAGAAGCCTGCCACCTGCTGCAACCTGGGGATCAAGTGCTGCTAAAGGAATAGAAGGAAGCCGGTTCTGCCCAGCAACTACAGGAGAAATGGAAGGACCCTAGGACGTGCTACTGACCATGGACACGGCACTGTAATCAGCAGGCATCAAGCCCTGGGTCCATCGCACGCGAGTGAAAAGATTCTTGCCAGGCAAGAGCCCTGTGGCAGAGGAGTCCCAGCCAAGAGATGGGAGGCAGAAACCCTAGAAGACCTGAAGTTTCTATTCAGGAAAAGATAAGACTTTCTCTTATAATCCTTTTCCTCATCATGCTTCTCATTGTTTGTGCTCTCACCTCTAAGTTTTTCTTATACTGGGCACAGGATTATGTAGATAACCTGCAACAAGGCTCCTGCTGGGTCTGTGACCTCTTACCCCTTTCTAACACCACAAGGTTGCCTTGGTGGGTGTTGCCCATCCAAGGGAAGGACTGGATTTACCTGCAAACTTTTCTGGGAAATCTAAGACCTTGGACTGGGTCACAAATGACAGGAGTAACTAGGGTGAATGTCTCAGAGTGGCCCATAAACAAAACTTTAGAAGACCCAGGGCACAAAAAGCCATTCTCAGTAAACAAAATAAGGGATGATGTAATAGGTTTAGCTACTTCCTTGCTGAATCTGAAGGTATATCTCCAGACTATTATAATAGAAAATGTCTGTTATAAAAATGCTTTCTTCAAATTTGGGACAGATGTATTTGGCTAACTGCATCCAATGGACATTTAAACCAAGTTTCCCCCTTATAGTGGCAGCAATGAAACCACTCCTGTGATCACTGGCCTAGTGTAACTTGAGTCATGAGATGGGTTGCATGTGAACAGCAACAACATACTATAGTGCTTCAACAAAGAGATTTGTTTGCCACCGACTGGTCCCAGTCACCTGGCCTGAATTGGTATGTCCCTAACAGAACCCACTGGCTTTGTGGCACCAATTTATGGCCATGGCTGCCCTTGGACAGGTGGGGACTCTGCACTCTAGGTCTCCCATAGGCACAAGGATGCTGGGGAAAAACCATCCAAAACCCTGCTAATCTCCCACTTACGCTTAACAGATGGACCAGGTCAGTACGATCATCTGGCTGCAATCTTTATGCCCTCAATAGGCTTAGCAACTGTCTTATGGCACATAGAGGCACTAGCTAATTTTACACAGTGAGCCTTGAATGAGGGTCTTCAAAGTATGTCCCTTATGAATGCTGAACTGTATCGTATGCAGAAAGCTAGCTTGCAAAATCAGATGGCCTTAGACATTCTAACAGCAGCCCAGAGGGGAACCTGCACCCTCATCAGAACCAAATGTTGCGTGTATATATCTGGCAATTCTGAGAATATTTCTCTGGTATTAAAGTATATGCACCAGCAGATTCAGGCAATCTCCAGTCCCAGGTTATCACTTAATGACTGGATCACATCATGGTTTAGTGGAGGACCATTCTGGTGACCATCCTTGTAGGCATGGGCATAATGTTATGTTGCAGAATGTATTGCTGTTGCATATTGTTCCAAAACATTTGTAGAGCTCATACTATTATGTTTCAGAAGACACTGCCTCTAAGACCCTGCAACAGAGCATACTACTGGGAACAAATCCACCACTTCCACTCCAATGCTGCATTCAGTGTCCCATAACAATGACCTCCTCTCAGCAGGAAGTAACCAGAAAGACTAAGACACCCAATCTCCCTACAATTCTCATAATAAACAAATATACAAGCATATAGAAATCATGCTCAAATTGACAGTGGGGCTTGTGGCAGACGAGATCTCACTAACAGCTGAACAGCAGGCCTCCATGACAACTGTTTTAGCATTGACGGGGTGGTTAAGTTTTGCCTAGGCCTTTCCTGGGCCTTGAAGCATGACAAGATAATGAAGAAATTTTTAACAGGACCCATTTAGGATTACACAAGTTTTTTTTTTGTTGTTGTTGTTGTTGTTTTTTATTATACTTTAAGTTCTAGGGTACATGTGCATAACGTGCAGGTTTGTTACATATGTATACTTATGCCATGTTGGTGTGCTGCACCCATCAACTCGTCAGCACCCATCAATTCATCATTTATATCATGTATAACTCCCCA